>NC_067148.1:40120366-40442241 GCF_903995435.1 Acomys russatus | reverse complement strand
TCTTGTGATTAAAAGTCGAAGAAATGAATGGTGAACATCACATTCTCAGGTTTCACCTCTGCCTCTGACAGAGGATCCCTTCCTCAACCTTGCTCTAGGCAGTAGAAATGGTGAGAGAACCGTGGGGAAGACACAGGAAGAGGGCTCAGAACATAGGGAAGAGGCTGTTTACCAACAGGTACGAAGACATGTTGTGCCTCTCCTCCTGCTGATGGCTGAACTCCAGCCTGGGAGCTGACTGGCACTGTGCTCTCTTTGCAGGAAACGAGGCAGAAAACTTACTCAAGGTCGCATGGCGTAGCTGGTGGAGGCAGAAGTCAAGGCCATCTCCCATCTGCTGATAGTGTTAATAGCCACAGTGACATCCCATCACCTCAGCTGTGTTCTGTTGTGCGGAAGTGAGTCACGGATCCTGCCCACGCTCATAAAGAGGCGGCCACATGAAGATGTGAGGTGTGGTCATCAGGGGGTGACATCATGCGGTTGTTTTAGAGTCTGTGCACCACAGTATCTCCTGGAGGCTGGTCCTCAAGTGATGTCCAGAAGTTAGTTCTCTTAACTGCAGCCCACTAAGTGGACAAAAAAACTTCTTCTCTTGCACTTTTATTTAGAACAGAGGCCATAAACTGGGCATGGTGGAGCATGCCTGTAATCCCAGTACTCAGGAGGCAGAGGCAGGCAGATCTTTGTGAGTTCGAGGCCAGCCTGGTCTACAAAGTGAGTCCAGGACAGCAAAAGCTACAAAAGGAAACCCTGTCTTGAGCTCCCCTTCCCTAAAAAAGAACAGAGGTCGCTGCCTTATGTATTCCTGCATATTCATATTCCAATTCTGCATCCTGTCCCCACATACTTGGTAGAGAAGAATACCCTTGGTGTCCCCCCAAGAAACACATGGACAAAGTGAAAGTCTCCTAGCAGAGCACTTTCTTCTTGTAAAAATGACATGCAATGACCCACACTAGGCTAGCAAGCAGAATGCTGGGAAGGCCAAGATAGCCTCTGTCTTTTATCCCTAATGCAAAGAAGAATGTGGGCTCTTCGCCATTGCTTGAGAGAGTCAACCTCACAGTCAACTCCAGATTGGACAGCTTGAAAAGCACTATGAAGGAAATGAAGGAAAGGTGGAAGGGGCGGGCTATTCCAGACCATCGGGTCCTGGGAATGTAGCAGGACTTTGCATAAAGAAAACTTTTACCAGCTGGGGGAGGTTCGTGGAATGTTGGCCCTTGGCAGCATAGCCACCTTCAATACAAAAAAAAATGAAAATAAAAAATTTCCAAAGTAGTGTGGTGGTTTGAATGACAGTGGGCCCCATAGGCTCGTATATTTGAATAGTTGGTGGCCAGTTGGTGGAACTGTTTGGGAAAGTGTAGGAGGTGTGGCCTTGTTAGAGACGTTTCGGGGACATTTTTTAGGTGAGCCATTCTCAGTGAGTTGTCTCTCTGCCTTGTGCTTCTTGATCAAGATGTAGGCTCTCTGTCTATTGCGCCTGAGCCACACTCCCTCACCAGATGGCTGTGGACTCTGACCCTCTTGAACTGTGAGTCCCAAGCTAAATGCTTTCCTGTATAAGCTGCCTTTCACAAGAACAGAGTTGAGTTGCTCCACTGAGCAGCGATAATGCTAACGAAGGTAGACTATTCCAGAAAACATCAGATGCTGCTATGGAAATGAAGCCTGTGCCAGATGACAGAAACAGAAACAGACTGAAAACATTTGTGACAGTAATGTGTGCTGAGGAAAGCTTAAGTTTCTACCATCAGAGTTGTCTCTGAGGCATCCTCTGGGAGCCACTGTGTCAATTTAAGGTGGACCAGCTGTACACGGGAGGGACAGGAGTAGAATGTGGAATTCCAGACATCCCCAGGCGGTCTCTACTACCTTCAGAATATCACCGGGCCAAAGAGCTCCTGCATTCACACATAGCTATTAGAAATGCCATGGACAGAGGCTGATTCACTGGCCACAGTCAACACAGGCAATGCTTTACCAGAATGCATCATTTCGTAATAAGAAATAGTTGACAACAACAACAAACCTCAGAAACCTTCTTCATTGGTAGAGTCTCATTCCTCACTGGGGACCTTTGCTCTTGCTCCCGATCCGTCACTCACATCAGACACTGACCATCTTCTGAGCAATGCACTTGGCATTGAAGCCAGCTAAGTGGCTTCCAAGGGCACTTCTTTTAGCCAAGTGAGACGGCTGGTATTCTGTCCCACACCTCATTTTGTGGCAGAGTCTTAAAAAATGTAAATGGAGAACCGAGTATGATTTAGAGTTACAGGAAGTAGGAGATCTGAGTGCAGGGTGGACTCCCACATCACCTTCAAAGGCTGCGCTTTGTCCCATCCCACCCTGGGCCTGAGGAGTTTTCTCTTCTGGAGTCCCTTACCTTTTCTCATTCCTCCTCTTCCTCCTCCTTCTCCTCCTCCTCCTTCTCCTCCTCCTCCTTCTTCTTCTCTCTCTCTCTCTCTCCCTCTCTCTCCATCATGCGTAGCTGTAGGATTCAGATCTCCCACCACAGGAGAGGCTTCCCACATAAAACAGCACAGGAAATGAGAATCCCTTTTTATTTAAATGGTGGTGGAAAGCTAAGGGCCAAATCCCATATTTTTTGACAACTACAAAGTTACTTGCCCTCTAATCATTTAAGCCCTCAGGAAGGTCACCAGAGCAGTCCAAGGTCATGTTGGAGGAGACTGATGATGCTTGAAGTTTCAGTTGGGAATGGGACGTGAATTTGAAGTAACGGTCATCTAACTTTTCTTCGCTAAGTCTAAGGAAAGTGGCAGCGGGTCTTGGCTACATCAGGCTTTTCTCTGTCTTGTTCCTAAGGGCAGAAGGGATTCGTCCTTGGGCTAAGTCCTGTAAAGTCAATAGTATGGATGTTGCTTTTGGCACCTTCAGCTGCCATGGCCTTTCCTTTGGGTCCCTGCCAACAGGATGGTATGGGCATTTGGTGCCAAATGGCCCAGAAACAAAGACTGTGAGCTGAGCAGAGTGGAAAACTACCTCGTAGCCACATAGCTGTCCGAGCGGTTCCACCTGTGGTTTATTTAGGACATGGAAGAAAAGCCTGTACATATTTGCCTCACAGACAGCACAGGTCTGTTCTCAAGTTTGAGTCCACTCTCACTGCAGCACTTTCTTTGTGTTTGGACTTTCCTTCAGCGGGTGAAACACCTGCATGCTACTGACACCTCAGGCTGCTGATAATTTTTCTCCAGAAGTTAACAAATATGGGAGTTGACACGACAGTTTCAACCATTGCAGGGTGTTAAAAGGGGATAACTTTTATCCTTTGGTTTGTCTTGTATCTTGTGGTGAGGCGCTTTGAATGAGGAACGTTCCGTGTAAGCCCATGTATTTGAACACTTATTTCCAAGACGGTGGCACTGTTTGGGGAGGTTTAGGAGGCAAGGCCTTGTTGGAGGAAGTATGTCACTGGAGGCAGGCTTAGAGAGGTTCCCCCCCTAAATTTAGATTTATTTATTTCACTTTATGTATATGAGTATTTTGCTTGGATATATGTAAGGGCACTCTGTGTGGTGTGTGTGTGTGTGTGTGTATGTGTGTGTGTGTGTGTGTGTGTGTGTGCGCGTTACTCACAAGGATCCGAAGAATGCATTGGGTCCCTTGGAACGGATTCATCATGCGGGTGCTAGCAACTGAACCTAGGCCTTCTGCAAGAGCAAGTGCTCTTAACCACTGAGCCATGCCTCCAGCTCTGGGTTCTGAGAGTTTAACGTCTCATGTTATAAGCAGTTGGTTCTCTCTGCTTTGTGTTTGCAGTTCAAGATGTAAACTTCCAGCATCCTGCTCTGGCCTCCATGCCTGTGGCGTGTATTCATGCGTCCCTGCCATGAGGGACTCTAATCCATCTGCAGCCATAAGCCCAAATAAACTCTTCTTACATAAGTCACCTTGATCATGATGTTTTATCACAGCAATATAAAAATAACTAACATACAGGACCACAAATTCCTGTGTGTAATGGCTCCAATTCCAGGCATCCTGTGTTTTTCACATCCCATTTTTAAATAACTCCACATCATTAGTCTTTTATTTTTTCTTCCACCCTTAATCCAAATTTGTCTTCATTCTTCCCCATGGATTCTGCTTTGAGTAACTTATATGTCTTCATTGGTTTGTCTATATTTTTATACATGTACTTTGGTGAGCCACACATGCTCCTGTGTGTGTGTTTAAACTCATGTTTCTCAGCTGTCATCTGACAGAATGGATTAATTTCTTCTCATACTGGCACATAACTTCACTCCCTCTTCAGTTCTGGAGCCTATTGCAAAGTGTTCTAAATGTGGTGGATCACCTGGTCTAGTCCCACAACAGCCAGGAGTGGGCCGGCCAAGGTCTCTGCAGACACTGTGCACCAGGAGTGGCAGCATTCCTTTTTGATAGCACATAAGGAATGCTTGCTAGAAAATCAAAGCCGAAAAGGGAGAAAAAATAGGAAGACATAGAGAAAGTCCTTTGTTATTGGAATCTCTAGGTCCAACTGTTCTTAAAACTTACCCTCACCTTTGACCTCTCTGTTAAGGGAACCAACTTTTTTTTTCATATGCTGACATGATCTGAGTATTCTTTGCTGTCATAGCCAAAGAGTTCTGATATATGTATTTGTACTGATTATTTTTTGTTGTTGTTGTTAACTTGACATAAGATAGGGTCATCTGGGAAGAGGGGTGCAGAGTTGAGAATATCCCTCTATCATATTGGCCTATGGGCAAATATATGAGGAGCTTTCTTGATCAATGACTGCTGTGGGTGGGATCCACTCACTGTGGGTGGTCACCCTGGGCTGCTGGTCCTGGGGGTGTATAAGAAAGCAGGCTGAACAAGCCATGGGGAGCAAACCAGTAAGCAGCCTTCCTCCATGGCTGCTGCTTCAGTTCCTGCCTCCAGGTTCCTGCCTGAGCTCCTGTCCTGACTTCCTTTAGCGATGGCCTGTTAACTGCCTTTTCCTCCTCAAGTTGCTTGTGGCCGTGAGCTTTATCACAGCAATTCAAAGCAAACTAGGACAATAGTTATTAATTCAGCAATGCCATTTCTAAATAGTGGAGAAGTTACCACACTGGGTGAGAAATTATTCCTTACACACGATGATGATGTGCACAGAGGCTTAGTCTGTGTCCACTCCTGGGAGTCAACAGAGGTGGATCTTCTGTGAGGCACCACAGGTCCTCTGGGACAGAGTGTGACTCCCAGCAGTAGACATGCTGAACAGCAAGCAAGTCCATTTGTTACCTTTTGGACACATACACTCCCAGAATGGCCAACCAGTTTACACTCTCTGAAATACCTATGCATTTTACTTTGCCTCTTTCCCAGCAATAAATATTTTAAGACCTCTCACTCATGGCCAAAACATGACTTGATTCTTGCTTTAACTTGAGTTCCTGTGATACTATGGGGTTGAGCATATTTTCATATGCTGAATGGTGACTTGTTCTGCGAGAGACAGCGTGATCACTTCTTGCCTTTCTCAGGGCACAGAGGGAGCTGGCTGCCTGTTGATGGGGCCCCTGTGTCTTGACCTGGGAGCAGAGCCACTCTGCTTTAGAAAACAAAGCTGGTCCTGGTCTCAGCTCAAGCCAGAAGAGTTCCTAGTCATTTTTTTGTCTGATAATTAATATTAATTATTTTCCCAATTCTGGTCATAATATCACAATACACATGTATATATGTGTATATGTTTATATGTGTGTATATGTATTTGTGTATAATGTATTATGTATATGTTAATAATATGTATACATGTATATATCTGTGTGTGTATATATGTGTATATGTATATGTACATATATATGTGTGACTCTGTGTGTGTGTGTGTGTGTGTGTGTGTATACATGGTTGTGTGTGTTGGGGGAGGCAGAAGACAAGCTTGGGTATTGTCTCTCAGGCTTTGTCCACACTTTTTTTTTTTTTTAAGCAGGTCTCTTACTGGCCCTGAAATCATCAGATAGACTAGGTAGATAGGCTGGCCATTGACTTCCCTCGAAATCCTCCTGCCTCTGCCTCCCCAGTGGCCAAGATTGACAGTTGCGTGCCACCATACCTAGTTTTCTGTTATTGTTTGTTTGTTTTGTTGTTGCTGCTGTTGTTTTAAATTATGTGCTTCCGGGGATTGAGCTTAGGTCTTCATGTTTGCAGGGCAAGCACTTTACTGGCCGAGCTATCTCTCCTTAGGTAGCAGGTTTAAAATGGCATTGCTCTGAGCTTCCATCTTCCCCATCTTCATGGAGGTCATGTTGCTGCCCAGGTCCAATGCTAGCTTTTCAGTTTTTACTTGCTGTGGACTTCCCGTCCTGCTATACCCTGTCACCCCAGGATCTGGGCAGACCAGCCAGCTCTAGGCGTGCCTCTGCTTGTGTGGGTCACACTTGAGCCAGGAGACTTCAATCTTTTGTTCCCAATCCTCTCATGTCCTGTGCCAGGATCCTGTCCTGGAATCTTCTTTCTGTACTCCCTGAAGGCAGTGTCTCAGAATAACACCTTTTCAGCACACGGGTCATCACTCCCGTTCACAGCCAAGCACCTGCCAGCTTGCTTTCTCTTTGACCATCCAGCTGGATGCTCTCCTAGTCTGGCTCCCCCATTCTGCCTGAGATCTACTTCCTTTCTGGGGACAGATGGGGTCCCTGTGTTGGAGAGCAATAAGGAGTGGCCAAGCACTTTTCACTGTCGCTTTAGTTGTGACAATGCATCTCTTTCGATTGTACCTGACTCTTAATTCCCGTGAGAAGTGTTTCAGAGCCAAGTGTTTTTATCCCTGGGAGACCCGGATCATAGCAACAATAGAGTATAGACTGGGATGGTTGGTACTGTCAGTCATCCATGCGAGATCTGAAATCACCCAGGAGACAGACCTCTGGGCATGTCTGGGAGGGACATGCTTTTAGATGGGTTAACTGAAGTGGGGAGACCCACCCTGAATGCAGGCAGCTCCATTCCATGAGCTGGGGTCCTGGACTAAATAAAAAGGAGAAAAGGAGCAGAGCACCAGCATTCCTCTCTCTCTCTCTCTCTCTCTCTCTCTCTCTCTCTCTCTCTGCTTCCTGAGTGGGGATGCAATGTGACCAGCTGTCTCACACTTCTGGTGCCATGCTTTCCCCCACCACGATGGAATGCACTACGACCCGTGAGCCAAAGTAAGCTTTCTTCCCTTAAGTCAAGCCTTTAGTTATAGCAGCAGAGGCAAATCATACAGACATAAAAGAGCTCAATTAGCCAAATGGACACAAGAGGACTTAGAAATCCTTGTCTTCATCTTAGCAATGTGAGGTTTATGACTCATGACGGAGAAACCAGCATGAGAAAGAGGGAGGGGCGTGGCATCGAAGGTGAGGACTGCGCACAGAGAAGAACTGATGCAGTGGTTGTGCAAGTCAGGGCCAGGAGGAGCAGTCTTGGTTGAACCTTGTTTAGGTTCTGTTTCTGAATGGCTGCAGACCCTAGGGAAAGACCTCAGGCTGGAGAAAAGCCTCAGAGTCCTGCAGCACCACAGCTCCCCTGGGTTTGGAGCCTGTTCGTTTCCTTCTCTACTCTCACCAGTATTTCATCTACAGTCTTCAACTGAGCATGGATATTTCATTTTTTTTAATTTTAATTTTAATTTTAATATTGGACTGGAGAGATGGTTCAGAGGGTTAAGAGCACTTCTCAAGAAAATATGAGGACCTGAGCTTGGGTTCCCAGCACCTTGTAAAAAGCTGGGTGTGGCTTGTGAGCCTGTAATACTGGTGCTGCAGAGGGTAGAGGCAGGAGGACCATTAGGGCTTGCTGGCTGCCAGCCTAGCTTCAGGCTCAGTGAAAGATCCCACCTCAAGGAAATACCTGGCATCATGCTCTGACTTGTGCACGCACATAAGCTCACACCAAGAACAACATACATGCAGACATGCATAAAGTCAATGTTACTACAGTTGGATTTATGTACAATAAAATACATTCACTTAAACATATAACGAACGTTAATATGTCAACTATAAGCTCGTACACCAGTGAAGACATGGAACTTACTCCGGGGTACCCCATCGTCTGTCTCTCTAGCCCCTTCCCATCAGAATGCCATTCCCTCAGGCAGCTGCTGAATGGATCAGTCTCCATCACCACTGAGTGCTTTGGTTTCTGTATCTTTCATGCCATACGTGTTCTCATGTATCTGACTTTGTGCTCAGTGTGGTACCCGTCCAGCCCATTCAGGCTGTTGTCTTACCTGTTTATTCTTTCTCACTGTAATTCCAGCTGTTCCCGGTTTTGAACTGCACACTGTGATCTTATGAGTGTGTCTTATATGTGTACATATGAGTGTGCATGTGTATATTTGTGTATATGTATGTGTGTATATATGTATGTATGTGCACATATGTACATGTTTAGGACCTCGCAGGATGCCATGTTACTCCTCGGCAGATTATTCCTTACCCAGTAGTTAGCTGAGTTTTCCAGTATTTTGAGCACAGTGCAAACTGTCCCTGCCCCTACTACTCGTCCTGGTGAGACCCCCCATCTCCTCCAAGTCTAGAGGGTGTGTGAGATTTCAGTTATTTGAAGTACACAAGATGGGTGCACTAAAGGAGTCCTGTTTTCAGCTTACAGGCCACGATTCTATGATGAAGAGTCACGGGCAAGCTCCCACCATCTTGTGCTCATTAACGACAGTGGCTTGCACTCTTCTTTTACTTTTCCATGGGGGAATGGATGTCACCTTTCTTTGTTCAGAGCTGCAAACCCAGGCATCTCCATCGGCCCCTCCTCCAGGACCTCCAACCACGTGTCCCTTCTCCTACCTTACGCCCCAGCTTGTGTGTGTGGTGAGTCAGCGTGACCTTCAGTGGGTTACGAAATCAATTTAGAGTGCTAGGATTTACATTTGAGAAGGGTGAGGTGGAAGAGGGAAAACATATGAGTTACTGCATTGAGAGGATCTCTTGCTAAATAGAGCTTTTATGTGTGTGCATGCATGTGTTTGTGTATATGTGTGTATATGCATATTGTGTGTATATATGTGTATGCATATATATGTGAATATGTGTATATATGCATATTATGTGTATGTATGTATATATATGTGTGTGCATATGTGTATGTGTGTGTGTTTAAGTGTATATATGTGTATGTATAAACATGAATGTGAACATCATATAAAAGATTGTTTAGCTTGTGAGTCATGGGCATGTTTGAGAGACCTGTGCTCTGTGTTCCTCTGCAGCTGAGTTCCTTTAGGTACAGAATGGGTTGTGCTCCTGTTGTGAGCTATCCAAGGGACAATTCCTGAGTGTGCTCTGCTCTCTTGGGACGCCACAGCTGCTGCCCGCCCCCAGGGCACACTCTTGCTCTTCCATGATACTCTGCTCTCCACACCTTGCTCAGCTGGTCTGCTCCACTAGCGCCCCACTGAATCTGCCTGGCGGGAGCTTCAGTGGGATGTTTTCACATCTGGGTAAGTGTTTTATGGGTTGAGCCCCAGGGCCAGATGGGGTCAGGCGGTGGTGTCCCAGGCGGTACTGCTGCAGGAGACATGGCGTCGTGGTCGGTGGGGGGAAACACCAGAAGTCAGCTTCTGGAGGAGACTTGGAATGAATACGAGATTGGAGGAACCGAACATGGTGGATGTATCACCTCAGAGGAACAACAATGGGGTCTGTGAGGGGAAAGGTGCGTCAGAGGGCCATTCAGTGTAGCCCTTGACACATAGGGTGGGGTAGACCAGAGGGTCTAGTAAGAGCTGGCCAGCTGCTGGACTGCTTCTGGGACTTATCATCTTAGCTGCTGGACTCCCTGGCTTCTCCTCAACTCAGAAGGAGTCTCCTTCTTTTTCAGGGGTCCTAGTCAGTGTTACTGTGAGGTGCCATCTTATTGTTTTGGTTGTCAATATGAAATGCCTCGGTTTAAGGCAGTGTTATGGCCTGAGCTCCATGTGCTCCTTGGAGCTTTAGGAGGTCCCTGCATCTGACCGCTGAGAGGCAACCCAGTTTATCCTTCAACTCTTTCCAAAGTGACCAATATGGAAAACAAAATAAATAGATGGGACTTTTAGCTGTGCCCGCTGAGGAGTCCAGTCCTGTGTACCTGGAACCTCGACTCCCTACATGTGGAAGCGGGCCTGAAGAAACAGTACTCTGGAAAGAGACTGTGTCTGATCCTGGGGAGCAGCAGATCCTGGGGTTCTGTGTGTCCTAGGCTCAGGAGCCTGTCTTTACCTCATTTCCCTGGGCTTGCTTAAGGCTTCCTGACTTAAGTTAGTAATTAGCATGGCATTCACACACTGTGTTTGTTTACACACCTTCTTCCCTACCCAAACTACCTGTTCCTTTGAAGCCACAGATAATACAACTTTGTCTTTTATTTTCCCACCATAGCCAGAGATTGTACACAGTAGGTGCTAATTAAGCTTTCGCTGTATTGAACTAGAGAGCCACAGTGGCGTGTTCTCCTTTCTCACTATAAACTAGTCCTTGTGCTTTTGAAGTCACATTCAAGAGCCTGGGTGATGGGCTCCATGAATCATGAGCCCAAGCTAGCTCTGTCTCTTCCTGCAGAGAGGGAGGTTTTTAAAAGCTGTGCCACCCATCCTCACCCTGGCTGCCTTCCTGGGAAGATAGCTCCGGTGGATACCGTATCCCTTGTTGGAAAGGTGGGTGGATGCTGAGTGGAGCAGCGGAGGGAGGAGGTGTTCAAATGCCAGGAGAACAGAATGCACCAAAGTAATTGAAGGGCCAGGGTGGTACCTGTGTCTCTCCATTCAATTAAATGACTAACACAGTGATTAGCTGGAGGGACTTCCTGGAGAGGATGTCCTGGCCAGCTGCAAGGATGAGCAGCGGGCCTGCTGCACTGGCATGCCGGGTATGGCTGTCACACAGGCCAGCCTATGCAGGGGAAGAGCAGGTAATGGCTTGGTATGCAGAGTGGGGGGAGAGGTGGGGAGGGCGAGAGGTGGGGGTGGACATTAGACTGCAGTTGGGATGCAGGATGTAGCCCTGGCTTACCCTTGAACTTACAAAAGACCTTGGTAGGTCACGTCTCACCTCTTCAAGTCAATGTCTCCACTTCCCTGGGTGTTTGATGTGTGACCTCTGACGGCCCTTTCATTGGACACTTTAATTCTTCTAGGTCCTGGCATTCTGTAGCTGAGAATGACAGACAGTGAGGGGACAGAATACAGATTCCGAAGCTGAGAGTAGAGCATAGGGAGGCCCCAAGATGACACAGCCCTGTGGGAGAATCTCTAAAACAGTCTAAAGAATGCAAATGGAGGGCAGCCAATTCTATACTTTTTCCCAATCTTTCAATGACTCAGCTATTGAGGGTATTGATGGGAATTTCCTTTATATGTGAATTGTAGGTCACATGTTTCCCCGGGCAGTTGAGGGTTGTATACCTTCACACACGGGCACCCTGTGGCAGCCTGTGAGCTGACGAAGCTTGCTAACAAGATAGAGTTGCATAATAAGTGCTGGGTGCGGGCAGGGAAGGTTCACCTTCAAATAACCCATAGTGCTATGGGAAAGGGGCATTTTGCATAAACAGTTTGAAAGAATCTCAGGTTCTACTAAATCACATTTTCTCTGTGAAAAGGGGAGATCAGGGCAGTTCTCAAATTCAGTATCTTCTAGGCCTGCTAGAATGCAATAAGCTAGCATGAAAGCCACTCCAGGGACTCCAGAGTTTATGTCATTAAAAAGGATGCATGTCCCAAATCACACAACTAATATATACCCTTTGGGGTACACGTTTGAAGTTGAAATTGTCATGGAGAGATGCATCAGGGGTTAAGAACTCAATCAAGGGGAGCAGAATTTGGTCCAGTACCTACATAAAAACCCCTGCAAATGCCTGTAATTCTGGACCAGAAGGGAGGGTTGCCAAGGTGACAAAACATGGGAAAGAATAACAGAGGAGGACAACTCACGGCCTTTTTGGACCTCTGTTCTCCTGCACACACACACACACACACACACACACACACACACACACACACACACACGTAGTTAAATACAATACAGTACATTGATAAAAAGAATAGCATGATAAAATATTAAATGTTGAAATAGTTTTATAGATTGATAAGTTCAGGGACAAGTGTTCACATGTTAGGAAAGGCCAAAATAGCTGTCCCAAGGTAGTTATTGAGTCCCTCAGTTACTTAGATGTCCCCTAAGAGATCCCATAAGCCAAGAGCTATGCTGAGAACACGTCCCGAAGCAATCATTTATTACATGGCACGTATCTACATTTCTTGGAAAGCAACTTAAATATTAATGGTTACTTTAAAAGCTGATAAACTATTTATAAAGAGAAACATTTTTTGCACACCTATAATGGCTTACTTCAAGAGTTTTGGTAAGAAGTATCTGTGTGCATACTGATGGTCTCTGACAAATGATAGGATTATGTCCTGAGAGACCCACCATGAGTCTAAGTCAAAAAAATGTATCAAATACCTCTTGGCCTAACCTGATGCACCATAAATGTGCTCAGAACATTTCTAGTAGCTGACAGCTGGGCAAAACCATCTTACACAAACCCATTCATAATAAAGTGCAGAATAATACACACAGTGGACTGCAAGCTGTGGCACCCCACTGCTGCCGGGCCATCGCAAGAGAGTGCTGTAAATATTGTTAGCCTGGGGACAGATCAAAATTCAAATTTCAAAGTACCCTCACTACCGAATACGCTTCGCTTTCACATCATTGTAAAACTGAAAAATCCCGTCGAGCCATTGTGAATTAGGACCATATATGCATTATCTGTTACCAGGGGTGGAATAACAAAGTAACTGCAGACTAGAGCATTCAATAACAGACATGTGCACCTGGCAGTTCCAGAGGCCAAGAAGTCCAAGGTCAAGGTTCCACTACATAGGTAGGTTTCACTCCAAGGTCTCTCTCCTCTTACTTGTGTGTGCCTGTCATCTCCCTGTGAGCTACCATGACCTCCTTTGTTGTGTGTACTTGGAAAGAGATGAAATTCTCTCTTACAAGGGCACAAGTGCCACCAAGAAGCCACTCCTGTGCCACCTCATCTGATTCCGATTATTCCCACAAACTCCATCTCCAGATGCCATCACACTGGCAGTTAGAAATTCTACATAGGGCATTTGAGGGGGTACAAACCTTTAGCCCATTAGCGTGGCCTTTAACTCCTCATATGTATTTGCTTAGGTGCTAAACCTCTTTCAGGACTGTCTGTTTGGTACAGGGGGCACCAGTGAAGCGATCCAGAATTGAGAAGGACCTTGCAATGCCTCCAGCTGGCCTGGGCAGTAGGTATCAGTTACACCTGCAGGGCCAGCTTTATGAGACCTCTGCCTTCCCCTCAGACCTCCTTAGGGCACCTCTGAGATTAGCCCATGCTCAAGCAAGTTGGGTGAATTCTAGAAGGCAACACTGAAACTTTTATTCTGAATTGATGGCTCAGCTGCTGGCCCTGGGTAACATTCTCAGTTCAAGGAGGTGTCATTCGCCTCCTCCGGGTTCATGGAGTTCAACCCCACAGCTGTTCCTGTGTCCTGACTTCACGTAAACATGGCAAGCTGGCTCTCTTAACTGTGTCCATAATCTGTGCCTCTCTATGGCCCCTCTGCTGGCTGAGGGACTGGACAGGCTCACCTAACACCTCCTTGTGCCTGAGGTTGTGGTTTGGAGAACTCAAGACAAGCTGTTCTTCTGGTCTTGGTCCCAGTAGGCTCCCAGTCAGGATCCCAGCCTTCTGCTACCTCAAAAGGCCACCTGGTCTTCTCGCCTGCCTTCCTCCTTAGAGGGCTTCAAGGCAGCTTCCTGGAGGCTTTGGTGCTCCCCGGGGTGGCTCTGACTCCCTTGTTTGCTGGCCCATTGGACGGGGAGATGAGAAGCCAAATTGATTCTGGAGTCCCAGCTCAGTAGCTTGCAAAGAGCTAGGTGGTGTCCTGGTCTGTGCCTGTAACCTGCTCACTATGAGCTAAATCTAGGAAGGCAAAAGGGTTCAAAACAGAGTCAGAGACAATCCAACTGCGGGCTGACTGTGCATATGGGGGACAGTAGTGGACTCTGAGCTCCCAGCTCCCAGTGTCTTTCCGGAGCATCCATGCCCCTGCCTTCTCTGTGCCTTCATTTTCCGTGGCTCCCTCTCTCTGCCCCTTTTCCTCTCCCTCACTGCAGCTGCCTCAACCCCGTTGGTTCTTGTGGGTCCCTAGCAGAAGCTCAGGTCCTTTAGAGTCCATAGACGAAGCTATTCCTCAAGCAAATGGTCCTTATTAACTTGCAGAGCACCACCAAGTCCCTTGATTCAGTGATGGGGTGGGGGGGGCAGCAAGGCTTCTGCCCTGATGAACCGTGTCCCACAGAAGACCTTGTCTGAGAGAGGTGTGTAAGAGGAAAAGGTGAAGGAAAATAGAGGGAAGGAAAAAAGTGAGGCAGGAAGGAGGGAAGGAAAGAAAGGATGGAGAGAGAAAAAGGTAAGAACAGACCAAGGAAAAAGGAGACCATGGGAGGAAGAAAGAAAAGAGGAGAGAGTAAGGAAGAAAGGAAGGATGAGAGGGAGGAAGGGAGAGTAAGTGAGGAAGGGAGGAAGAGATGGAGGAAAAACAAAATAATAGACATTTGTCTTGGTTCTCTTAGAGCCCCAGACTTATTGCTGGGGGGACTCTGGTGTTTTCTTTGGGAGTCGGGATAAAGTACACAAATGGCTTAAAGCTTCTTAACCAGGATTTCCCTCTTTACACTTCCTCTGAACCTTCTGGAAGTCCACTGTCAGCTTCCACATAATTTCAGCCCAGACATTCACATGCACAGAGAGAAGGGAAGACACGCCATTTTCCTGGGCTCTTCCCTGGCACCACGAGCGCTCCCATGATTGTCCCGTAGATTCCCCCATCCACCATAGGGAGCCCTCCTCTCAGGTCATCGTCACCATTGCAGAAAAGACAACAGGACACAGAGAAGACATACAGTCTCCCATGGGGAGCAGAGCGGCCCTTCATCAGCCCAGCTCCTCAGATACACAAGTCTCTGTATTACATTTTAAAATGTATGGTAGGCCGGGTGGGCAAAGTCCAGAACAGCCAAGGCTACACAGAGAGACCCTGTCTCGAAAAACAAACAAACAAACAGACAAATGTATGGTGTATGGGTGCCTTGTCTGCATGTATGTCTGTGCGTCCTGGTGTGCCTATGGCATCCATAGTATCCAAAAGAAGGCATCAGATCTCCTGGACTTACAGGTGGTTCTGAACCACCATGTAGTTGTTTGGAATTGAACCTAGGTCCTTTGGAAGAACAGCCAGTGCTCTTAACCACTGAGCCATCTCTCCAGCTCCCTATATGTTACTTTTAAAAAATGTTAGAAAAAAAATGTTAGGCTGGGGGCCGGCTAGATGGCTCTGCAGATGAAGGTGCTTGCTGCCAAGACTGAGAAACAAAGCTCCATCCTGGGACCCAAGGGGTGGAAGGAAATAAGTGACTCCCAAAAGTTGACCTTTGACCTCTACGTGTGTGCCATGGCATGCACACAAACACAATGTAGTAAAAAATTTAAAAATGTTGGTTTGGTCATTGAAAACCATGATGCAATTCTGGTGTGGTTAGGAGATGAAAACTGGAAAAGACTCCCTTTTGGAGTCAGTTTTTATCTGTATTCTGTCCTGTTTCCTGCTAAATATGCATGGGGTATTTTTTCTCTAATGCCAAAGTCCTTGAATCATGTCTTAAACACGGTGTCGGTGTTAAAAGTATTATTCTCATCTGGGGAAGAAACCTACCATTTCAGAACTGTAACACAGGCCTGAGGCAGTGGGATTGATTTTCTTGTCAGAATGATGCCCCGTTCTGTCCGTGCTTCAGGCAGACCATGGAATAAATAAGATTTCTTCTGTGCCTTTCTCACAAAAATATATCACATTTAAATTGCTCTTCTAGGATTGAAAGCACTTAATGTGCTCCGAACCTACCCTTCAACTTCAGTGCCTGTAGATCACTTCTCTCACATGATGATAGCTGAGGAAACAGAGGCCCAGGGAGATGGCGTTGCTTCCTGCTGTGAAAACAAGAGTGCAGACTCACAAGGGAGGTAAAGATCTCATGCATAGGAGTGGGGGTGGGGGGTGGGGTGTAAACTATGACTGGATGTAAAGTGGATAAAAATTCCATGTATTCTTTTCCCGGCTAGAGATTTGCAAACACTACCAGCCCTGTATTTTAGCTCATTTTTAGGGATTTGTTTAATTTAGAAAGTGTGTGTGTGTTTGTGTGTGTGTGTGTGTGTGTGTCTATGTGTATGTAAGTTCAAGTGTTTTCAGAGGCCAAAAGAAGGTTTAGGGCCCCTGGAGCTGGAATTACATGGACTCGCCAGCCACCATCATGACTGCTGGGTCCTTTGAAAGAGCAGTTTGTACCCTGAACCACTGAGCCATCTCTCCAGCCCATTTTGCTGTATTTATATGTCATTATCTGTACTTTGAGACTTTGTCAAAAATTGTGGTGCATAACCTCTGTCCCTCTGCTCGTTCATCATGGACTGCTGTCATTTTGAGGCCTGACTTGTCTTTCCTAGGGTGACAGGTTACAACTGCAGGACTTCTTCCTCCCAAGGGTGTTTATACCGAGGACTTTACAAACCCCAGTTACCTTACTTGCCTCCACTCTTCTTTACTCTGTTTTTAAGCTGCAAAGGAAACAGCCCGTAGATACAGTAGTGAAGTTATAAACAGGGGTTGGGTTACTACTTAGGGACAGAGTTGTAGGTCTTCGCTAGCCTGTTGTGGAAAGGTATCCTCTGGCATGGCATGGCCACTGCCCTCTTGAACTTTGAGTCACTATGGTTACACACTGGGGAACTATACAAGGTTGGGCTCGTTAATGCTTTCTTACAAGGAGAGAGGCTCATGGGGTCCTGCCTTCTTTGAGACTACATGGGCAATTATAGAATATTTTCTTCAGTGAGATATATATATATATATATATATATATATATATATATATATATATATATACACATATCTACTCATTAGTTGCCCATGTTACATACGTAGCTACAGTCAAGCACATTGGTTCACCAAGCTAGATTTGGGTGAGGGTTTTTTTGTTTTTTGTTTTGTTTTGTTTCTGTCATTGATATTCTGTATGGGATGAACAGACATTTATTTGTGGCTTCTCAAAAAACAGTCAGACAACACAGCTTGATGATGCTGAGGCAGCTACCCATCCGATTCACACATTTCCTGAGGCAATTCTAAGGTTTCCTATGCAACCAGGTTTCCATCCACCTGTACCCAAATAGCTGGGTATAAGAAGGCTTTGAGGACAGATTTGTTTTGTTTTTGTTTTTATTTTATTTTTTGATTTGGTTTTTTTCGAGACAGGGTTTCTCTGTGTAGGCGTGGCTGTCCTAGACTCACTTTGTAGACCAGGCTGGCCTTGAACTCACAGTGATCCCCCTGCCTCTGCCTCCCAAGTGCTGGGATTAAAGGCGTATGCCACCACGGCCGGCTTTGAGGACAGATTTGTAAGATGGGTGTTTCACATCACTTCTCATGTCCTGGTAATTTACAATCTTGATCTTTCTCACGATGAATATGTTTAAATCCCTGTACGCTTGGGGTGGCCACTTTCACTAGAACTGAAGTACTATTGGGGTCCAGGGCTTTCTGTCACTGAAGAGGAGGGAGGTTGGTCACAGTGATACAGGAAGAGACCCAGGCTCAGGGATCTCCCTTATAGGGTCCCTGGTTCAGAGCCTACATCCTCCCGAGACTTAATTGATGTTAGTTTATTGTGGCTGCCCCTTTACCCTTGACACACTGATGCTCATGAGGAGTAGCCCAAGTCAAGACTATAACCCACACATGTGGGCTGAAAAGGGTCACTTGGATATGAAGTTGGGATAGACAACACTCTCTTCTACATGCTTGCATACTGTAGTGGGCTGAGAGTTCCTCTAGGGTCAAGTCCACTGGAATCTGACAATGTGATTTTATTTGTAACTTAGGTCCCTGCAGACATGGTTAAGCTGAGAGTGACTGCGTTAGTTGCTTTTCCTTTGCCATGATAAAATACCCTAACAAAAGCAACTTAAGGAAGAAAGAATTCATTTTGGTTTATAATTCTGGGATCTACAGTTCATCATCGCCGGAAGGTATGGCATCAGGAGCTGGCTGGTTGCATTGCATCCATACATCAAAAGCAAAGAGTAAACAGGAAGTAACACCGGGCTATAAAACCTCAAGGCCCACCTCCTATGACGCACTTCCTCCAGCAAGTCTCCACCTCCCAAAGAGTCTACAGCCCTCTCATTCTGTGCCACCCTTTGGGGACCCACGAGCCTATTGGGGGCATTTCACATTCAAACCACAAACCACTATCATTCCTTTAGTAAGAAAGATTTGGACAGAGGGATGGAGAAATACAAGAGAAGGCTATGTGAAGACTAAGCCAGAGACAGAGCCCAGGGAACCAGAAGGGGCAAGGATGGGTTTTCTCAGGGACCGTTGGTGAGGCCCTCTGGCACCTGGATTCTGTGCCGGAATCCTCCAGAGCTGTGAGTGGGTAAGCTGCTGCTCACTCTGTCTACGTCAATTTGTTATAGCAGCTGCAGGAGACTAACACAAACATCCAATTGTTCTCTACTTTGTTTTTGAACATTATATTTGTCCTTTTACAATCACATACATGTACATAATATTCTTTGATTAAACACTTCTCCCTTTATGCTATCTTATCTTCTTTTCCCTCCCACCCAAAGCCTTCATTTTCCCAAATCCTCTTTTGTGAGCATGTGTGTGTGTGTGTGTGTGTGTGTGTGTATGTGTTCCATTGCACCCACTTAGGATTGCCTGAATGAGCACAGGTCAACAGTTCTTTGCTTGTGGCTTGTGTAGAGGCAATGTACTAGTGAGCAGACCCGTGAAGAATGTCACTCCCCTCTCCTTGCTCCTTTAGGAGGGGTGGTACTTTGTGAGCCCCTCCTCCACTCATGATGGACAGTTGGTTGCCCCAGTCCTATGCTACTGGCCACTGCTTCTGTGAGTTAATGGGTACGGCACTCACGTCATGTCCAGAAGACAGCCTATGACGGCACCCCTTCCCTTCCCTCTTCTGGCCCTGCATTTTTCCTCCTCCTCTTCCTTGCTATTTATTCCCTGAGACTTCCTTTTTTTTTTTTTTTTAACCCTCCCCCACTTCTTTATTTCTTTCCACAGGGTCTTGCTTAGCCCATGCTGACTTCAAATTCTCTGAGTGGGATGAACTTGAACTTCAAATCCTCTTGTCTCCACCTGGTGAGTTCTTGGATTACAGGTATGAACCATTCCTGTTTTAAGCGATGATGGGGATCAAAGTCAGGATTTGCCATCTGCTAGGCAAGCACCCTATCAGCTGAACATATCTAGCCCCTCCTTTTTTTCTTTTTTAAAGTTACCAACTGGGTAGTGTGAGGACGAATTTGTAACTAGTGAGAAAATGTACCTTGGTAAGTTTGCAGCGAGTTTGCTTTCTTTAGCTGTGTGGATGGTTTTTAGCAAATGCCTGTTGCTTTTGTGACTTCAACACCCAGAGGTCACAGCCTGCATTTCTTGTTTGTTCACTTGTCTTTTTAAATTCCTCTTTGAATATTCAAAGCCCAGGGCCTGAGCAAGAATTGATTTTTAATCCTATTTATTGACCGAACAAGTAGATATAAGAATGCAGGCAAACAAGTGAAGAACTGGAATTCAGATCCTCAGCTTTTCTAAGACTTCAGAGGCCAGACCTCAACATTCAGATATATTCATATGCACATTTCCCTAGGGCATTGATAAGGAATTTTAGAAGCCCTGGCTTTCTATAGGTAGAAAGAGATAGGCTTTGGACCACGAGGATGCACTCAAGGTAGAGGGGACTCATTTTCTAGCTAGCTTTAATTGCATCTGTTTCAACCTAATGCGTGAGGAGCATCACTGAGGGCCTTCGAGTGTAGAAGAATCCAGTTCATTGTGTGTCACTGTGCTTACTGAGGAGCTATGCCACCGTGCGCACCTATGTGCATGTGTGTGTTGGAGGGGAGTGGGGTGTGTGTGTGTGTGTGTATGTATGTGTGCGTATGTGTGTATGCATGTTTGTCTGATGACATGCGAAGGCCAGAGATTTATAATTGTCTTGTTCAATTTCTCCTCACCTTTTCACTTTGAGACAGGGCTTCTCACTGAGTTTAGAGCATGTGAATTTGTCTGGACTGGCTGACCAGAGAACCCCTAGAGTCTGTTCTTCTTTGCCCTCTAGTGCTGACATGGCAGATGAGCACAGCTTTTACCTAAGTGTTGGGGATCTGCACACACAGGCTCTTCTGCATATGCAGCGAACACTTCACCTGCTGAGTTGTCTCCCCCCAGCCCTCATGTCACCATGGTCCTTTGAGTTCATACCTTTAAGTCACACCAGAACAAGGCTTCTGGTGTTAGAAACAGTAGCTTTCTCAAGATGCTGTAGTCTCTCATCATTCTCCAGTCCCACCCATTCTCATTAAGTAGAATTTCTGGAGGATGCTCTCTGTAGTGGTTTGACTAGGCATGGCCCCCAATGACTCATGTGTTTGAGGGCGTGGCCCATAGGGAGTGGCACTATTAGGAGGTGTGGCCCTTTTGGAGTAAGTGTGGTCTTGTTGGAGGAGGTGTATCTCTGTGGGGGTGAGCTTTGAGATCTTACATACGTGCAAGCTACACCCAGTGTTGGGACACAGTCTCCTCCTGCTGCCTGAAGATCCTGATGTAGAACTCTCATCTCCTCCAGCGCCATGTTTGCCTGCGTGCTGCCATGTTTCCCACCATGATGATAATGGACTAAACCTCTGAGCTGTAAACCTACCCTAATTAGATGTTCTCCTTTATAAGAGTTGCAGTGGTCATCGTGTCTCTTCACAGCGATAAAACCCAAACTAAGACCCTCTCTTATTACTTTTCCATTGCTGTGAAGAGTGTCATGACCTAGGTAACTTGTACAAGAAACCATTTAATCTGGGGTTGATGGTTCTAGGGGGTTAGAGCTCATGAACGTCATGGTGGGGAACATGGCAGCAGGCAGGCTGGCATGCAATGGAGAAGTAGCTGAGAGTTTACATTTAATCCACAAGCATGAGGCAGAGAGAGCTAACTTGGAATGGCATGGGTTTCTGAGAACTCAAAGCTCACCTCCAGGGACACCCCTCCTCCAGCAAAGCTACGCCTCCGAATCCTTCCCAAACAGTTCCACCAATTGGGAGCCAAGCGTTCAAACTTATGAGCCTATGGAGGCCATTACTATTCAAACCTTGACATTTGTAAAATTGGAATTCAGGATAAAAGAACCATTTATGTCTACAAATGAAAGGAGACCAAGGCTGCAACTTGCCAATCTAAACTTGGGCAGGTGCAGGGAGCAAGGGCCCTAGAGAAAGGGAGGGTGTTGCTGTCGTCTTATTTCTTTGAGCAGGACTTTTGTGTCAAGGCATATGTGTGGAGGTCAGAGGACAACTCTGTGAAATTGTTTGTTTCCTTCCACCTCTATGTGCATCTCCTATCCGGGTTTCCTTCTCTGTATTTTACCTTGTAGGATGGTAGTGACATGTAGCCTGTTGGTGCTTGCACTGGGTCATAGGGACCAAACTCACATCTTCAAACTTATATGGCAAGTGCTTTGCACACTGACCCATCCACGTTTTGCTAGGCTTGTCCATGAAAGTAACACTCTGTTCTAGGAATCTAAAAGCAAATGACCCCTCCCTCCAAATGCAGTGTTTGTAGGGAGAGTTACCCTGGGCTAGTGAAGGCTGTGCTGGGAGAGAGCACGCTCCACCAGGAGGCTTCGCTTCCTGTATCTCTTTATTGCTCTGCTTTTCTGAAGCAAGTTCGTATTACATTTGTGATCAGGAAAGGCAATAAAGAGAAATTATTTCCTTAGGGTAAAAATGTTGGAAAGGAAGAAAAGTCCTTTAGAAAACAATTTTTGGAAAGTCTTATAAAAATTTTTTTCAGAGAGGTTTCTGTTGCTAGCTGGTTGCCAGGGAACAGAAGTTTCGAATAGAATCCGCTGAGCAGTGATGGATGGGCGGAAGGCAGCGCCATCCCCCTCAAAGGGCAAGAGAGCATTCTTTCCTTCTGATTGGAAGCCATCCAGGAGGAAGTTCAGGGTTAGTGCATCAGGACCCTGTTTGGCCTCCTGGAAATCCTATGAAAGGGGTTGGGCCATGCATGGGTGTGGTAGACACAGCACCCTATGAAGCATGGTGACACGGAGCATAACCCAGAGCATGCACTGACAGATTATATGTCACTACCATCCTACAAGGTAAATACAGGAATAAAGAAGGAGTAAAGGAAAAACCAAAGGAGTACAGGGAGTGAAAGATGACGTATTTCTCCCACTCTTACTACTGGCTGCAGGTCTGGGACCCACATCCATGAGTGACCCCCAGAGATGGTGTGCTGACTAATCTTACGTCAACTTGACACAAGCTAGAGTCGCTGCAAAGGAGGGAGCCTCCATTGAGAAAATGCCTCTATAAGATTCAGCCATCAGGCATTTTTCTTAATTAGTGATTGATTGGGGGAAACAGCTGAAAACTGGTAAGACCACTTCTGGCCTGGTGGTCCTGGGATGGATGGATATATCTCAGACTGAAGGAGCCAGAAGGAACAAGGCAGTAAGCAGCATTGCCCCATGGCCTCTGCATCAGTTCCTGCCTCCAGGTTCCTGTCCTGGCTGCCCTATGATGTAGACGTGTAAGCCCTTTCCTCTCCAAGTTGCTTTTGGTCATGGTGTTTTGTCCCAGCAATAGAAACCCTGGCTAAGACAGATGGGAATCTTCCCATTGCACTCTCCTTGCTCTGAAAGAGAAATTGGTGAGAGGTAGAAAACTTCTGCTAACAGCTGAAAGGATCCAGTTACAGAAGCTACTCAAATATTCATGGACAGTGCGCTCCGCCCTCTCAGCACACACAGCTTGTCTTCCAGGCTTTGGTGGCCTCCACTCCACTGCTGTTGCCGTTTTGTTTGTTTGTTTTTATTTTTGTTTTTGTTTTTATTTTTGTTTTGGTGGTCATCCCACGGTACTGGCATCTCCAAAATGCTGGCATCTTCTGCTGCAGCTGGCCTGCACTTTCCCCAGTAGCCTCTCCTGGACTCTCTTTGGGAACACTAGTCCTGCCACACAATCCAAGGCCTTTGGAGGAACCCAGAAGACTGTGGTTCTGGAGTGAATCCTGGACACCGGAGCCTGAGTTATTCACACAGAGTCTGATGTTCTGATCAGTTCAGGTTGTGACTGTGATGTGGAAGTGTAAAGCAAGAGTGAGGCAGGTCACAAGGTTGGCTTTTGTCATCAACTGGTTCCTGTGGCACAGAATCAACTGTCAGGTGAGTTTTTTTATATACCCTTCCATATAGTGTGGGGGGGTCACTGACCAGAAGTTTAGAGACATTATTGACTCCTTACCACGGGGCTCCCTGATTTTCCTGAAAATTGTGAGGTCTCCCCAATGTGTAGCTAGTCATAGGAAGATGGCGGAGATGGCTGTCTTCCAGGTGAAGATGTGACATTAAGAGATGCTAAGGTCTGGCTGAGGGACTTTGGAGTAAGCCACGCAGCTGAAAACAATTTGCCTCAAAGCCATTTGGGGAAAACAAAGTGGCCAGTGGTACCATCTGGGAGACAACAGATTTGTCAATGGAAGTCCACCACACTACTGTGAAAATTTGTAATTCCCACACACCACAAAGTGGCTTTGTGACAGAGTTTTGGGCAACTATCCTACCCAGTTTCTTCCCTCTTGCCATTTACTTGGGGTCCCTAGTTTGTATCCAGTAGATATTTCTGAGTTCGCTGGAGATGGAGGGAGATGGGGATGCTGAAGCAAAGAGGAGAGAGTGCAGATGCTGGCATGTGAACCAAACACAAGGGGTTGAATGACAACTCAGTACGTGTCAAGGCTGGCTAACTGCAGGCCTGAAAACTGAATGAACCCGACTGAAATCCCGTGTGAATGAGAAGCCCTGGCTAGACCACACTGCTTACTACCCTGTCCCTCCTGCCACAGAAACACCTGTGTCCCAGCCAACTGCATCTGCAGACTTTGTCTTGTTTGGATGCCATTATCAGTTATCCCAGGAGATATGTATGTGGTGTGCCCATCCCCCCCAAACACACTTTGTGGTTGGTACCAAGTGTAGACCTCTGATTTTTGCTTACTTTGATTCTGTAATTTGTACTCACTTTCATCACGTCATCTCCCATGGATGCAAGAATTCATTTTGTT
Source organism: Acomys russatus (assembly GCF_903995435.1). Taxonomy (NCBI): domain Eukaryota; kingdom Metazoa; phylum Chordata; class Mammalia; order Rodentia; family Muridae; genus Acomys; species Acomys russatus. Next base: position 40,417,976 of record NC_067148.1, on the reverse strand, counting down.
GGAGAAAAAACTCAAAGGTTAAACACCTCTGGGTCTGTAGCAGAGAAATACTTTTTGGGTGGGGGCAGTGTGAACACAGTGCTTTTGCAATGATGGATGGAAAGATGTCCCAGTGTCCCAGGGCTAAGGTGACCTAGCATGGGCAACAGCTACCAATTCTTTGAGAACCTCACACGACAGAGAGAAGGTGTCTGTTATACTCTACAGTGTGTCGTGGTGCCATTATTAGTTGTCTCTTTCTGTCCAGAGGCATTAGACACGGTGGCACAGATATAAAGAGTTGTGCTAGTAGGGTTTGTGTTCCGCAGCCGTCTCCAGGACTGGGCTGACAGTCTTCCTTTTCTCCCTCTGGGAGGCACACGCCACTGCTGCTACTACCCTGTGCTTCACGCCACTCTTCCTGGTGTGACATTCGCCTGTCTCGTCTCTCAGGAGGTTTCCAACGCGTCAGGAGCCAAGTCTGCCACTTCCAAATGGGGCTTTCTTCACAGGCTCCCTTCTTGTTACGGAGACACCTGTCTGTGTAAAATCCCAGGGGAACTTGAACATCGCGGCCCTCTACTTCACAGAGGCACCTGCTCCAACCAAATGCTGGAACACGATGCTGAAGTCAGCTTTGAAAGATACATACGGAGGGACCCAGCCGGATTTATACACAGGACTGTGGGAAAGCTGCATCTTCGCAGTATCTCATGTGTTTACAGAAAACACACATATGGCTTGGTGCTGTGTTGGATATATATGACACATTCCTATTTCTATTCCGTGTCTACATTTAAAAACCTACATTCAGATTATACTGTCTACATTCAGATTACTGAAGATGAAATAAGAGAGGACTTTTTTTTTTTTTCAAAACAAACAGATTTCAGTTCTTCAGCTCATTTTTGAGTGAGGAAAGCAAAAATCTGCAGGAAAAAAAATGGAAAGGGAAAACAGCTCTTGAAGGTGAGGCTTCTTGGTGTCACACCTAGGCTAGAAGGTAACAGGGTACTTGACCCTGCCCTCTCCTTCTCTGTCCCCTCTGTCTTCCAAGGCAACTCTTGGAATCCCATCTCTTGGCATATTCATTGCTTTTATTGTTGCAGTGACCACATGTTTGACAAGAAATAATTTCAGGGAAGAAGGGCTTGACTTACAGCTTGAGGAGAGACAGTCCGTCACTGTGGGGAAGATATCTCAGCAGCAGGACGAGGTAGGTGGCTGGTCATGCTAGGGGCACATCAAGACACCGGAAGTGGACAGGAAGTGGAACTAGGCTTTAAAACTTCAAGGCTCTCCCTCCCTGTGACCCACTTCCTGCAGCAAGACTCCACCTCCTAAGGGTTCCATGACTTTCTTGTATTGCTGTGCTAAGAAACCACGACCAAGGCACCTTATAGAAGAAAGAGTGTACTGGGGGCTTAGATTTCTAGAAGTGATTCCATGACCATAGTGGCAGGGAACATGGTGGCTGAAGCTGAGAGCTTATATTGTGATCCACAAGCAGGAGGGACAGAGAGAGGTAGGGGTGGAGGAAGGGAGGGAGGGAGGGAGAGAGAGAGAGAGACAGAGACAGAGACAGAGACAGAGACAGAGAGAGGGAGCACTATTTGGAAACGGTAGGCTTTTGACTGTGGGAAAGACTGTAAGCTTTGTCACAGGTGAAAGCAGTCTTGGCGGGCTTTGCCCTTGGACACACCACGGATATTCCCTGAGATTACCCTTGAGATAGACTGGGTGGAGACTCCTGGGCCTGGAATTCAGGAAGCAGACCTGGGGACTCCACCTGGACTATTGTTTTTCTAATCGACCCTCAAAGGAAGAAGGAGACTGCCCTTCCCCTTTGCATGTGAGACAGACAGGCAGAGAGGAGAGAGCAGCAGCAGGTTCAGACAAGGCTTGAGCACACGTGTATCAGGAGGAGGATCAGCGAAAAGGCCGGACCAGCACGCAGGCCAGAGACACCTAGGAACCCATCCTGTGGAACGGATACCGGAAGGTTCACTCTTTTTTCCCTTTAACCTTTTTTCTCTCTTGTGTAAGCTAGTTGGGTTGTATAATAAAGTTTAATTGTTAAGAAACAGAGCCTAAATTCAACCCCAGTGACACACCTCCCCAAGGTCACTCCTCCTAATCCTTCCCAGACAGTTCCACCAACTGGTGACCAAGTATTCAAACATATGATCCTGTAGGGGACATTCTTTTCCACACCACCACATTTCCCCCAACATCTCCATCATCTGGAGGCCAAGTGCTCAAACACATGTGGCTGTGGGGGACACTTGACGTTCAAACCACAACGCTTGGACCCCATTTTCAGTTGGCTTCAGAGTGGGTTTGGCAGAAGCCCAGAGGACAGATGGGAGAGGGGCTGGGGATATCTGTGACCCCCACCCCCACCCCCCCACCCCCGTGGTTGCCCTGAGCCATAGCGACAACACTCCCTGCAGCTGGACTTAGCATTGTTTTGGTCTGTGGCTCCTCAGCGTTTTTCAGCCGGTACCTGATACCTGCTCTATTTGAACCCCGTAGCTGACATCATCCTCACTCAGGCTTTGTTTGGTAGACAGGCCATTGCCTCTGCCCCAGTCTACTGTCTGCTATTATAATTGCATCACCCAGATGAAGGCCTGGAGCAAATACAAGTTTATTTCTCCTGGTCGGGAGGCGGTATAGTGTTTAGAACTTAGTTCTGGCTTCTAGCAAGCATGGTTGTGCTGTGCTATTGCATGGTGGACGGTGGATAGGTGAGAGAGGGTGCTCAAGAGAGAGGAGCCAGAGTCACCCAGAAGTCTACTCTTGCCATAACTACCCCACTCCCTCGATAACTATATGAATTTCTCCCTAATCACTTAATCACCACTTAAAAGCCCAGCTTCTTAACACTGTTGCATGGGGGGATTTGCTCCAACAGGTGGATGCTGGGAGACACACTCAAGCCCCAGCAGCTCCTGGTCATTTGCCTCCTTGGCGTATAGTGTGACCAAAATCCCAACTGGGGAGGGGGCGGGAAGTGGGGGTGTCACAGCTCTGCTTCACAGTAGAAGAAGAGACAGAGCCATGCTTTGGACCCACTGCAGGCAAGACTATGTCATCTTGTCCTGAAGTGATAGCCACTGTGGGTGTCAGTACAGCTTCCAGGAGCCTCTCTATCCCTAGCAGACACCCTGTCACAAGGCAGTTTGCACGCTGAGGCTGAGGGGCTCTAAGGGAGGGTATGTAAATCAGGGCTTTTCATTCTGGGTGGCTCACATCATGGTGGGAGAAAGGTCATCGTGTGGCCACACAGCCAGGGGAACCATTCAGAAGGCCGTGCGGGAACTCTACAGAGAGGAAGTGAAATGTCCTGGCTCAGAGCTACCAGGCCAGATGACATGCCCCAACACAGTCACGACTTTATCTTTGAGGCCCTGGAGCCATACAATGCATGTCCTGGGGCTGAAGCCCCATCGCCCAGGGAGACAGAGGCCTTTTCTCTCTCTGGCTGGTGACTTCATTATGCATTCCCAGGCTGTGGGCAGCACTGGGGAGAAACCTCTTCCGCCAGTTCCTGACAATTCTGGGAAAGTAGACGACGGAGAGGGTGCTGGACCAGACCTGGCAAGAAATGGATGGGAGAGTATTTGGTAATACTGGTCATGTGGAGCTTGGGCCAGCCACAGAACACCCTCTGTGTTGTGCTGTGTGTGGGGCAGGCTCTGGGTCCCTGTCACAGCTCTCCGTGGGAGGGAATCTAGCTGGAACACAGCAATAAAGCAAAGCCAGGTAGGGAGAGGGTAAATAAGCACTGGCCAAGCCCAGGTGTGGTTGGCGCACACCTTTAATCCCAGCACTTGGGAGGCAGAGGCAGGTGGATTACTGTGAGTTAAAGGCCAGCCTAGTCTACAAAGCAAGTCCAGGACAGCCAAGATAACACAGAGAAACCCTGTCTCGGGGAAAGAAGAAGAAGAAGAAGAAGAAGAAGAAGAAGAAGAAGAAGAAGAAGAAGAAGAAGAAGAAGAAGAAGAAGAAGAAGAAGAAGAAGAAGAAGAAATCACACATACACACAACAAAAGCAAAAACAAACAAATACCCAAACCAAAACAACAACAACAACAAAACCACTGGTCAAGGATCCATAAGATGCCTGATTACAAGGGACAGCTATAGGTTTTGGAAGCTCTCTGAGACTGTCCTCCTGTCTGAAAAAAAAAAATGTCACATAGCCCACCACACCTGATGGCCACAAGATCAAGCTTCATAAAGTATATAGCGGCCATGGCTGGAATAAAAGTTAGGAGTCTGCCATGGTTTAATTTGAGATATGCCCCAGAAGCCAGTGTGTTTGGACACCTGGTCCCCAGTTTGTGGTACTCTATTAGGAAGCTTCAGAAGGGCTGGTGGGTAGAGGTGGGTCAATGGGCCTGCCTTTGAAGATGATAGCCTGCCCCTGACACAGGTCCTCAATTGAGAAATAACCTCCATCAGATTGGGGGGGGGGTGCTGCAAACAAGCTGGTGGGGGCATTTTCTTGATTAATGATTGATGTGAAAGTGGCCTGGGCACACCTGGGCAGGTGGACCTGATGATTATAAAATGTAGCTGAGCAAACTATGGGGATCAAGCCAGTAAGCAGCGCTCCTCTGTGGTCTCTGTTTCAGTTACTGCCTCCAGAGCCCTTCCCTGACGTCTCTCAATGATGGTGTGGGGCCTGGGAGTTGTAAGCTGAAATAAACCCTTTGCTCCCCAAGTTGCATTTGATTACTGTTTGATCCTGACCATAGGAAACCAAACAAGGGCAGGCAGCTTTAAAGAACGGTTCTGATGTCTCCCACCCTGATGGTCATTACGTTTTACTTCTCAGCATATGGCAGGGGCCAGGGTCTCAGTTCCCCCTCCCCACCCCAGGCCCAGTCAGCTAGCCTTTACTGTTGTCTTGCAGGGAACCACGTTATAGAAACCCTAGGCTCTTCATCACCAAGGCTACGGGCCTTTTCTTTTCTGGCTATATCACATAATGGCCACTGGGACAGAGAATTGTCAGTGCCACAGGCCTGGCTCACAGAGAAGGATATAGAGGACAGTCGTCTACGTAAAGCAGAGTGTAAGCCTCCATGTGCCTTTCTAGGAGCCCAGAATTATACAGACAGGCCAACCAGGTAGCTGACTCCACCCACATGGAGTAAGAGCCCTTCTAGGCATGGGAGCTGCCCGCGCCTGAGCCCATCAGTGCAAGGGTGTACATATGTGTTGGTTACTCTTCCTGCTGCTGTGACAAGATACCTGACAAAAAGCAACTTAAGAAATGAGGCTGGAGAGATGGCTCAGATGTTAAGAGCACTGTCTGTTCTTCCACAGGTCCTGAGTTCAAATCCCAGCAACCACATGGTGGCTCACAACCATCTATAATGAGATCTGGTGTCCTCTTATGGCATGCAGGCACACAGCAGGCAGAATATTATATAAATAATAAATAAATAAATCTTTTTGTTTTTAAAGGAAGCTTTGTTTTATTTATATAAAGAAGAGGCACAGTCCATACTGGCTGGAATGCGAGGCAGCGGGTCACATTGCTTCCAGTCAGGAAGCAGAGAGAGGTGAAAGCTGGCACCCAACTAAGCTTTTCTTTTATCCCATCCAGGGCCCAAGCCTAAGGGATGGCGCTGCTCACAACAAGGGTGGGTCTTTTACCTCAGTGAATACAGTCTAGAAACGTCCTCCCGAACAGGCATAGTGGTGCTTAGGTGCTTGTGTTGGTTAAATATTAATTGTGAACCTGACAGATTCTAGAATCATCTAGGAGATTGGTCTTTGGGCCTGCCTGTGGGAGAGTATTTGGTTATGTTGATTAACTTGCAAAGACACGCCCACTGAGCTGCCACCATTCCCGGCTAGGACCTATCTTGGACTCTATGCATGGAGAAAGGGAGCTGAGCACTGATGTGTATGCTTTCACCACCCTGTTCTTTTGACCACAGATGTGATGGGACCAGATGCTCCAAGCTCCTGCTGCCTTCACTTTGCTGCCCTGGTAGACTGTGCCTTGAGCTGTGAGCTAAAATAAATCCATTTTTCCTTATGTCTCTTTTGTCAGGATAATTCTGTCACAGTGACAGTAAAAGAATCTGAGATAGTGTTTCTGGATCCTGTTAGGATGATAGTATTGAAAACTGCTGAAGAATATCTATCTATCTATCTATCTATCTATCTATCTATCTATCTACTTATCATCTATCTATGAAGAATGAATATATATATATATGATCTAATGGAAGTGAAATTCCTACTCTACATCACAATAGCCTACTAACCATCCTTACCTAGAAATTATAGGATTATGTAAAGCTAGAGTTAAGGTTTTACTTAAGTGTTCTGAGCTCTACTGGATTGTTAAAACCCCTTCCTCTTCTCTCAGAAAAGGAAATGTTTGCAAGAATCTACCTTAGAAATGATTACCACAGCTATCTAGTCTGCCACAAAGCCTGTGCTAAGGAAGGGATGTTTGAATTGTTTCCTGCAATGTTTGTTCCCATAATCATGTCTAACTGGGAAGGAAAGTTTGGTTGGTGGGCATGGGACCCAAAGGCCACCCTAAGATGGTCACATAGACTGAGATTTCCACATTGTCAACCAACCTGTAAAAGCTATGAAGAAACTGTGCATTGCTTCTGGGCTTAGCTATTGAGAATAAAGCTTCATTTTCTTATTCTTCAAGTACATGCTAATTCTTCACTGGTCAGTATTTCCATAACATTAGAAGGTGAATTTAGGAAGCCTGCATTTTCTCAATTGGTTTATTATCTTTGATGGATCATTGCCAACAGTTATCGTACCCTGATCATTAGCAGGACACACAGGAACAAGCACCCAGGTGGGGTCCATTCTCTGCTGGAGGGAGTCTTGTCTGGACTGCTAGTCCCAGCCCAAGCTATGTAAAGATGGTCAAGTTCCTCCTTTTTTGGGACATGTCTTTCTTCTGTAAAGTGCGCATGATCATTTCCTTTGGCTGCTACTTTCAACAAGGTTGTTCAGAGAAACAGGAAGTACACACATCTGCGTCCATCAAGTCCCTGTGCATCCTTAGGACACTGGTTCTGGGTGGACACCCAAATCCACATGCTCAACTTGACTAGACGCCTAGACAGTATATGCGTGTTACTGTGCACAACCTCCTGCGAGTTACATGGCTAGGAGGCCATGTAAGCAGATGCTGGAGGAGGGAGGCACACTCATGTTCAGGCCAGCCATAGTCTCTTTTTTTCTCAATGTTTTTGATCTACAGTTGGATGGATTTGTGAATGTGGAACCTAAGAATGCAGATGGCTGGCTGTACATGTGCATAAAAGTTTTGGTCATATTCATTTTGATTAAAAAGATAATTCAAGCCGGGCAGTGGTAGAACACGCCTTTAAACCCAGCACTTGGGAGGCAGAGGCAGGTGGATCTCTGTGAGTTTGAGGCCAGCCTGGTCTACAAAGTGAGTCCAGGACAGCCAAGACTACACAGAGAAACCTGGTCTCAAAAAAACAAAACAAAAAATACAAAATAAAACAGAACAAAAAGATAATTTAAGGGCTGGTGTGATGGCTCAGTGGTTACAGGTACTTGCAGTCAAATCTGATGACTTGAGTTTGCTCTCCAGGTTCCATGTGGTGAGAAGAGAGAACCAATTCCCGCAAGTCGTCCTATGAACTCCACATGGGCAATGTGGCTTATGTACGGCTACAGACATATGCGTGCACGAGCGCATGTGCACATACTAAATAGTTATAACATTGTAAGTTAAATAAGTATGACTATATCCATGTGAAAATTGAGCTTAGTTTTTGTTTTGTAGTTTTAAACACTTAGACATAGAAAGGCCCTGTGATCTTTGTCTCTCTTTTCCATCTTTCCTTTTTTAGTTGAAACTTAGAGCTGCCGGCAAACCTTCTGCATTTCTTCCAGTAGTCCACCCTCAAGGCTGTTCATCTGATTCACCCCACAGCTGTGGGCTTTGGTTTCCAGTTCATGCTGTTGATGGTGATTTCCAGTGGACGGATTTGCAGATGTCTCTGCATCTCCCTGGGATCCAGAGAGAAAGCACAGGTCATCGCACTGCTGAGCATGTATGTTGTTAGAGACACAATCAAATAACTGAGCTCAGTGATCTAAAAGGAGAGGAACCCTGGCAGGTGAGATGGCTCACCAAGTAAGCGTGCCTGCCGCCAAGCCTGACAACCTGAGTCCCATCCCTGAGCGCCACATGGGAGGAGGAGAGAACTGACTCCTACAAGCTGTCCCCTGGCTTCCTCACACACTCTGACATGTGCACACAGAATAAATAAATGGATGCAATCGAAACAAAAAAAAAAAGGTTGCTTCTGCTTATACTGTGTACATTTAATCTAGTATTTATGAATCTGATTAATGAAAGTGACACCCCACTGCTGTTTTAATTTTCAGGGTTCACTAAGAATTGCCAAAATTGGACAAACATATTTTTGTAATATAGCCTAATGAGTAACTGACTTACTCACTCACTGCATCAGTTATATATAAGGAAGAAATTGTGAGAGACAAATAGTTTTGACTTTTAAAAAGTTTATTTTAAATGCCGGGTGGCGGAGGCACATACCTTTAATCCCAACACTCAGGAGGCAGAGGCAGGCAGATCTCTGTGAGTTTGAGGCCAGCCTGGTCTACAAAGCCAGTCTAGGACAGGCAAGTCTACATAGAGAGAAACCCTGTCTTGAAAAAACAAAAAGAAAAAAAGTTTATTTGGATATGACATTGTGAATGCTCACCATTAAAAAAGGTAAAACTTGTGCTGGTGAGATGGCTCCACTGGTAAAGGTGCTTACTGCCAAGACTGATACCCTGAGCTTGACCCTTCAGAATCTACATAGTGGAAGGAAATAAACAACTCCTGCAAGCTCTCCTCTGACTCTCACACTCATGCCAAGGTGTGAGGTTTCCCAAATAAATAAATAAATAAATAAATATGAAATAATCCCCCACTTCAAAATACGGAACTCTACAGGTTTACAGGACAGGAAACGTGAGCTGCCGCAGCCTTCCGTTAGAGTCCCCGTACCTTGATGAACATATGATTTAAAACCAGGAAGGTGTGCTAGTAAGAAGGACCATTGTGCGTTTCAGGACAAGGTGGAAGCCACGCTGTGCTGAGTAGCAGCTTCTGTGAAAATTCCGTGGCTGGTATGCATCCTCCTGGACATCCGTGGCGGAGACCACAGGACTTAGAGGCAGATACATCAACAGCCTCTTTCTATGCCAGAGGATAATAACTGAGTTTGTTTTTTCCTATTCCTTCTTCTGGTTGTGCCAATCGTTGGATTTTGTTGCATTTGATCATGGGTTCTCTCTCTCTCTCTCTTTCTCTCTCTCTCTCCTCTCCCCCCCCCCCCCATCCCTCCCAACACATGCACACACACTCATGCATGCGCACAGACTGATTGATGCGGCAGGAGCATTTGGAACTGAACTTTAGAGACAAGCTATATTTTATCACTATTTCCATATGTATCTCTGGAGAGCAAGGAGCACTTACATGTGCAGAATGTAAATCATACGCACGACACCATCTCCTAACACACAGTCCGCACTCAAATCCTATTGTTTGTTTTGAGGTAATGTCCTTAGTTTCAATTTATTTTTCTGATGCAGGACCCAGAGCAGGGCATTCACTGTACGTGGCTGTCATGCCTCTTTATTTTTTAATCTGGCCCTGTTGCTCTCTTCTCTGTTTCACGACACTGACCTCTTCTAGGTGCGCAGCCAGTGATTTTGTGCCCCACAACTTCAGTTCATCTGGACCATCCCTCAGATGGCTCACAGTTGCCTGAAGGGCCAGTGTCTACGCTGCTGTTCTGCTTAGTGTCTCACACTAGGAGGCTCCTGACGTCAGTGTAACGTACAACTGCATATAGCAACATCAGGACCACTGCGTTCCACACTGGGGATGTAATGTAATTACTCCAGCCCTGCCCTGTGGATGGCAGGTGCTCAGGTTGTTCCCAATGTTTGCCTAATGAAAATGTCGCTTGCCAGGAGCACTGTAAATGTCAGAGGGTGAGAACCAACAAGGTCAGGAAAACAAGGGAGAAGAAAGAATGATGATGACCAGGATTGTTTGAACACCGAGCAGCCTCAGGTGCAGAGCCCAGGAAGGGCAGCGAAGTCTCCAGGAAGCAGCACGTTGGGAGCAAGGATACCATCACTTTGGCTGCCTTAGGGGATGACTGGAGGCTGGGAGACCATGCCAGAGGCTCCTCGGATGGCCAGGGAGGAAGGATGGTGGCAGGCTGGGAATAAGGGGTAATAATTTAAATAATTGCGGAGAACTATTGAAAGGGCTGCAAATACGGGTGTGCCCCCAAAATCATTATGCTAATCAAAAGAGGCCAGTTACAAAAACCCACTCTGCATATTTTGTATATGACATATCTGTGATGAGACAGAAAATATAATGAGACCCCATTTTTTGACAGGAATAAACAGAACTGACAGAATAAAAGAGCCAAGAATGAAACTTCGAGAGCATCTGCCACTCATATGAAGACAGTCACAAAAACCCTCCTGAAAAAAAAAGCACAAAAAGTGGAACTGCAGTAGACAGAAAGATAGGCATGAGTGGAGAGAAAACAATCAATGGACACATTCAGTATACTTTCAATAAAAATGTCCACGGGTCCCTGCCCTGGGGCTGAACAAACGATTATGGAACTTATTGGTAAGAAATAATATGCAAAAATAAGAAAGAAAATGTCTGAAAGCAGTAATTTCTTGCCTGCCCGTGGAGTGGATGAGCCAGGTGGAAGTGTGAAGCCCAGAGTGACACATGTCTGAGATCTAGATGGGCCCATAGGTAATGTCATGAATGCTAGGAACTGTCTGGGTTTCCCTGAGGCTGCTAGGCTCTGCTGGGGTAGCATATAGGTGCCTGCTGAAGTCCCAGGGGGTCCGGTGCTCAAGGATGCTGTCAGTGGTTGGAGGTTGGGGAGGGGTGGCATTTGGATGTCAGGAATTAGGGTGGCTGAGACGTAGCAGCAGGTGTCACAGAAACAAGGGTGGAGACAGGCTTCTGCAAGGAGGCGATGATGCCAAGCGGGTGAGATGTGGGCGAAAGGACTGAGCATTGATTTCATCTTTTGTCAGGAATCCACTTGTGACCAGCCACCCTCTGGGATGTGAAATCTGAGTGTATGAGACAGAGATGAAAAAAAAAAAAACCCAACCTAGTAGAGATAATGACCACATTTGGGTGGCTTTCCTCCAAGCCTTTGCCCTCTGGCTGATGCAGGTGGCCTCTGCGAACACACATTGCCGCTGACGTGTAACACCAGAGTGCCTTTATCTATCTGCACTGCCCACTAAGTGCCACATTGTGAAACTCCTGATGTCATCCTTTAGTCATTGTTCTATGTCTGACTTAACACAGTAAACGCCCGCAGGGCCTGGGGGCCGGGAAGGAGTGGACCGATGACTCCATTCCTCATCTTAATGTGTGTGCCTGTGTCAGGCTCTCTTCTGTACGCTTGGGATGATGCTCACTCTGCAAGAAAAGAACTTGTGTTTGAATCCCAGAAGCCACAGAAAAGGATTAAGCATTTTGTCGCATGCTTGCAATCCTAGCATTGTACAGCTGGCCATGGGTAGGTCCCCTGGTTTACAGGCCAGCCAGCCCAGCCTACTCAGCAAGCGCTAGACCAGTGAGATATCCTGCCTCAAAATCAAGGTGAGTGGAAGGCAGATGTCATCCTGAGGAGTGACACCGGAGGTTGACTTCTGGTCTTCACCCCTACACCCATGTACCCATATGTACTTGCACACATATGCATCCTCCATGATGGAAGGTAGCGTGACTAGAGAGTGAGGTGCCAGGTCATACCTCCCTTACGCTCAGGAAGCAGAGGGGTGAACCTGGCTCATCTCACCTCACTGGATCCCTGCTATTTGGTCAGGGACCTCAGTCCTTTGCATGGCACTGCCCACATTCAAGGCACTTAAGATCAGCGCTTCTCAACCTTCCTAATGCTGTGACCCTTAATACAGTTCCTCATGATGTGGTGACCCCACATTTTGCTGTTATTTTGCTACTGTTATGAATAATAATATAAATATCTGATATGCAGGATATCCAAAGGGTTCCTGACCCACAGGTTGAGAAATACTGCTTTAGACCAACCAGTGCATTAGGTCACCTATGTGCTCTCCAGCCAAGGACTGTACTTGTTAAGAAGGCGGCCTGGCCAAAGCCACCTATAATGCAGGACCAAGCTATACATATTTGTAGAATAATTTATTCCTCTGGGCAACAAGTGAAAGAAACTAAACAATGACAAAAATTTTGATACACCAAAATGTTCTGTTAAGAATGAAATTAATCAATATTTAATTACAATGTACACTGATAAGACAGAAAATATGAGCAGCATGGTAAAAAGTATTAAATGCAGAGCAGTTTTTAAAGATGTAATTTAGCGGTGATGTATTGCCAACCGAGGCAGAAATCATAAAGCAAAACACTGACAGATTTTACAACATTAAAAAAAAAAAACCTTCAGCATTCCAGAACATACTGTGTATAAAAATAAAAGTCAAGCAACAAATTTCCTGGGGGAAAAAATGTATGAGCAACAGGAGCAACAGGAAAGCGATTGCTATCTTTTTTTTGTGGTGTTGTTTGTTTGTTTTGGCTTTTGAGACAGGGCTTCACTATGTAGCCCTGACTGGGTTTGATACTGTGATAATTCCCCTGCCTCAGCCTCTTGAGTACTGGGATTATAGGTGTGCTCTGCCCGGCTCAGCTATGTAAACCCCGGGCCTCTACATGGATGCACATCCTAGGCAACCCCGGGCCTCTACATGGATGCACATCCTAGGCAACCCCGGGCCTCTACATGGATGCACATCCTAGGCAACCCCGGGCCTCTACATGGATGTAGATCCTAGGCAACCCCGGGCTTCTACATGGATGCACATCCTAGGCAACCCCGGGCCTCTACATGGATGCACATCCTAGGCAACCCCGGGCTTCTACATGGATGCACATCCTAGGCAACCCCGGGCTTCTACATGGATGCACATCCTAGGCAACCCCGGGCCTCTACATGGATGCACATCCTAGGCAACCCCGGGCTTCTACATGGATGCACATCCTAGGCAACCCCGGGCCTCTACATGGATGCACATCCTAGGCAACCCCGGGCCTCTACATGGATGCACATCCTAGGCAACCCCGGGCCTCTACATGGATGCACATCCTAGGCAACCCCGGGCCTCTACATGGATGCACATCCTAGGCAACCCCGGGCCTCTACATGGATGCACATCCTAGGCAACCCCGGGCCTCTACATGGATGCACATCCTAGGCAACCCCGGGCTTCTACATGGATGCACATCCTAGGCAACCCCAGGCCTCTACATGGATGCACATCCTAGGCAACCCCGGGCCTCTACATGGATGTAGATCCTAGGCAAGTTTCTGTTGTTCACCTTCGAATCCCGAATGCGTCTTCATCTTATCTGAACCCCTGGGCTTTGGTGTTGTTCAGTGCTAAAAAACTCGATGTTGTGGCTTGAACGAGAATAGCCCCCATTGGCTCATATATTTGAGCACTTGGTCCTAGATTTGGAAAGGCTTGGAAGGTGTGGCCTTCTTGGAGGAGATGTGTACTGGGGTGGGCTTAGAGGTTTCAAAAGCCCATAGCAGGCCCAGTTTCCCCTGCACCCCACTTCAAACTTGTGGATCAAATGTGAGTCCCGAGCCACTGCTTTAGCACCAGGCATCCACCGCTGCCATGATCCTTGTCACCATGCCTGTGGACTCAGCCTCTGACACTGTAAGCGGGCATCTCATAGCACGCTTTCTTTTATAAATTGCCTTGGTCATGATTCCTTTCACAACAACAGAGCAGTGACTAAGACACTTGGCCAGCACACTCAAGGTCCTGGGTTCTAGCCCCAGCACTTTTTTTTTTTTAAGTTTAAAAAAGTCTCTCAAAGTCAGGAAGAAAAAGAATAACAGTTCAAGCCAGGCGTGGTGGCGCATGCCTTTAATCCCAGCACTCAGGAGGCAGAGGCTGGTGGATCACTGTGAGTTCAAGGCCAGCCTGGTCTACAAAGTAAGTCCAGGACAGCTAAGGCTACACAGAGAAACCCTGTCTCAAAAACAAAACAAAAATAAAGACTAACAGTTCAATCAATAGATAATCAGAAAAATAGAAAAATTGGGCTGAGGATGGAGCATTGTTGGTAGGGTACTTGCATGCATAGAAAACCTGGATTCAACCCTAGCATGACATAGCCTGGTGTGGTGGCACACATCTGTGACAATCCTTGGGAAATAAAGGCAGATGATTCAAAAGTTCAAGGTCATCCCTGACTGTTTTGCCTGACTTGGCTTTTGTGCTCTGGGGCTACAGGGAGGAAGGGCCTCATCTGTCCTCATGGAGCCACGAGCAGGAGGAAGCTAACTACAGTCTGCCTTGGAGTGTTGGTCATATATGGGGGCTAGCAAGGCAGAGAGCATCTGCGAGGAGCCTGATCACAACCACACCCAAGGCCATTGCTAGGGCTGCAGGACTTCTTGCCCCTGCCAGGTTTCACTGTGTGACAGTGCGAACAGAAACAATACCGCAGATGGTCATTCTTGCTTTCTTTCCTTGGATACTCTGGTCTAGAACCACAGGTTGGCCTGGTCCAGTTTTGCCTATTTATTGTTGTGGAGGTGACTTCTTACTCCATACCTGTCCCAGGGATGAACCCTAGCTCAGTCTAGGGACTTATGGGGGATGGGTAATTCTAGGGAATTGGGGCGAATCCCTGCTTCTTTGAGTGAAACAGTCCCTTGAACTGGGATCAAGGTGATCCCAGAAGCACAGCTGTGCTACCTATCCTGGAGAGGGCCAGCATCCAGATCCTCTCTCTGGGGAGAGCACACCTGTGATGCTCTGAAAGTAGTCTTTACAAGAATAAGACCTTTTGGCTGAATCAAGTTCAAGTTCTCTACCGTAATACCCATTAAAGCGGTGGCTCTCAACCTTCTTAATGCTGTGGCCCCTTAATACAGTTCCTCATGTTGTGGTGAAGCCCCCAACCATAAAATTATCTCATTGAGACTTCATAATTGTAATTTTACTACTATTATAATTTTTTTTTTTTTTTTTTTTTTTTGGTTTTTTTAAGACAGGGTTTCTCTGTGTATCCTTGGCTGTCCTGGACCCATTTTGTAGACCAGGCCGGCCTCGAACTCACAGTGATCCACCTGCTTCTGCCTCCCGAGTGTTGGGATTAAAGGCGTGCTCCAGCCGGGCGTGGTGGCGTATGCCTTTAATCCCAGCACTTGGGAGGCAGAGGCAGGTGGATTGCTGTGAGTTTGAGGTTGGCCTGGTCTACAAAGCAAGTCCAGGACAGCCAAGATTACACAGAGAGACCTTGTCTTCAAAAACCAAAAAATAAAATAAAATAAAATAAAATAAAATAAAGGCGTGCACCACCACGCCCGGTCCCCTACTGTTATGAATCTTAATGTTAATATATGATATGCAGATGGTCTTAGGTGACTCTATGAAAGGGTCAATCGACTCCAAAGGGGTAGCGATGCCCAGCTTGACAGTCACTGCTTTGAGGCTTCTCTACTCTGGTCCACTACTTCCTGAATCGTTCTCTCCTGCCCCTCCCTCCTCTCACTTCTTCCCCCTCCCCCTCCTCCTCCTGCTTGTCCCGCTCCTCCTCTTCTCCCCTCCTCATCCTCCTCACACTTCCTTACCCTCCTTTCCTCTCTCTAGTGTTTCCTGATATATTCCAGGGTGGCCTCAAACTTGCAATTCTCCTGCCTCAGCCTCCTAGAGGCTGGGTTCCTGGTGTGAGCTGTTATGCCCAGTGTCACTACCTCATATGATACAGCACCCATAGATGACTACTGTTTTCTTCATGTGCCTTTTCATTGGTCCCTCTATCTCTGATGTTTGAAATTCTAAGGTCGGGGTCCAAATAGGGTCGCCTAAGACCGCTTGTCCTGTGGTGAGTGAAGCCTTCCTGTCTTTCTCCTCTCATCCACTTCCACCAGAGAGGCAGAGCTGGTCTCTGGCCTCATTGTGGGACCTGGATGAGCTCTCTGGTCGTACAGCTCTTGGCTTACTCTGTATGAGGGTCTATGTCACTTCTGTGGTGGCTGGCCCATACTGCCTGGCACATGGCAGGGCTCTGTGGATGACTGTCCAAGCCTTGTAGGGAAAAGCATCTGCCATTGGTGAGGTGTGCAGTGTAGGGAGAGGAAGGAGGGCTGCTGAGGGCGCTGGGGTAAGACTAGGCATCTAATGGGATTCTTTGACAGGAAAACCTTAAAATTACATTTTTACTCATTTATCATTGGAATGTGCAGGCATGTGGGAGTCAGAAGACAATTTATGGGGCTCAGTTCTCTACTTCACCAGCAAGTACCCTTATTTACTGATTCATCTTGCTGGTCCTTGGGAAAGCTTTTTACCAGGTCCATGGCCTCTAGCATGGCCTAAGTATGTAGGATTTTGTTTTAATTTTTTTTTTTAATTTTTAAATCAACAGACCTTTGCATAGAGGTGGACTGTGGCTTTCCACTGCTTTCCCTTGGTGTTAGCTCTCAAGAGAAATGCAACAATTGCTTGTGCTTTCTCTCACAGGGAGAGTTGGCAACAGGTCTCTGACACAGTCATGGGACTCTCTGTGGGAATGCACCCTTTGCTAGTGAAGAGAGCGGAGACCTCAGCTAGGCAAACGTACCTCCTCCTGCTCAGCAGATTCTCACAGACGGAGCTCACTGCTCCTTTTCACTGCAGAGCATGAAGCTTGTGAGTAAAGATGAAGTCTTTAAAAACGCTCCATCCAATGTCCTAGGGTCCTCATGGATCTGATGGATGCTTTTCCTTGCTGTGGTCCCTAGATTTCACTAAAGTATTTCCCTTCATCATCCTTTCCTGTTCCAGATCACCTCACAGACTGTACCCCGTTGACAACTCCAGTCTTTGTCAGCTGTCATCTCTCTTCGCGTCATAGACCAGCTGAGGAACTTTGAGTCTGTGCCCTGAAGTCGTCAGCAGGGGGAGTGACAGCAAGACCCTTAACAGTCTAGGTCTTGGCTGGGTGACATGAGTATTCATAGGCAAGCATGGTGACACATGAATATTTGCAGTTACAAAAGGAGGGCTCGGCCGTTTGTCAGACACTTGAGGAGGAGACCAGCCTCCTAGCAAGTGTGTGTCTCTTCTTACCATGCCCTTGATGATAGACCTCAGTTTCTCTTTTTTTGTGACAAGGTCTCAAGTATCCCAGGCTGGCCTTGAACACTTTATGCAGCTGATGATGACCTCTTGGTCCTTCTGTCTCTTCCTTTGAAGTACTGTGGCTACACGGCACTTCATGTGCACCACAATGTCCAGGTTATGCCACACTGGAACGGAACCCAGGACCTCATAAGAGCTGGGCACACCCTCAGTCTACTGTGCCACATCCTGGCCCTTTAGTGGCTTTTATAACTAACGAATCAGTCCGTGTCTCCATGGCTGACATGGTCTCATCAGTCTCATTGCCTCCGCTGTCTACTTTATAAACCCTAGTGCTTCTGGGGGGACAGAGCAGGCTTGCGATGTCTAGCTTATAAGTGTTTCCAGCTGACATGGAGTGAAGACAGCCTCTTAAGGATGAGAAAACCAAGACTGGGTGGTGCTGAGCCTGGAAGGAATGTTTATCTGTCCACTGACTGCTGAGGACAGAGAAGACCAGAGCGATACAGCTCTTTAGGAGAGGTGGTGGAGGCAGGGATGGAAAGCAAGCTGATTCTGGATATATTCCGAAGATAACGCCTCATGACACTGATTGAGAGATGAAGAGGGGAGGCAGAAAGGCGATCCCTGCTGTGGCTTGGGTAAGTTGATGGCTGACTATGTTCCTCATTGACTTGGGCTGTGCTGGAAAGCAGAGGCAGGCAGGTTTAGGTGCTCAAGAGGCCTCTGAGGAGCAATGAGGGTCAGGCCATGGCCTCTTGGAAAAGAAATTATCTTTGGAGCCCCTTGATGTTAGACTTGCCACCTAGAAGCTCTGGTGACCTTGACTGGGTTGCGCCGGATGGAGTGGTAGGGAGGCCTTGACATGAAGGTGGACATGTGCAGTGTTTGTGTTGTGATAGATAAGCCATAAAGAGAGCAGGAAATGGGGACAGATGCAGGTAAGAAGCCACCATGCATGCGAGGCTGATTTCTAAGACCTCGGCTCTTAGACCTGGCTCCTGACTGCTTGCTTCCCCTGGGGCCCAGCATGGCTCACAGCAAAGGAATCTGGTCTACGGCAGGTGTTCATTTGCACTCTTGGCCTCACTAAAGCTGGCATAACCTACCATAAGGATGCCTCTAATCATGAGACAACCCTCTGCCTAAAAATAACATCCCATGGCCCTTACCCAGTGCTTTGTCTGCTAATCAGCTCATGCATACCCTCGAATGACTGTATTTCTGCACTTCCTCTTGAGGTGGGGAACTCAGAAGTCCTGGATTTACTATGCCTGGCTCCTCACATGCTGATGGTGCCAGCCTTCAGGCAACTCTTCCTTTTTCTATGTCTGTCTGTCAGTCTGTCTGTCTGTCTGTCTGTCTGTCGAGAAGCTCTCCTTACAGGGGAACAAGAAGGTACCTGAACAGCTAGGAGCAGAAGGTTGCTGAGGACACCTGGGTTGTGAGCTGGAGCCATGAAGTTCCCCTGGTGAGAGGGACAGATCGAGTCACATGAGGACAAGCAGGAGACTGTGAGCCCCTCACTTGTCTACATCCACTTCAAAGACCTCACTTTCTAATGAGGCCAAAGGTCAGCATGACAGCTTTGTTTCTGACATTAAAAAAAAGATTTATTTATGTTTAGTGTGTATATATTTTTGCCTGCATGCATGTCTGTATACCACACATGTGCCTAGAGCCAGAGAAAGCCTGGAAAGATGTTGGATCTCTAGGAACTGGAGTTACAGACGGCTGTGATCCATCATGTGGATGCTGGGAATCAAACCTGGGTCCTTTGTGAGAGCATCCAGGGCTTTCAACTACCCTTTGGTTTCTGTTTTCAGAAAATTATATATTTATTTGCTCTCTTAGCTTCTTTTAAACAACAAATCTTCTTTCTATTTTTCTTTTCTTTTTTCTTTTTTTCAGTCCTAGGACTTGAACCCAGGACCTCATGTATACTGAGCAATAAAACAAAAGACCCTAAAGGAAGCTTGTGTTCGGCTTCCTCACTGTCAGCAATGAAGAGCTAGGTATGAGGGATCTTATGCCAGGGACAAAGTGGTTAGGGACAGCCTGAAGGCAGAGCAGGGCTGGCCTTCTCCTAGGCAGCCTGGCCAGTTTCCATGTCTCTCCTGGAGTTTTTACCTTTTCCTTCCACTCCGGGCTCTCAGCTGTGGTCAAGAAAAAAGTGCAGCTCACTCCGCTTGGCTAAGGGTTCTCTACTCTTATTGGACAAGCCAGTGCTGAGGGGCAGAGCGTGGAGGGCACTAGGAATAGGAAGTGGGCACTGCCTGCTTCTGGGGGAAGTGTCCCCTGAATAAAAGGGAGCCCTTAAGGACTGGTGTTCCTGGCTTGGGAACCAAATGAGTGAAAAATAACCCAACCCTACTTGCTGTGGAGGTGGAGTTGGGAAATCCTTGCGTGGAAATCCACGCTCTCCAAGGACCCCAGGCTTTCTCTGCCAAGCAGCTGGTTGTGCTCCTAGGCAGCGAACGTCTCGCTTGCAACGTGGCATTTTCAAAGAACATAGGTAAGCATGAAGCTATTTAACAGAAAGCCAGGAGCTTCAAGATTAGAGGTTTTGCTTTTCAATAAGCTTGCTCGTGTTGCCAACATTGCCAAGCGGGCTCGGCCTGCAGTGCTGGAGTATCCCCTGTATCTGTGTTCTCTGAAATCACATGCATCAGTGGGGACTCTCTAAGGAACCAGAACCCGTGATGTGTGACCAGGCTGGCTTTGAACTCATAGTGATCCGCCTGCCTCTGCTTCCCTGAGTGCTGGGATTACAGGCATGCACCACTGTGCCTGGCTTGTGTAAAGAGGTTTAGTCCAAGGTATTGGCTCACACAGTCACAGTGGCTGGCAAGTGCCAAATGTGCAGGGCTGTGGTGCAGTTCAAGACTAAAGGCTGACTGCTGCAAGATTTCTTCTAGCCTTGGAGAAGGTCTTACTCAGAACACACTTAGTTCTAGCCAGGCCTTCTAACAATGGAGGAAGCCAACCCTACCTTAGACACACTTTTGCCAAAGTCAAGTCATTTGAGTGTCAGTCTTACCCTTAGACAGCCTCACAGACACACCCAGAACAAAGTCTGAAGGCACAACCAGGCAATCTGTGGCCCGGCAGTGCTGGCACATTAATTAACTATTGCACCACACAACAACAGGGAGTATTGCATTATGGGAGGGGCTTTTCAGATGGTATCTAATTCAATCACTTTATATTTGAAGAAATTCCCTTTGACCACCAGTTCCCCCAATAGCTTTGGGAGGTCTGCGTATGTAGGAGGCTCCTGCTTTGCTTCTAAGATGGCCAAGGTTGTTGGTGGCAGAAGGAAGTATCTCTCACTCTCCAGAGGGTGTGAATTCAATAGATCAAATGGTTTCTTAGTTGTAACCACATTCCAACCTTAAGTCTTCATTGTGAATTGGGCCCTGATTCTGCTTTCCTGACAATAGATGTTAACTTGCCAGTGTCCAACTCACAGCAGTGAACCTGCCATGATATCAGAGGAACCACCAGCATCTTCCTCTAGAGCTGGACCACATCCTGGCCTAGCTGCCCTTGGCTGTATGACTTCAGACAAGTTGCTTAGCCTCCTATGCCCCCCGACAGGAGGCACAGAGTAGGAAAGGTCTCCCAACACAAGTTTCCAACTCGTTAGGGCTCTCGTGTCCACTCTTACATATTGCTCTTTGGTTGAAGGGTGCAGTGCTGGCTTGTGTCAGGGACAGCTCCTACTGGGGAGCTTGGCCTGGCAGCTTCCCCTTCACAGTAAGTCTCCTTCCCCCAAGCTCACTTATTGCAATTGGACTGCCAGATCCCACAGGACCTGGTGGTAACTCAAGCCTAGTGTTGGGTACTCTCAGGATAGAGCTGCCATGTGGAATCTGTTCATGAAAGCCTAGAGGATGCTTCTGTAATTGATCAGGCAGGAGGAAGTTCACAGAGAGGACCACTGCCATCTCTGAAAAGGCCAGAAGGTGGTCCTTCATGGTTAGGGTGAATCAGTAGGGCTCCTTCAGAACGGGGGAGGGATGAGTTTAGGATGTTTGCCCAGTAGGCACAGTGTGTCGATCTCAGTGATGGCCCCTGGATTCCAGAGGCAAGCAAAGTGCAAGGGCCCTCAGGGAGTCTGGGTTGGCAGAAGCTGAGCACCTCAAACTGAAAATCTGACACCTTTCGGACAGTATATCAAGTGTTCAAAATGATGTTACATGTGGAAAGTTCCATACCCAGAACCTGTTTCATTAATATCATTGTGAAGATTGTCAAAGTAGACATGAAACAAGTGAATAATTTCATGTTGGAACTTGGGTTCTATCCTGAATAAATCTAGTATGTATGTGCTATATAATATATTCAGAAAGCAAACAAATACACTGAAATTCTTCTGGACCCAGAATTCTATGGACACCCAACTTGTGGTGACTTGGTAGATAATGGTTTTCTTACAAGTGAGAGATGAGTCAGTAGTCAGTCTGTCTGTCTATCTTTCCTCTTTTCCTCCCTCCCTCCTTCCGTCTCCCTCCATATTCTCTGTCTCTGTCTCTGTCTCTGTCTCTGTCTCTGTCTCTGTCTCTGTCTCTCTCTTGATATAGGGTCTCATGTAGCCCAGGATGGCTTCAAAATCACTATATAGCTGAAGCTGTCTGATAATCCTGCCTTCACCTCCCATATGCTGGGATTACAGTCATGCACCCCATACCTGGCTCATGTTAGTTGATTTCTGAGATCGTATCTGGCTCAACCAGCTATGGTAGCACAGGCCTGTCATCCAACACTTAGGAGCATCAGGAATTTCAGGTCATCCTTAGCTACATAGTGAGCTTGAGGCCTCCCTGGGCTATAAAAGAAAAGAGCTGCTACTTGAACCATGTCTTCTGAAATCACATGTGGAATCCCTTACCCTTACTTGTTAAGGTGGCCTTATCTGGAACAGGGTCTTGGTAGATTGATCAAGTTAAGATGAGGTTGGCCTGGGTCTGGATGATCATTAAGCATGTGCTTGTAGAGATGGGGAAAGATTTGGATAGAGGCACAGAGAAAGCCACTCACCAGAGGACCCCATGTGACAGCAAGGACCAACTGTTCCTCAGAATGTTCAGGAAGTGTGCTGTGTAGATACTTGATTTTTGAACTTGAAGCCTGCAGATATTGGGGAACATAGGTCTCCCTGGTTTTTCATGCAGCTTGTCATGGGAGGGCTCATGAAACGCGTAAAGCAGCCAAGAAGCAATGAGTAGAAAGGAGGATCCTGCCTGCGCCTGGGACGGAAACGCGTGTCCAAATCTGGATCAGATCACAGCAGGGCTGGCATGACAAACACTTCCTGATGCTATTTTTTCCTAACGTGTAACTGGAATCAACATGCCTAGAAGCTGGAGGGAGACCATGTTCCCTGGAGCCTGAGGAGAAAGCCGTGGAGAGGGAGGATTCCTCTCGAAAGTCCTGCTGTGACACCTGGACTCCCATGTCATCCCTTCCCCTTGTGTGACACTGTGCTGCAGTCAAGCAGCAGCAGGGACTGCTACAGAAGCTGCTCCTCCTCCTCCTGCTCCTCCTTGTCTCCTGAGCTGCAGACCTCTACCATGCCATGCCACATCCAGATGACTGACTCTGAAATGCCTCATGAAACAGGGAGTGAGTCTGGGGGCTCAGCTCCTGGTCTAGTTTCCTTTCTGTTGCTGTGGTACAACAGGGTAATTCAAAGACACACTTGGAGGAAAAGGATTGTTTCACCTTATAGATTATAGTCACTCATCAAAGGAAGCGGGAATCTAGAGTCAGGTCTGGCTGCTATTTCACACATCATTATCCCTGATCAAAGAACTCACTCATGAATCACGGAGGAATGCTGATTGCTGGCTGGCTCACACAGGCTCATGCTCAGCTAGCTTTCTTATAAAGTCCAGGAACATCTGACTAGGGAATGGTGCCTCCCACAGTGGACTGGGGCCTCTTTCATCAACTACCAATCAAGACAATCCCCAGAGACATGCTCATAGGCCAGTCTAATTTGTTAAATCCTTCACTTGAGACATCCTTCACCAATGACTCTATGTTGTGTCAAGCTGATGGGTAAAGCTAACCTGGGAAGTCTCCTTTTCTACCATGAAGCTACCTTGCTTAGTGCATGCTGCCCACCACCTCTGAGGCTCATGATCCTAACTGAATAGGGTTGGCAGCCAACTGGAACTATTTGCAGACCTCCCCACCTGCCCAAGCCCAGACAGGAAACGTTGAGTCTCCCCTGCCACTTCTTTTACCAGGATGCTCTAAATTCCTTTAAGCAAAGCCACAGAAAAAAAAATTTTTTTTAATAAATTTGTCTTATGCATTTCTCATGTAAAACACTGGTCTTTTGAACATTTACCCATATCACCCTTGTCTGTGAACTGAGTCATCTTTTGCCTTCTTATCCTCTGTGCCCCACTGGATTCTCTGGCTTTCAGCAGACCTCCCTGGTCAAGGGTGAAGTGGAAGGGGTCAGTTACTCATTGAGTCACAGGGCAATGCTCAGCTGGCTGGGTTACCTTGGTGGGAGGTCTCTTTCCCACCTGTGTTTGGTTTTGTTATACTCACCTGGACGGTGTTCAAGGTGACTCGATGATAACACCATGGCCAGGGAAAAGAAGCTCATTAGGTAAATCCTACTGGAGACATGGGACTCAGAACAATAGCATTTCCCTTTCTGCCTCTGTTTATGCTGTGGCTGTGGCTGGAAAACATCAAATTCACGCAACTCACAAACACAAAGGTTGTTCACACCCTGAGGGGTGTGTGTGTGTGTGTGTGTGTGTGTGTGTGTGTGTGTGTGTGTGTGTGTGTGTGATGCTCAGTATCTAAGAAGACAGCAAGAGGAGTAGGGAGGTGCATCTTCACAGCCAAGGGCGGGCTCTGAATCTTCCCCATGTGTCTGTATCTTGGCAGGGGCTTCGAAAAGAGCCACTCCCAAACACAAAAGGTGGGTTCAGTGTAAACTCTACTCTGACCCTGCATCTGTTTATATTTAGACGTCCACTTATTACCGATCTGTTACGACAGTCCAGGCCCTTGAGCTTGTCATCTGGCTAAGTGTCTATTTGATTTCTTCATCCACAGCTCTTGTTTTGTTACTTTATTTTCCTTTTCCTTCTTTCCTTTCTTTTTTTCTTCCTTCTTTTCTGTCATTCTTTTTTTGTTTCTCAAGACAGGGTTTCTGTGTGTAGCCCTTGCTGTCCTGTAACTCACTCTGTAGACCAGACTGGCCTTGAACTCACAAAGATCTGCCTGTCTCTGCCTCCCAGTGCTGTGATTAAAGGAAGGTATCAATGCTGCCTGGAGTGTTGTTACCTTTTGTTGCAACCAAAAAATACCTGACAGAAACAGCATAAGGATGGGAAGTTTTTTTTGGTTGGTGGTTTCAGAGACTATATAGTGCAACGTGGTAGAGCACAGTGGTGAGCATGTGGCAGAGGCTCATCCCATGGTGATGAACCACAAAGTAACCTGAAATCAAGGGTGTGTGTATCTTCAAAGGACCCCGGCCCCCGGCCAAGTAATTGACTTCTGTGTGCTGAGCCTCTGCTCCTAAAGGCTCCACCGTCTTAAATAGCACCCCAAACTGAGAATTCAAAACATAAACCTGTAGGGTTTCAGATTCACATCTCAGATTGAAACCATGACGTTTCAGCCCTGGCTCCCAAGGGGCCGTGGTCATTCCATAAGCAAAATGGATTTGGGCCAACTACAAAATCCCCATAGTCTGAAGAGGCCCAAAGTCTATTCTGAAAGGGAAGGCAATCTTCTTGCTGTTGTAATCTTTTAATACATAATGTCACAAAAGAAGCCACCCTCATTCTGAAACAGAGAACCAGACACCAACAAGGAAGGAATATTGAAAGCAAAATGCATAGCTCTGTGTCTATTACTCGCAGAATGTGATATCAAGATCAAGGCTCCAACAGGTTTGGCTATGTCTGCCCCTGCAGCCCAGCCATCTTTTAACAGACATGTCCCCGCTCTTGGGCCCACTCCACTCAGTTCCTGTAGTTTTCCTCATCAGACATTCCACATTCCTGGAAGTTTCAACACTTTTTGGTCACAGTAACTATGTAGGCTTCATCCTTACAGCATCATAGCACTCTCAAGGGCTCCCTTCAGGGAGTTTGAGCCTGTTACACATAGCCTGGCTTCATAGACTTTTCTTTAGAATCTT
This sequence comes from Acomys russatus, assembly GCF_903995435.1. NCBI lineage: Eukaryota > Metazoa > Chordata > Mammalia > Rodentia > Muridae > Acomys > Acomys russatus. The sequence goes on along the minus strand of NC_067148.1, from coordinate 40,392,565 downwards.
GGTGCAAGCTACTCACAGTCTTTCTTTTTAGTCCAGTGCAAATGGGGGTTTCTTCTTCTTCTCCTCCTCTTCCTTCTCCTTCTCCTCCTTCTTCCTCCTTCCTCCTCCTCTTCTTTCCAACACCAATACCTTTAACAATGACAACATGTCTTCATTGACTCTTTCCATAGCTCTAACACATCCATATTTTCACATTCCATGTTTTCTGCTCCATTGTTTGTTGCTCTCAAGTCTCACTATAAACGTGACTAAAAACAGCTGGCAGCTACTTACTACCTGAACACTCTGCTTAAAAATTCATTTGCATATAAGTTAGCCCATTGCTTTTGAATTGGGCCTCACCGAAATTCTCAGGACTCAGGCAAAGCATAGATAGCTAGGGCCGTTGCCATAACTTAACACAAACGGACTCTAGTCCTGCTGACAAAGTCTTCATTTCCTGCTCATGTTTCTGTCAGCATTCTGCTCCTGTAAACTCCCAGTAAGATTTCTGATTTGGGGTTTTGTCTTTATCTTGTATTGTCAAACCTTTTCACCTTCCTTCTACAAACACGTTCCAAAGGCTCGAGAACCATTTGGCCAGATTTCCTCCTAGTGTCCACTCCACTGATACTATCCTTTTCTCTTAGCTGTTTTCTCGTGGCTGCGACCCAGTCCCTGACAAGAACAATATAAAGCAGGAAAGGTTTACTTTGTTTGGCTCATGGCTTCAGAGTCCCTCACGGAGGGAGAAGACTTGACAGAGTTCATGGTGGTTTCAATGTGCGATGGTGATATCTCACAAGAAACGGAGAAAGTGGAATGGAACCAAGGCAAGTATAACCTTAACGATCTGCCCCGCTGTGACCTACTTCTGCCAGCTGAACCCTACAGTCTCCAAATAACACTATATGCCATGAATCGAGGACCCAAAGTATGAGCCTGTGGGGGAAAGTTCAAATTTAGACTACAGCAACTCTTCAAGATGCGAGCCTCTGTTATCCTACGCCTTTAAAGCATACTGTCTGCCGATCCTCCTTGTCTCCTTTCTTTACAATACCCTCCAGGCTTGTTGGGCAAAGCCTGGGTTATGGCAGCAGAATTTTTCCTGGTTCCAGTGTGCGGGGAAGCTGGGGGAGGAAGACGGTTTGAGTGCAGTCACATAGCGAGGAGTGGGGAGACGGCCGATGGCGAAATGCTTCCTGTACAAGCACAAGGACTTGAGCTTGGATCCCTAACACCCGTGCGAAAAACCAGGCATAGTGCGCTTTCCTGTGATCCCAGTGGTGAGGAGGCAAAAACAGGAGGACCCCAAAGATGCCTGGCCAGCCAGTCTGCTGCACCAGCAAGGCAGGTTTAGTCATGTACGCACACTCCCTGTCTCATGATTCCACCAACAGGGAAGGCCATTGTCAGATGAGCTACTTTGACCTGGGATCATACCCACGAAACAAATCACACCAACCTACCCACCCATGGCACCATGTTATTAGTAATTAACTAGTTAATTATTAGAGGATGGCCTTGTGATTCCCACACCATCTTTGGGTTTGGGATCTGTGCGGTGGCACTTGGATAACCTGCATGGAATTGCCAAGGGTGAAGGTCGAGAGAAGGCAGTGGCAGAGAGGTGGAGATGAGCAAGCAAAGATATGGACATAATTGATGTTTAGGCCTACAGCTTCCCAAGTGTTCCCGTCACATGGTGGTGGTTCAGAGACTGGTCCAGGTACCAACGCTGTGCAGAATTAGAGTGATTCGTCATCATCTAGAAGAGATGATGTCCCTGCTGAGCTCTCTCCATGTACCCCTGTTCTGTTTGCATGAGTAGAAAGTGTTGGAGAGCACTCAATATCCCAGGAGGAACGTGTCCTGCAAATATTCTGAATTTTTGTCTGACTTGATAAAAGACTTAAGTATTTTTATTGCTTTCTTTCCCGCTTGCTGATAGTTTTATTCTTTTTTACTATTAATCCTAACTGACAGATTTCTTTCTTTGAGGTTTTCTTTTATGGTTTTGGTAATTGGAAGCTGACTGCCATGAAAGCCCATCTGTTGCCGGGACATCGATGGGCACCATGGGTTGTTTCTCCTGTTGCACCCACAGTCCTGAGTACTGGTCAGAGGTGCAGATTTAGACTGGCTGGTTGCAGTGACCACTTGTATGGCAGGGTGGTGCGGTGGGTGTTGAAACCGTCTTACATCATTTGTAATCCATTGGGGCGGGGGAGCATACTAGGATTTGAGCTAAAAGAGATTGCAAAGCAAGGCCCCAACACACTTTGTACCCCTGAGCATGTGCTATGCCATGATTAAACACAGAGCTTGACTTAAACCAATGAAATGGTTGAGCTTTTTCTAGAGGACAAGAAAGTCAGTTTACGTCTCCAGCTTCAACCTACTTCTGCCTTCCGGGGTCTCCTTCCAGAAACTGTAGAACCCACAGAAGCTTTCACTTCTCTTCCTCTTACAACGCCTCTCATTTTCCAAACTTTAGAATCAGTCCTGAAGCACATCTCACCCGTTCCTACCAACTGTCCTGTTTGTCACTACTCTCTCTTTTTTTCCTGTATCCCCGAGCAGCCTTCCTTTCCCTAACCCTGGCCCCTCATCTTTATTTAGCAACGTAGAGAAACAACAAACAATATGGGGGTGTCTTTGAGAATGAGGGAGCCTTTTTCAGGGGCCTAAGTTCCCCCAACCCCAGTCACTACCAATGCTGCTCTGAGCCAGTGTGTTTGTATTTCTTGTCTCGAGAATTTGAGGATGAAAATTTATGTCCACAGAAAGTGAGTTTTAGAGAGAAATTACTATAGGGCCAAAGGTTGAAGCTTAAGAGGTGGACGGGAGGCTGAGCATGCTAACAAGCCCATGGAACTCCTGAGTAGCAGTTGGGGTTCTAGGAAATAAGGTAACACTGAGCTACTAGTCTGGGGGGGACACAGATGCCGAGACCCCCAGCCAAACAATAGTCTGAGCTCAGAGAGTCTTCTGGAAGAGTGTGAGTAAGGATAGAGGAAGCCAAGGGGGTCAAGGACATAAAATAAGACCTACAGAGTAAACTAACGGGCCCATGGGGGCTCACAGAGACTGATCCACTAATCAAAGAACATGCATAGGCTGGACCTAGATTCCCTACACATATGTAGCAGACGTGCAGCTTGGTCATCAAGTGGGTCCCCTAACAATGGGAGTAGGGGATGTCTCTGACTATTTCCTGCCTTTGGATCTGTTACCCCTAGCCTGGCTGCCTCGTCTGGCCTCAGTGGGAGGAGATGCACTTAGTCCTGCTATGACTTGAGGTGCCAGGGTGGGTTGGTATCCCTTGGGGGGCCTCCCCTTTTCTGAGAAGGAGAGGGGGTAATGAGGAAAGGGGGTGTGAGGATGGGGCTGGGAGGAGAGGAGGGAGGGGACTGGGATCAGGTTGTAAAATTAATAAACAAATAAATAAATAGGAGTTAGGAGTTGGGAGGAGTCTGAACCGGTCAGTCCAGTTGTCCCTACCATAAGGGTCCAGAGGTCTCCTATCAGTTTTAGTCACATAACCATCATATTCTCAAGAGCCACCATCGGTGCTCATTTGGGAGAAAAAAAAAGCAAGAAGCACCAGAGATCTTTAGAGAGACCTGGCCTCCCAAAGGACATTTTCGGAAATGCTACTTTGGGGCCCTGAAGTGCCAGATCAGTTTTTAATCTCCTATTCTCTTCCAAGAGATTTCCCAAATCTGAGATGGCCTGGTTAGTCCTCAGCTCCAAACCACTGCCACGAGGATGGCCTCCCTCTAGATCAGAGTTTCTCAGCCTGCGGGTCACGACCTTCAGGCGTCAAATGACCCTTTCACAAAGGCATCGCTCATACCATTAGAAAACACAGATATTTTTACAACTCATAACAGTAGCAAAATTATAGTTATGAAATAGCAATGAAAACAATTTTATGGTTGAGAGTCACCACAACATGAGGAGCAGTATTAAAGAGCCGTGATAGTAAGAAGGTAAAGAATCACTGTTCTAGACGAAAACAGAGGGGTGCAACTCTCACTTTGGTGCCTAGGAACCAGCATGGATCGCCTCCCTTCTGTAACAGCAGCTCCCAGCCTTTCTACTGCTGCCACCCCTTAATACAGTTCCTCATGATGTGATGACCCCCCAACCATAAAATTGTTTTGTTGCTACTTCAGAACTGTAATTTCGCTTCTCCTATGAATCCTAATGCAAATAGTTTTGGAGCAAGAGGGCTGCCAAAGAGGTCATGACCCGGGGCCTGGAGAGATGGCTCAGAGGTTAAGAGCAGGGCCTGCTCTTCCAGAGGTCCTGAGTTCAATTCCCACCAACCACATGTTGGCTCACAACCATCTATAGTGTGATCTGATGTGCCCTGTACATATAATAAATAAACAAATCTTAAAAAAAAAAAAAAAATAAGGGGCCATGACCCACAGGTTGAGAACTGCTACTCTATGGCCTCTGGTCCTTGTCAAGTGTCACTTTCCTCATTTCCTAGTGCCTTGCTGTTCCCGATAGGGCTAGGCTCTGTTACTACACTTGCTGCTCCCTCTGCCTGCAAGGCTCATGTCCAGGTGTCCCCATGCTCAGCCAGCTGTCCCTCAAACAGCCCCTAGCACTTTCTTAATGTGGCCCATGCTGCAGCCTGGAACTTGAAAATCCCCTAAAGGCCCATGTGTTGAATGAAGGCTTGCTTCCACGAAGATGATGCTGGGAGGCTATGAAACTTTAAAGGGAGAGAGGCGTGCAGGGAGAGGCTCTTGGCTTATTGGTGACATAGTCCCCAGGGAGGACTATGGGAACCTATCCCTTTTCTCTTGAATTCCTTGCCATGAGGTAAGTGATGTGTTCCATCACACGTTTCACCATTATTATCTTGTGTCCTCACCAGAACTCTGCCAGGAATGTGGTGGTTGCCCGGCCTTGGGTTACAATCTCTAGAGTCACGAGTTTAAGAACCCCTTTCCCCGTATAGTTAATTGCTGCAGGCATCTTGGGATAGTGACGGAAAGCCAACCAATACAGCCCACTCTCTTCACAGTATTTACTTCAACCTGCCCCTCCAACCCCAGAGGCTCTCTCTTTCCTTTCTTACCTGACCTTTCCCTCTGTAGCTCCCGAGGCCTTCTAACACACAGCAGTCTCTCTGTGGCCTTGTGAGACCCTCAGAAGAAAAGCCTTTTGTTTAGTCTGCTTGCTGACACATCTCAGTGCCCAACGGTCTGGTACCCAGGTGTCTATCTGTTTCCCGGATGACATAAACCGTCAATTCCCATCTTTATACTTCTGAAATTATTATCCCACCCACTCCTTCGGCTTCCTATAGGCTTTCTGCAATCTACAGTCTGAGCCAAGAGGGTTCACTTCTCACCATTTTTCAGGGTTATGCCTTCTGATTTGAGGCAGCTATGTTTGTGAAGGTTGCCTGGAAGGCTGGAGCGATGACCCTGAGCTAACCTTAAGTACCTGCCCTTTCCTACAAGGCCAACTCTCACTCACAGATCGCGTGAACAGAGCAACACTCAGTGCAGGCCTCAGAAATGTTTGTCAAATGAATGGATGCCAAGGAACCTACTACGGGGTACCCTTCACCCTGGCATTCCTGGAGTTCTGTCTGGAGGCCTTTGTGTGGTTTAAGGATGTGGTTATGTCTTGAGGTTTACAGTCTGTCACACTTAGGTATAGGAACCTGGTGTGTGACTAGTTATGTCACTGAACCACCCTGAACCTCTTCTTTGTAATGACAACTTTCTCGTAGTTTTTGTGAGTTGAACAGTGCCAGGTACACAGCTCAGATTTTGAATTACAGTAGATGCTTAATAAGTGGGGACCATCTTTTGCTCACACTGATAGTACACAGAAGACAAGAGATTTCTCATCAGAATCTGGCCGTGAGCGGAGAACATGGTAGATCTAAGATACTCCAAGTCCCCTGACAAGCCAGGCAGTGTCTCCACTCAATCTTTCCCCAAACTACCACTCACATCTCTCAATAGCTTGAGAGCCTGTGGAGAGGGAGTTGAGAAGATTGCCTCAGGCACAGGATGGACACCAAGTAAGGTGCCTCACTAGGGACTGCAGAGTCAGTATCTGCTCTCTCTCAGAACCCTCGAGGTGTGAGCCACTGAACAGAGCCAGCACGGCAGTGTACCTCCTGCCAGCTGTGATCCAGCTTGGTTGCGTGCCTCCTGCCGGCTGTGATTCGGCATGGCCATGTGCCTCCTGCCAGCTGTGATCCAGCATGGCTGTGTGCCTCTCCTGCCAGCTGTGATCCAGTCCTGGTGACCCACTGCAGACCACCAGACACTGAGGGGCCAGCTCTGGCTATTTCTTTTTGCTTTTCTTTATTCACAGTGACTGAAACTCCATTTTCCAGGTGTGTCCTTCCTGCAAGAAAGAAAAATAGCTCTTCTAAGACAATGCGTTATTTTATCAATAATGTTACAACCAATCACATTGGGCTCCAGTCAGCACAGTAAAGCCATCACTTTATCTTATTTTTAGATATTATGAATGGCAGCACCATTCTTCCTGAAAGGAAAGGTATGTACTCTACATCAACTCTTTAATTCCACCTAGATTGGCAAAACGCTATTAGCAGACCTGCTCTCTCTGGACTCCAGTGTACCTTTATCACTTGCTCTAGAGCCAGGCTTCTGCTGCAGTCGGGGACCTGTGATGAAGTACTTCATCCCGCGTTGATATTAGACACAGTGTCTTCATTGGGCCAGAATATTCTGGATGACAGCTATTGTCATTTCAAGGCCACAGAACCTGGCAAGCCTTCACTCTGGGGGACACAGCTGGGGGATGGGGGAGGGGGGCTATATGGCTCAGTTGGTAAAGTTCCCTGAACCACAGGCATGAGGACCTGAGTTCAGATTTCCAGCACCCATGTAAAAAGCTGGCTATGGTAGCATGTATTTGTCATCTCAGCCCTGGGACCTGGAGACAGGGGGAACTCTGGGGCTCAGTGGCTGGCTAGCCAGTCTCGCTGAATCAGAGGGTTTCAGGCCAGGGAGGGACCCTGTTCTCCAGAAATAATGATGATTGAAGAAGGCACCTAACACACATCCTAAAGGAAGAGGATGTGGTGGTAGGGGAGGTGGGGGTGGTGGGCTGGGACAGAGCAGATGGGAAGGGCGGGTTGAAGTCATTGGCTTTGGGGCTGAACTAAAACAAGATCTCAAAGGCTAGGAGTGGGCACAGGCAATGCTGTGCCCCCAGGAAATGGGTGAAATGTACATTTAGCTATGGGAAAAGGAGAAAGGGTGTCTCTGTAAGGCCCTAGATGCATTGGAGGGCCCTCAGTCTGTAGAGGTGTTCTTAGGCAGAACCCTCAGAGGTGAGTCTGACAAGGGGCAACTTATCAAGATGGGAAAAGTGTGTGGGTGTCTGTGGCCTGGGATCAATGCACCTGGAGCTGCTGTCACTTGTGTCCCCAAATTCTCTTGCTAGTGGCTCACATCCACAGTGGGGCCGTGGAGCTAAGGAGTTATAAGAGGTTAGTGCCCTGTGAAAGTCCCCAGAGAGCTAGCTAGTTTCTTTCTCCATGTGAGCACAAAAGCACTGCCCCCAGCAGACTCCAAACCTGCCAGCACCTTGCTCCTAGACTGCCAGCTTCCAGCGCATGGTAAATAAATGTCTACTGTTTACTAGGCATGCAGCCAATGTTGCAGGCACCTTTCAACTTGTAATGGGATAGCATTTCCATAAAACATGAGAAATATCTTTAAGGGAAAATTTACTTCATACATGTGTGTTGGGCAGGACTTGCTAGAATGGAGTCACTGGGGTGCACATGCATATATTATCAAAGGAAATTTGCTGACTCAGTTTACATGACAGGGGCTAGCAGTAATGCAACAATGGCAGGCTCCTGGAAAGGCACAGAAGCAGGTTTGCGGTCCAGGAACTATGACACCTGAGTGCTTCCGGTTTGGTGCTTGTCTTAGGGTTTCCATTGTTGTGAAGAGGCATCATGACCACAGCAACTTTTATAAAGGAAAGCATTTAACTGGGGCTGGCTTACACTTTGAGAGGTTTAATCCATTATCATCATGGCAGGGAGGATGGCAGCGTGCAGGCTGACACGGTGTGGGGGGCAGGGGAGGGAGCTGAGAGTTCCACATCTGCACGGGCAGGCAGCAGGAAGAAATTGCTACACCTCCTAATGGTGCCACTCACTATTGGCCTAAGGGGGCCATTTTCATTCAAACCACAGTGCTGAAAGCCCGGAAACTCCCTGGAGCAGAGCTGGTATTGGGTCAGTGTTGAAAGGCTGAGGAACAGTAGAAGATTCACCTGAACAAGCCCAGTAACTGAGAGCAGTGAGTGTGAGAGTGGCCAGCCAATGGAGAGTCCATTCAAGGGTGTAGGGACCCGCCTGTCCCTGGCTTCCTGCTTCTTTAGGGCTCCCATCGGCCACTCTGGAATCCAGGGGGTTAGAGCACGGCCAATTGTAGATGGTCTGTCAGGCTCTGAACTGCCTGCTGGCCGTTTGGGCCACTGTCAGCCATCTTCTCTGACATTTTGCCTGGAAACAGTCCTGATACTTATAAATCGGTATCTACTCCATGGAAGTGGGCATTTCCCTCACCCTATCACTGTCCAGAGGGAGCTGGTGTGACGTGAGAAAGTGAAGAGGTGTCAGGGCTGTCACACGTAAACCCCACTTTGACATGATGGCCAGTGACCCCTCCTGCTCTGGACTCCGTGGTGCTGGCTTTTGATGCTGCTCTTGTTTGCCTTTTCATTGCTGTGATAAACACCATGATCAAAAGCGGCTCACAGAGGAAAGGACTTACTTCATCTTACAGTGTGTAGTCCAGCACTGAAGGAAGCCAGGCCAGGAACTCCAGGCAAGGAACAGAGGTCACGGAGGAGCACTGTTTACTGGCTGCTTTCAGATGCCTGTTATGCTAGTCTTCTTATGCAGTTCAGGACCACCTGCCTGAGGATGGTGCCCCCTATAGTGGGCTATGCCCTCCCACATCAATCATTAATCAAGAAAACACCCCCACAGACTTGCCCACAGGGCAGTCTGGCGCAGACTATTCTTTGGTTGAAGTCCCGTCTTTCCAGATGTGTCAAGTTGACAAAAGTTAACCAGAAGCCAGTTCTCAATGAGAGTCGTTTTTAGACTGTTTGAGTGTTGAGTCTTGGAGACATACTGAACAAGAAAGCCATGGTTCCTGGGAGAAAGAAAGCTCTGGTTTGGTGCTGTTGGGTGATGCTGGAAACTCTTCAGGGAGCAGCCTCTGATGTTCAGATTGCCTCGTGGCCAGCCTGACTAAGAAATGCCCTCTCCAGCAAAGCCAAGGCGCGTCGCTCAGCAGTGGGCAGGCAAGCTGTTTTGACATTTCACAATCTAATGTGTTGGTAGAAGTTGATGGGAAAATTTGAACTTTAATCTGCTCTTAAATTGAATTTGCTGATGTTGCTCAGAAGTCTATTGATTAGATAATTTCTATTTCCAGAAAAGAAATTCACCATTGGGTTAGGGCCAGGCTGTAAAAAAAGACAGTCAGAGGTGGGAGGGGGAGCCTGAAAACAGGAAAAACCTGGGAAATTGAGGTTAGGGGGATATTATCTTCCCAGGATCCTTTGGTCAAGCTGGTCTGGGTATTGTTCTGTTCATGTGCACACAAACATAAACACACATCACAGCTATCACACAGATACAGGCACACACCACACCCATCACACAGATACAGGCACACACCACACCCATCACACAGATACAGGCACATACCACCCCCATCACACAGATACAGGCACACACCACACCCATCACACAGATACAGGCACACACCACACCCATCACACAGATACAGGCACACACCACACCCATCACACAGATACAGGCACACACCACACCCATCACACAGACACAGACACACACCACACCCATCACACAGATACAGGCACACACCACACCCATCACACAGATACAGGCACCCACCACACCCACCACACAGACACAGACACACCACAGCCATTACACAGACACAGGCACACACCACATCCATCACACAGACACAGACACACCACAGCCATTACACAGACACAGGCACACCACAGCTATCACATAGACACAGGCACACACCACATTCATCAGACAGACATAGGCACACAACACAGCCATTACCCAGACACAGGCACACACAACACCCACCACACACACAGGTATCACTTGTACAGACACACACTAGACCTTTCATACCACTCAAACACATATCCTGCTTATATATCAAAGACACACAAAAAAATCAATATATATTACACACATACTACACACAATCATTCACATTACACAGACACCATCATCTTCATAGACACACTACCATATATATGTATATGTATATATATATACACACAAATTAACCTATGCGGATGCATACTTTTAACTCATGATACAGCTCAAACACACGTCCCATTCTCATAATTTATATCAACATATAAACCATATCACACAGGACAACCACCTCCTAGTCCTCACTCCAATAGCTCCATCAAACAGCCTGATGGGAAGCAGGCTGTCAAGCGGTTTTCTCCACTGTAGAAGAAGTAATTACTGAAAAAGCTGTACACGCAGTTATGAGTCAGCAATGCGTGCTGTCCCTGTACAGTCTCAGGTAGCCAGTTAGTCTGTATTGACAGGTGCTGAGCCTGAATGAATGACATCTCTGCCGACACAAGGATAGCGTTGACCCTCTCTTCTTCCTAGGTGTTCCACAGCTCGTTTGTTCATTATCGTCCCCCAACAGCACACTTGTGTGTGCATGTGTGAGTGTGAGTGTGTGTGTGAGTGTGAGTGTGTGTGTGTGAGTGTGTGTGTGTGTGTGTGTGTGTGAGTGTGTGTGTGTGTGTGTCTGATGAAAGTGAGGCAGTGGGAGTGAGCTTGTACAGCCGTGAGTTTGTGTATAAGTGCATATGGTGTGAGTGTGGGGCTGGTGTATATGAGTGTGTGTGGAGTTGGTGTGCACGAGTGTGTATGATATGAGTTTGGGGCTGGTGAGCATGAATGCTTGTGGAGCTAGTGTGTGTGGTGAGAGCCTGGTGTGCATGGTATGAGAGTGGGTCTGGTGCTGGGGGACAATGCTTTTGTGTGGGAGCAGGGCTGCTTCAGTACCTCTGTAAAAATGTGAGTAAAATTCCAGCTTCCTCAAACACAAGGAGGAAATACCAGTCATATTTCCAAACCAGCCCGGGGCCCAGCTGCAGTGGGCTTCACATGTACAGACCTGGAGTCTTTCACAGCCCAGCTGTGGTCAGCCTTTCCTGCGGGCTGTCTGTGGGCTTCTCGTTGGAGCATGAAGCTCGGGCCACGACACACCACCCTGGCTGTATGGCCAACTTGGTACCTGTTGAAACTTTGCAGTCCTCTCTGAAAGAGCAGAGGGTCACTACCCCTGTCCCCTGCCCTCCTGCAAAGACCCCTCTGGGAGGGTCTCAGCCTGTGGAGCATGAGAAAGAAAGACTTGGTAGTGGGTAAAAAAGCAAAGGAAAGCCATGGTCCCCTGCCCTCTGCTCATGTCTGTCCATCTAGTTTACCATCAACAGGGCGGTGCGCTGCAGAAGAGAAAGATGAGCCCCACCGGGCAAGTATAAGGCATCTTCGAGCTTATCTGAAACACAGACTGTGCCCATGCTTTCCAAGACGAGCCAGCTGACTTTCCAGATGTGGGTCCCAGCTCAGAGAGTTCCAAGCAGCTCCCCCTACCAGGGAGGAGGGAGACAAGCCACATGTGGTCCCCAGGTTTCTCTGTGGTTCACCCCAGCTCTGCGGGGAGGAGGGCAGGCCTTGGAGACTGAAACTCCATCTGGAAGAAAACATTTTATGGGCTCATCCACAGGTCTCCCTGGGAGGTGTCTCCTTCTGCAGCTCACCCCATTTCCCTCTGTAGGTCTCCACCGGTGCATTGCCACATTCTCTGACACCATAACCTGGGTCCATTTTCTGTAGTCTCATAGCACCCAGGCCCTTTCTATGATAGCTGAATTGTTCACTTTATCTCTGATCCAGCAGTAATGATGGTTAGCGATGCTTCTCAACCTGTGGGTCAAGACCCATCTACCCACTCTCTTGTCTCATAAACTATTTATGTTACAATTCACAACAGTAGCAAAATTACAGTTATGAACTAACAGCAAAAATAATTTTATGACGTGGGGAGGGGTGTCACCATGACTAGAGGAACTGTAAGCAGCATTAGGAAGGTTGAGAACCACTGGGTTAGTGTGATGAGAGCCAGCACAAATGGCTGGCAGAAAGTAAGGCAAAGTGAGGAAAAACTAGCTTTCTCCATTTCAGTGTTGGTTTAGTGTGACATCATCGTCACGCCCATCAATAAGTGATGGTTGTGGTAGCACTGTGTGACACACTCCTCCACACTCAGTAGCTTATAGCTACAGTCTATTCACCTACACTCATGGCAGAATACAGTCTGACTGTGCATCTACACTCATGGCCGGATATAGTCTGACTGTGCATCTACACTCATGGCGGGATACAGTCTGACTGTGCATCTACACTCATGGCGGGATACAGTCTGACTGTGCATCTACACTCATGGCGGAATACAGTCTGACTGTGCATCTACACTCATGGCGGGATACAGTCTGACTGTGAGCTCATGGGAGGTCTGTAGTCTGACTTTAGACTCGTGGTGGGCCCTGGCTTGACTTTGCATGCACAGGTATAATGCAGTCTGATCTCACACCCTAATGGTGGGTCTCAGCCTGACCTTACAGCCATGGTGGAATGCACTTATAGGCCGTGTGTTGCCCAGCCTTACACTTACTGCAGATTGCAGTCTGACTTAAGGGGATCTGTAACATATCTAGGCTATCAGCCTCAGATGATAGCAAAGACAGGTCTGAAGGAGCAGGCCAGTGGAGACTAGAAAGGTTTAGAGACAAGGCAAACTGAAAACACACTGAAAACTTCTGCGTGACTGTGCCCACTACTGTTCCCTTGGCTAAGTTGCCCCTCAGCCAAACTGAGATCTCAGCTGGGCATACACAGCGCAGACATTTCCTGAGTGGTTACTCAAACTGTGCAAGAACTTAATGCCATCTTCTTGACTTTTCTTTCTTTTTAAAAACTATTTTTAATTTTTATTGTATTTTCACTTGCTTATTGAGAACTTTATATACGGATTTCAATCGTGTCCCTCTCCTTCTCCTCCCCCTAACTCCTTCCTCTCCTCTCAACTTCTCACCCTCTTTTTATTTTTAATAACTCAATGAGGCTAATTAGTGTTGTCAGCATATTCATGAGTATGGAGCCATCTTGCAGAACATGGTAGATGCTCTACCAGGGACCTCACCCCTAGAGGAAATCACTTTCCTTCCCCCAGAAGCCACCAATTGTCAATAGCTCCTCAGCTCTGAGTGCAGTCTCCTGTGAGTACCACACTCCACATTGGAATAGTGACAGGCTTAGGCCTGTACAGGGCTTGTGCAGGGAACCACCGCTGCCAGGAATTCATGGGTACCATATTCCTGTTATATTTGGAGGATGCTATTTGGCTTTAGTCTTCTCTGATTGCTGGCTCTTACAATCTTTCTGCCCTCTCTGCTGTATGTTTCCTGAGTGCTGAGGGTTAAATGTGTGTTGTCTAGAGTTCCTCTTTGATGCCACAGGCATTTAGTCTGTGAGCTTTGACCATTTGCACCATTGCAATGTTTTTGATAATTCCCTGCTAAAGATTGATGACAGTAGCAATACTTTACATTTATTGAGTTCTACTTAGGTTGTAGTAGTGTGGTCAACAGTGTAGTGTTGATACGCCTGGCCTGTGTTCCAGGCTGGAGGGAGTTTGCTATGGTCCAGGCACATGTTATGTCCAAGGCCGGCATGGTCCTCACCTTACTGTTGTAAGCCCAAGGTTGGGAAAGGATTCACATAGTACGTTTACTTTTGGTGCAGTTTCCCGGAGAAAGGTTATGACAGGGAAGCTGGAGCAGATAGGCAGTGAAATGTTGCTTTAATAGGATGTCTGAGGCTAGCTCATGTAGGAGAAAAAGTGATTGTGTTGGCTTCAAAATCTGGATGGCACGGCATTAGCACTTGGTGAGGGTTGTGTCATAGTGCCACATGGCAGATGGATGGCATTATACGGTGAGAATCCATGCACAAGGGCTCCCATGGTGATCGAGGAAGCAAGCTAGTACACTGAGGCAGCTGGACTTGTTTGACTAGCCCACTCTCAGTCACCACCCCAGCCCTGTGAGACCTAAGGCACCACTTGGAGATAGCCAATCAGTTCTAAGCTGATCTAGAGATCTAATCATTTACCTTAAAGGCTCCACTCCGTATTAGTTATTTTCCTCACTGCTGTGACGAAATACCCAAGCAAAAGCAACTTAAAGGAGAGTTTATTTTGGCTTACAATTTGAGGGGCTACGGCCCATCCTGACGGTGGAGATCCGGCTTCAGGAGGGGGAAACAGTTGGATGCAGTTGCAAGGGCACTCAGTAATTAGAGAGTGGACAGCAGGTGGGTACATCTGGCTATTTCACCTCAAGATTGTCCCAAGAGACCCATTTCTTCAGAGAAAGATGGCTTCATAGAGACTCTAAAACCTTCCCAAACAGCACCACCAGGTGGACACTGACACCGTTCAAACTGCAGCACCAAAGTGCAGCCAGGGCAGCCAGGGCAGCCAGGGCAGCCAGGGCAAGCTTTCCGGACTTCAGTGCCTGGCTTTGCACCAACTCAGAACAAACGTGTGATTTCCCAAACAGCTAATGGTCAATTATCAAACATGACAGATGGCAGGTACTAATATTTAACTCATCCCAGTTCTTCACTTTACACCCTCAGAACTGGAGCCCAAGGAAGAGGAAGTAACCTGCCCAGGACATATGGCTCCTTAATGACAGATCAGCAGGGAGTGTGGGTGTGGATCTGCAGGCACCAAGCTCTGCTCCTGCTAGCTCAGTGGGAACCATGGAGGTGGTGCTCCCTACCATTGCCCTGGGAGGGGCTTGTGGGTAATGGGCCCGGATGGAATGTTCCATGTAGGCTCCAGGAGCAGCCAAAACACTTGCAGAGTGGTGTCTGATGAAGTGAGCAGACGGGAGCTCACCCTTTACAGCTGGTTGTTTGTCATCCTGCAGGCCCCGGCCTTTTTGAGCAGTATTTAACATGCAGCCATCTGGCGTTCGAGCAGACCTGTGAGCTATCTGGGACATTGATGTAAATGTTAACCAGTAGTTGATCTTTCTTTCTTTCTTTCTTTCTTTCTTTCTTTCTTTCTTTTAGAGTGAAAAGATGTAAAACTGAGTGACAGACTCACATTTTCTAAAAATAGTTTGTTGTAAATAGGTTTACATGTACATTTCTTCTTTTTAATCACTGCCTGTATATTATGAACAGCAAGGTAGCTGGATTGGATTTAATTACGGCTTTCAAAGGCAAGGAGGGTGTGACGGCTAATCATCATTGTCAGTCTGACTGGGTTTAGAACCATCTAATTCTAAATTAGGAGATTTAGAGACACACCCAGAGGTGTATGTGGGTGTTTCCAGAGAGGAGGGAAGACTCACCCTCAATGCGGACACTTTTGGAGAATTTTGACCTAGTTCTTACTGGTTCCAAATATAATGCCTTTTCACACATGCCTTTTCCTGTGTCTTCTCTCCATGTTTCACGGAGAAGAGATTTGCTGACATCCAGGGACCCCAGTCGTCATTGTGGACCTCAGACAGCTCTTCAGGGCCTCTGCCAACATAAGGAGTGGTATGGACACCCAGCTTTGCTGCGTGGATACGAACAGGTAGCCCACAAGCAAGGGAGACACCCCTCTAATACTTTTACATCTGGGATTTAAATCTTTCACTACTTAAAAAAAAAAAATTCTCGGCCATCTTCTCACCTGATAGCTCTCATCCCTTTTCTCCCTCTCTGACTGCAGGTGTCTGTGTGGACGTCGCTGATCTTCATCTCATCCTCGGGGATGTCTTGTCGTCTCCTATCATCTCCCTTTCATTAGCACCTCGCCTAGCATGTTCCTTCTTTCATTAGAAATGTCAGGCCTGCTGACGAGCCTGGGGAGAGGGGTCTGTCTCTGATGCCGTTGATCCAGCCCTTAATGTCCAGCATCTCCTTTTGGCTCTTGATCCTGATACTCTCCATTGGTTGACACGCTACAGCCGTGACTTCTTAGTTATATTCGTTTCAAGTTTCATATCTGAGAGCAGCAGCAACTGGGTCATCGCAGCCAGATTCTGTGCATTTCCTGGGGTGCTTGGAAAATGATTATTGTCTCTTGCTTTCTCACATCTTTCCTACATTGATGCCCACTATCATATAGAGGTTGGTCTGAGGAGAATTGTGCTTGAGTGGGCAATGGGTTTTCCTACCCTGTTAGTGTGGGATTGGGTCACTGTGGCCATGAGATGAGTTAAATTTGGGCTTTTTTGGTGCCAGGGCTGTTTTCCATCCTACCGTGTCCCTCCCCTGCCTATGTTCCTGTGTCACATTGTGCCCTTCTCGGAGGCCTGGGTGCTTTCCTCAAGGTTCTGGCTCCACAAGTAGCATGGGATTGTGCTGGAGGCCAGATTCCTCATGCCCCATCTTCCTTGCAGTGTACCTTTCACTTTTTGTTACTCAGGAGCACCGTCTGGTGATCAGGGCGATTAAGTTCTTTGTTGATTTGAGTTGCAGAGCAACTTAGTCCCAAGGTATGAAAAGCAAACTGGTCTCGGGTCCCTTCCAGGAAGCTCGAACATTTTCTCTCTTGGTAGAGCACGTTCAAGAGGGACTGCGTCTTTCCAGAGCCTGTGGCTCCTCCTCTCTCCAGGCCTGGGCCACAGAGATAACTGTCACCTATGTCCTTGGCAGCCCCTCGCTTCTCTTGGAGTGTTCGGTAGAGCTCTGTGGAAGGGGCATTCCACTGTACACATGGCCTATCTCTGCAGAGGCTTTGTCCTCAGCCTTAGCGATCCCTGGGAGCTGCCCCTGACTGCTTCTTTCCCGCCTGTGAGACTCTCAGCACCTCCTTACATGTGTGCTGTAGGGGAGCAGGCGGAGCTAGAGTTATCTTGCTGGGGTTCTGGATGCTCAGCTGCCCTGAAACTGCAGGCCATCGCTGGGTCTGGGTTTAAGGCTTATTTGGTGCTCTGTCACTGGGGCAGGGACAATGTTTTTCCTAGCTTCCCATGCCCCAAGGGAGGTGGAGTGCCATCTTTACTTCTCAATCCTAATCTTTACATATTTTTCTTTTTCTTTTCTTTCTTTCTTTTTTTAGTTTTTTCAAGACAGGGTTTCTCTGTGTAGCCTTAGCTGTTCTGGACTCACTTTGTAGACCAGGCTGGCTTTGAACTCACAGAGCTCTGCCTCCCGAGTGCTTGGATTAAAGGCATGGGGCACCACGCTCAGCTAGACATTTTTTTTCTAAATATTTCTGGAGGAATACTTTGACTTCTCCAGGGAAGTCAAGCTGAAGCTAATGGAGTCAGCCAAGCACCTTAGTTCAGCGTGCTTTCTAGGTCACTGTCCTGAAGGGACAGAGGCTGTCAGTGTGCTTATATTTAATTCAAAGAGTTGTAAGGCACCTTAAACTTGTGATAAAGAAACGTAGGATGGTCCTACATTTCTTTTAGTTAAAAAAAAAAAAGTGTGTGTGAACATATTTTTGTGGTGTGTGTAATGTGTATGAGTGTGCATGGTGTGTGAACATGTGTACTTACGGTGTGGTGTGTGCCTGTGTGAGCTGCTTGCATGTATGTGTGTTGTGTGTATGTGTAGGGGTACCTGCCTGTGTGTGTAGTGTATGTATAATTTTGTGCAATATGTGTATGACGTGTGCATGTGTGCTACATGTATGTGTGTGTATGAGTGTGTGGTGTGTGTGTGTATGTGTATGTGTGAGTGTGTATATATATGTATGTGCGTGTGCACATGTGCATGCCTACATGTGTGTGTGTGTGTGTAAGCACATAGTACCATGGCACTTGTGGACATCAGAGGACAGCATCAAGTGACAGTCTTCACTTTCACCTTGTTTGAGACAAAGTATCTTGTTTGCTGGTGTATACTCTGGGTCAGCTAGAGATTTCACTGTCTCTGCCTCTGTCTTCCAATAGGAAGGAGCATTGGAATTCCAGATGTGCAGCACATGAGTCCTGGAGATTCCAGCTTAGGTCCTCAAACTTGTATGACAAGTCCCTGTCCTTGTTCAATGCCTTGGAAGGTGCTGGGACTGGAAACAAATAACATACAAGCACAGCATGCATGACTACAAAGGTTCCAGGGTCTTCTCCCACACGATTGACAGTGAATTAGGGCCACAGGACACCTGACCTGGTCCACTGTGGCCTATGTAGGGGTTGTACTCCCAGGTAAGCGCCTAAGGAGAGCCTACATCAGGAGTGGCCACGCTGTGGGAGTGCAGGTTTACAGCCTTGGAAGAGTAAGAGAGCGAGGGAAATCAATTAGCAATCTGCCAAATGTGCCCAGCATTGTTAAATGAACCCTAGCCAAAGCACAGACAGCCCTGACTTTCATTTCTCCATGGTGTTGGAGAGGAGGGCTATCCTGAGCCATAGGTGTCTATCCCAGAATTTAGGGGTGCAGCTGGACTCCCCAGATAGGACCTCAGCTCCCCATGAAGACTTGGGATCTTCTTTTTCCTTCCAAAAGCATGTAGTAAACCTGTGCTATGGCTGAAACAATCTGAGCACTGAAGACTCAGCGACAAACAGGTCAAAGAAAGGCTATGTTCTCCTGGACTGTGCTCCAGCACGGAGGCAAGGGTGGGGGGGGGTGGGGAGACAGAAAGGTGGGAAGAGACAGGGGAGGGAGGGAAGGAGGGAGGGAGGGAGAAAGGGGGAAGGAGACAGAGGGAGAGAGAGGAACAGAGGCACAGACAGAGAGACAGGGAGAGAGACAGACAGAGAGACAGGGAGAAAGACAGAGAGACAGACAGAGAGACAGAGAGACAGATAGACAACAGAGACACAGACAGACAGACAGACACAGGCAGCAAACATGCTGTGCAGAGTTAGATGGGGAAAGTAAAGAATCTTTGGATTGTACATTTTTAAACATTACTGCTGCTGCTTTGTAGCCACAGGCTGCTGGATTTTTGACAATATTCATCCAGACACCTTTTTCTGCATCTTTAAAATCAATTACCATCTTGGGGTCTTGTAAGTTGTATATGATATATTTTGAGCTATGCATCCCCACACTCTTGCTTGTTGTAATTATTGACATTTTTGGACATTTCTTCTATTCTGTTCATCACTTCTTCAATCAAGCCATCTTTAAAACAAAGTTTTCTGCTTTTATTCTTAGTTTTGATTGCGAGCTGAACCCTGCCCCCACCACCTCCCATCCCCCCCCTCACCCCCCATCCCGCCCCCACCCTTCCCCACCCCTGCCACACAACATCTCCAACATTCTGTGGGCAGAAGCTGCAGAGGCTCAGCCTGTGTGACCCTGGGAAGCTGAGACTCCTGGTGGCTCCCCTAAGCCTCCTCCATGCCACATAGCTCCATAGCTCCAGCAGCTGCAGCTCACAGCTGTGCCTTCCTACTGTGAGGACCAGGCTGAGCAATTACCCCATCAGACTTCATCTTGTTAGAATCAGTCCACTGCTCCCACTATGAGAATATTGTTGGATTTCTCCCAGCATTATATCACACAAGAAAGTAGATATTTTCTTTGCTCAGGTTTTCCTGGCTCTGAACCAATAAATTTTATACACCTTGTCTTATTTACAAGAAATATAATCAACTCTGTGGGCAGTTTCTGGAAGAGGTTAGGAAGGTTTCCCTCCTAAGAACCTGCTGGCTTGGCCCCCTCCCTCTCAGCTCAATTAGTCTGGCTCTCACATGTGAGTGTAATGAGGCATCTGTGAAAACACTGAAGAGGGTGCTCATGCGTGACAGACAGGTATGGGGATGCTCAGAAGGCCAACTGAGAGAAGTCTTAGGTAGCCCCATCCACCTGCCTGACTAATATGGAGTAAGCAGACATGGGCTTGTTTAGGAACTAGAGGATGGCTTAGTGATTAAGAATGGTTGCTGCATTCTGGGGCTTGGTTCCAAGCACCCACACCAGGCAGCTCACAATCACCTGCAACTCCACCTGAAGGAAATACGACACCCTCTTCTGGCTTCTTTGGGTGTCTGTATACTAGTGATATGCACACACATGATTGAAAATAAAAATAAATCTTTTTTGTTGTTGTTGTTGTTTTGAGACAGGGTTTCTCCGTGTAGCCTTGGCTGTCCTGGACTTACTTTGTAGACCAGGCTGGCCCCGACTTCTCAAGAATCCACTTGCCTCTGCCTCCTGAGTGCTGGGATTAAAGTTGGCACCACCACGCTCCACAATAAAAATAACTATTTAAAGACCTTTAACAATCTTTAGATTTATTTGGATCACGGTACATTTCAACACCAAACAAAGCCTATATTTATTCTAAAAAGTTATTCTCTTGAACTTGCAGAGTCTGGGAAACCAAGACCAAAGTTGACTACCCGGGGATCACAGCCCACGGAGGCCGCCCTGACAGCTCTACCAGTCCATCCTGCTTGTGTCCTTTAAGAAGAGGTTGCAAAGAAGAAGAAGAGGAAGAGGAAGAGGAAGAGGAAGAGGAAGAAGAAGAAGAAGAAGAAGAAGAAGAAGAAGAAGAAGAAGAAGAAGAAGAAGAAGAAGAAGAAGAAGAAGAAGAAGAGCTTTGCTTCTGCCTGCAGTGTTCAGCGTATGGTGTTATATCTGCTCCTAACAGGCAGGTCACTTCACCGCATATTCAAGCATAGGACACAAGAGTGGACATGGCCAGCCATTCTTGTGTGCCCATCGCAGATTCTCACCTTTGGCTTCCCTCATAAAACCCAGCCTGGGATGGGCCTTACTGATATCTGAATTATGTGAGGGCCTCTGATAACTGAGGGGGTCTGGCCAGCTCCCAGGGCTGTCTCACAGACAAGCTGGCCCTTCCACTCCCCGCTGCTGCCCTGAAGTGTGGTAGACCATTCCCCTGAAAGACTTCTCCATATTTGTGAGTCCTCCATTTCTGTCACCTGTCTAGACAAATCCTCTCCCCGCCCCCACCCCCACCCCCCACCCCCTCACCTCCTCTGTTCTCTTCTTTGGGCTTCATGCACCATGGCCAAGTCTAAGCATAGCTGGATTACACCGGAGTTAATTGACCATAAGATAATTGCCACTCTAAACAGTTTTGGGGATGCATTCTGTACTCTTCGAAGAATGAACTTCTGTCTACTGTTCCCATGAGCTCAGGAGGCAGGAGGATTGTTTGCTCTGTGATAAACAGTGTAAAGGGGTAGATTCTAAAGATGGGAGTCTCCATCTGAAGGGACATAGGCCACTGGGGTGAACCCCAGACGTTCTTGGTCAGCATTGCTATTGTAGCCAGGTCCCAGGGGTGACCAGCTAGCAACGCATTCTTGTCTTTGTATCACGTTATTGTATTTTCTGGGTACACAGCACTGCGTAGATCTTTTTTTTTTTTTTTTAATGGGGCCAGGAATGAATACAGACAGGAGGCATACAGAGAGAGAGAGAGAGAGAGAGAGAGAGAGAGAGAGAGAGAGAGAGAGAGAGAGAGAGAAAAGTGGCTTTTCAAGTGCTGATGTCTGCCCTTCCAGTCCTCTGTATAGAAAAGCATCGCAGTGGGGAAGTGCAGAATGTATATAGAGGAAGCTGCTGTCCCTAACCCTGGGGCAGGCGCAGGATGGACTTTTTTTTTTTTTTTTTTTTTTGGTTTTTGGAGACAGGGTTTCTCTGTGTAGCCTTGGCTGTCCTGGACTAGCTTTGTAGACCAGGCTGGCCTCGAACTCACAGTGATCCGCCTGCCTCTGCCTCCCGAGTGCTGGGATTAAAGGCATGTGCCACCACAACCGGCTCAGGACAGACTTTTGAAAGTGAATGAAATCATGAATATGAGACCAGATTTACTTGTGCTACCGGCACGTACGTTTTTTAATAGTCTAGTGTATATTTTGCTTTTAAAGAGATTATCTTATGTGTATGAGTGCTTTACCTGCATGGATGTCTGCGCACCACCTGCATGCCTGGTGCCCACCGAGGTCAGAGGAAGGGCATAGAATCCCCTGGGACTGGAATTTCAGATGGATGGTAGTGAGTTGCTTGCTATGTGGTTGCTGGGAGCCAAACTCAGATTTGGAAGGACAGCCAGTGCTCTCAAACACAGCCCCAAAACTTTTGCGAAAGGGCTATACTAAGATAGTAAACACAGACTCACTGCAAACACCTTGCAAGCCCTCACTGCCCTGAAATGTTTCAGTCACCGTACTGTGGAACATAAAAACCCCAAATAAATATGCAGGCCATATTGTTTTGTTACCAGGTTTTCTTTCTAACACAGATTAGGAACGTTGTCTGGCTTGGTACAGACTCTGTTTCTTGTGCAAGGTAAGGACTAAGAAAAACAGTTAGGGAGCCGGGGTTGCAGTTCTCAGCACACCAGCACTGCAGCCTTTGCTCAGTTACTTGACATCTCTGTGCTGTATTATCCCACTGGAAAAGAATAATATTAGGATAGATCTTGGGGATTCATTGTGGAAATTAAATGAGATGAAACTACATTCTAAGTGTTTCTCAATCAGGAATTCTTAGTAAATATCAGCATAATGTTTTCTTTCTTTCTTTTTCTTTTTGTAGTTATCCACATGGACATGGCATGTAGGCTGGAAGATTGACGTTCCATGTTCTCCCGATTTGTTTCTCCACCTTATTTTTCAATACAGGGTCTCTCACTAAACCTGGTGCTCACCAATTGCTAGGTTAGTCAGCCAGTGAGCTTCTGCGACCCGCCTGTCTCTACTCCCCAGCACTGGGCAGTAAGTGCATGTCACCATGCTCAACTTTTTATATCTACGAGAGGTTAAACTCAGGCCCTCATGCTAGTATGACAGGCGCTTGCCCACTGGGCCATTTTCCTGCCCCTATTGTTTCTTTTAATGCAAATATTAATGGCCGTATAAAAACTCACTCGGTGAGTTGCGTATGAATTTATCCATGTGTGAATTTTGTATTTTTATGAAAAAAATCTGAAAACTTCCATAAAATTCTAGACATGGAATTTTGTGGACATATTTCCCCCTGCCTTCCAGTCTAGATAAAACTTGAAATCATCAAGAGAGATGGGTGTTTTCATTCAACTGGACTGGTGCCTGCCACATGCAAGGAACACATCCATCACTGTTAGTCAGTCAGAGCTTCATTGTGATGGCTGTGGTGTCCTCTTACTCTGGGACTTGCTGGAGAAGAGTTAGCTCATGTTAGGGGTCAACCTGAACTGCCAGGCTCTCCCCCATCCCCCACCCCGACACAAGCCCCTTCCTCCTGGCCACTAAAGCTCACCTTTCAGAAGGTCCAAGGCTGTGTCTTCCCATTTGTCTCCCTCTGACCCTCAACATACCCACTGCACTGGTGTAAATGAGAATATGTCCCTCATAGTCTCAGGTGTATAAATACTTGGTGTCCACTTGGTGGCACTGTTTGGGAAGGTTTATGAGATGTGGCCTTACTGGAGGAAGTATGTCACTGGGGAGCAGGCTTTGAGAGTTCTAAAACTCTCCCCACTTTCAGTTCACACTCTCTGCTCAGTGCTTGCAGTTGATGTGAGCTCTTGGTTTCTGGGTCATGCTTGCTGCTTGCTGCCATGGCTCATCACCGTGATGGACTCTTAGCTCTCTAGAACCATAAGGCAAACCAAGCTCTAAGTTGCTGTTGGTGATGGCATTTTTAACCTGGCACACAGATGAATAACTGCTTATCAAGGCTCTTCCCCCAGGTTTCCCAGAGCTGCCCTGCGCCCCCTGACACATACACCCCGGCTACACGTGGAGCTCCTAGCAGTTTCCTTCTCCTTGCTCACTCAGGTCCTCCCTCTCGCACTCCCAGCTTCACAAAGGGCTAGAAGCTATCAGACTTTCTCCCTTCCTGTTTTCCATTCGCAGGTTGCCTTGATCCCACTCACCCACAGCAGGCCTACACTGTTCCTTCCTTATGGCAGACTGGTTTATCAAACCCACACAATGTGAAAGTTTTTTTTTTTTTTTAAATCTGCTTCAGATTGTAAGGTCTGCATTCCAGCCTGAGGGCATGTCTGCACTCCAGAGAAAAGATTAGTCCCGTGCTCTTTGCAGTCACTTCCCGTTGCTTCTTGCATAGCCAGGGGATGGAAGCTTTTATGCGATCTTGCCACATTAACGGAGCAGCCTGTGTGGCCTGGCTTCTGTGCCACCCGCTCAGAGAAGTGCAGTTCTTGCCTCTATCCATCTACAACAAGTTGTGTGTGTGTGTGTGTGTGTGTGTGTGTGTGTGTGTGTGTGTGTTTTCTGTATCTCTCCCTCTTGCTCACTGCATTCACACTTCCCTCTGCCTGGAACCCTGTTCCTCTAGTCACTGAAAGCCTAGCTTCTTTTCATCCTCTGGGCTCTGCTCCAATGGCTTTTCTCCAGGGAAGCCCTCCCTGAGTGCCCACTCTGCAGTCCGGGGAAGCCCAGTGTGACAGTTAAGTAGAAACAGCCTGAAGTGTTTTGGTTTCTCTTGGGCCTCTCCAGTGGGTGGCAAGCTCAGCAACGGCAGGAAAGCTGTGTGCAGAGGCAGTGCATGCATGAAGGCTGGTGGCTGGGCAGGGGAGGGGCATGAAGTCAGTGGTTCATATTGTCACACATGTGCCTTAATCAAAATGGTCTTAGTTCACAGTACTAGGCACCAGAAGCCCGCAAATGGCTCACCTGGCTACAGCAGCTGTGCCTCTGCCGGGGCCCGGTGGCTACTGCCTTTGTTCGTGGGTGACTGGTTCCAGCAGTGACATTGCCTGCCCCTTCTCCCTTTGCCACCCTAGCCTAAAGTCATACAAAATGGTTCTCTTGCATGGTGTGGTAGTGTACGTCTGTAATTCCAGCTATTGGGAGGAAGAGGCAGGAAGATTGCCACAGGACTGAAGGCAGCCTGGCCTACATAGGTAGCACAGAGTCTCAAAACACTAAAAAAGGAAAGGAAAAGGAAAAATGTTCTCTCTCTTCTTTTCCTGTTTCTCATCTATCTGGCTTGTCCAGGGGACAGAAAGAAGAAACACTCAGAGGCTCATGGTCTCTAAGAGCCCTGGTATTGAGCAGCTTCTGCATCCATGTGGGTCTTTTCCAGATACCAGCTCTTGTGGACTTTGCCTTCCAGCAACCAGGGCTCAATTTACTGTGAGGAACATCTGGACCGCCAAAGGATTTTCAGGCTGTGTTGATGCCTGTGATTGCCTGAGAGGGGTGTCTCTGGGGAAAGACTGCCTGACTACTGCCCGTCAAGAGCCTCACTTAAGCCCAGTCTGAGGCTACAGTGTGGTGGCCACAGACATCTCTGTTAGTATAGTCTGATCATCATTAAGAAAGCCAGGGGCTGAAAGCAGTCTTTGCCTCACAATGACAAAATCTATCATTGATAATTCGGGGAACATGAAGCCTGGTGAGAAAAGCAACAGGAAATGTGTGCTGTTTTGGGGGGCTTTATTAAGAGAGTGACAGTAACTGTCTTTACTGCAGGCAGAGCAGGGCAAAGTATCTATTTCCTTCCTCCATAGAACCAGCGGCCTTTGACACTGTATCCTACTCGTTAATTGATTTGTCAAAACACATCTAGCAATGGAAAGAGCAGATGGTGAGTGCTCAATAAGAATGAGTGAATATATTTGCTAATAAGTGACGTGAATATGTGGGGTGGGTGAAGTTCTCAGAAGCCAGCAGCTACCAGAGCTCCAACGAGGATGCTCTTTCCACCCAGCAGAGTTTTAACAAGGTGTGACTTTTCCCTTCCAGTGGAGAGGCACAGCTTAAGGCAGCAGTCAGGCACGGAAGTCCCCTCGAGGATATAGAGTGCAACTGTATGAAATTGCATTTGCATAACTTCCCTCCTAGGGGACTTTCCATTAGGATATTAAATACATATGACTGGTTACCCTGTTACACATATTAACTGATTCCTAGTCCGAGAAACAAAGCCTTATGCTGGCTGAGTGAGATGGCTCAGCGGGTGAAAGAGCTTGCTGCCAGGTACCCACATAATGGAAGGAGAGAACTGACTCCTGCAAGTTATTCTCTGATCTCCCACATATGTGCTGGGCACACATGCCTGTCTCTTTCCTCTCCCCCACCCCACAATAAACATGGTTAAAAAAATAAAAAATAAAAAAAAGCCCCATGCTCCACACATTGCGCAGGGCCAGTCTATGATTTACAGGGGACCACAGGTGGGTTGGGTTTCTTTATCTGTTAATCCAAGTGGCAGGTACTCGGTAAGATTGAGGCCTCGTGTGCATGGAATGCATCCACCACTAGCCTTCCCTTCCTCCCTGCGACTGTCTGAATGTAATGGCCCCCATAGACTTAGAGGGAGCGGCACTGCTAGGAAGTGTGGCCTTGTTGGGGAAAGAGTGTCACTGGGGAGTGGGCTTTGAGGTTTCAGAAGCTCAAGGCAGGCCTGGTGGCTTATTATCTCTTCCTACAGCCTGCAGATCAAACTGTAGAACTCCCCGCTACCTCTCCAGCGCCATGCTTTCCCCCCATGACAACGATGGTCTAAACTTCTGAACCAGTAAGCCAGCCCCAAATGAAATGTTTCCCTTTATAAGAGTTGCTGTGGTCATGGTCTCTCTTCACAGCAATAGAAACCATAACTAAGATAACCTCCTCTCTTCTCCTTGCTGGGTACCAAACTCAAGGCCTCACAGCCGCTGGGGCCACCTTCCTCATCCTATGTATTAAGCTTATTTCTACAAATGTCATTGGCCCCACATCATCAGGGGCACTGCTAAATGACTTCAGTGACACTTAGGCTGCCATTGCACTTTGGTCTCTGATTGGGTTGGGAGTAACCTCCTGCCGGCCCTCGCCTACTCATAACACCTCGCAGGAGTTTTCATTGTCTGTAACAATGCAATTTGTTACATTTTGTTACATATTGTTGCACTTGTAAGATTGTAACAATACAGACCCCAGAGGCTATTTCTTTTTTATACCTGTACATCCCTACTTCCAGCTCTTGTTCTTTTTTTTTTTTTTCCTGTTGACTTCTCTGGCTGTCTGTGGCTCCTGTGATTTAATGTGGGATCCTGAAAGCTGTCATCTACTTAGCTTCCACCGTAGTAGAAGAATGGCTAAAATATAGTTTTGGCTCCTTAAGTCACTTGGAGTGCTGGCGACTTTTCCTCTGTTAAATACTTGAGAATTTCTCTTTGCCTCCAATTTTATTGAGGTAAAATTGATGTGTGGATTTAAGGTCTGCAATCCGAGGATATGGTATGTGTACACGTGGAGAAATAATTAGTACAATCACTATGCAACACATCCGTCATTTTACATGGTACCCGCTTGTGTGTGCATGTGTGTATGTGTGCATGCATGTTCATGTACACATGTATATAAATGTATGTACATGTGACTCTGTATGCATGTGCAGGTGTGTGCGTGTGTAGTGAGAATAAGATCTAGACTTTTAGCATGTTTCATGTATGCAACATGTTCTTGTTAACTGTTCTCACTGATTGCCATTTCTGACCATTTGTTTAAATCTTTGTATGCTCATGCGAATGTAGGCACGCAGGCACGCAGAGGCCAGAAAAACCCTCAGCTTTTGGTCCTCACCTTCCACCTTGCTTGAGACAAGATTCTTGTCACCATGTAAGCTGACACTCTATCTGGCCAGGAGCTTCCAGAGGCTCTCCAGTTTCTACAGCCCATCTCCCTGTAGGATCACATCCAGCTTTACGTGGGCTCTGGGGATCAGAACTGAGATCCTCATGTTGCTTAGCAAACACTTTGCCTCTGAGCCATCTCCTCTGTGCACTTTGTGCCCTTTGACCACCGTGTCTCCATCCTGCCTTCCAGGCCCTGGAAGAAGCCACACCTCAACGCTGTGCTGGCTTTGGAAGCTCTGACCTCACGATGGCCTCATGTGTTTACTCTGCAGCCTTGCTGCCAGTGCAGGATGGAGCCAGTTGGCTGTGGGCGGGCTGTTCCATTGACATGGCTACTGTACCTGGTGTTACTAAGCAGGATGCCATTCCTGTACCATCTGAGCTGGATGTGATGTTCTGCCAGGACTCTTGCCAATGTCATCACTATGGTTTCATTAACTGCGGGGCACAGTGACCTCACTTCAGGCACCAGCTAGTTTTCCGTCTCTGTTCTGGAAGCAGGGCCTAAGAGACCAACAAGGAGACCTCTGTCTCTATCTGCTATAATGGGAAATAATATCCATTTGCCAAGAGCCCTTGACTGATTCCTGTTTGTATAAAGACCCCCAAGGGATAGAGATAAAGGCAAAATGATTCGGCTTCTAGGGTTGACAGCTAGGCGCCAAACAAGCCTTCAGTTGGTTGCTTTTGAATGATATCTTTTTAACAGTCCTTTAATGTGGTTGTTGCTTTTGTTTATATCCTCACTCCAATTTTCCACCAACTCTGGAAATTATACCATTCAAAGACTTGGTTTTGACTTAACACCTCCTCGAGAGACTAGGAGTCTCCTTGGCTGTAAGAAAATTAGCTGTCTCATCAAGTTATACCTGGCACATGGCTCTGTACTCCTGTCAATCAGGACTGGGTGGGACCTCCATAGGATGGCTCTGAGCCTAAAGGCTTGGCTCTGGCTTTAGTGTGCTTTGAGCAAGACAGCTGCATGCCTCTGAGTGTGCCCTGGAGATGGCATAGCGGTGCTCTCAGGAGAAAGCTGCAAGTGCGCCACAGGGCTCCTTGATGGGGTGGCAAGGCCAAAAGAAACGCAGATATTTCAGACATAGGCTATAGGTGGGGCAGTGCCATGCGCAGTTCAGCCTCCATTAGTGTGAGTGCTCCGGGACAGTGAACTAACACTCACACACCTATGCACCTCCTTGACAAGAAGCTGCTCATACACACACACTCACCTGCTCCCATTCCTATAGTCCTTCATAATGCATACACATGCAAGTGTGCACACACACACACACACATACACACACACACACTCAGACATATACATACATGCACTTGTACAGTTCCTCTTTTAAATGTTAATAATTTCTTATTCATTTTCTCTTGCAACTTTTGGGCTTTTAAGATTCAGAAACACCCTTCAGTTTGTTCTATTTCTATTTGACTTTCACCACAGTATTTTTTTTTTTTTTTTTTTTTTTTTTTACCACTGGCTGGCAGAATATTTAAATTACATTGTAATTACTTTGCCCTTTACCTCTTGACTACAAAGCTTGTTTTCTCCTATTGGTTTGTATTTCTCCAGTGTCACTTTGCATGCTTTCAAAGTAGCAGATGCTTCGGACCATTCCTCTAAAGTGAGCTTTTTGCGTGTGTCCCTGCTTCTCCTTTGTGGATTCGCAGACCTCTGTTGAAGGTCTGTTGAAAGACGGCAGAAAGTGCAGGCCATCAAGCCGTTGCCTGTATTCATCTTCCACTCTTGTTTTGTCATGAAGAGTGCAGCTTCAAATAGCTTAGCCCCATACAGAGAGACCTGTACTCTAAAGTTCTCAGAGGCTTTGAGAGATGCTGAGGCTGGGGGATCACTTGATCCATGGAGTTGGACACCAGCCTGGTTCTCACAGTGAGACTCAGACTCAAAATCAAAACCAAAGCCAGACAGCTCTCATTTCCTCTCTCCTCATTGGCTCAGAGGGGAGGGGAGGGAAGGGGAGGGGTGGGGAGAGGTGGGGAGTGGAGCGGAGGGGAGAGGAGGGGAGGGGAAGGGTGGGCTGACTCAAGTCCTCACATTCTCTGAAAGACCAAAGGCCAAGCTTTTATGGCTGTGTCCTCCTGTTTCAGTTGTTGGCTGGACTCCGTTCCTGGTGGTTGTAAGAATGAGACTCCTGTTTCCTTTTAGTAAGGCCTCCTTTCACATTGACTCCCTGTCTCTACAGGCATCAGCAAATCCTCTCATGCTTTGCATCTCCCTTTCCAGGTAAAGCACAGGCCCTCCATATGGATACACAATCCACACAGTGTATAGTCCATCCATGTAGAGCGTACACTTTGGTGATTTTGATATATACACAAAGCTATCACTGCGACCACAGTCTGGTTGTAGAACATTTTTTTCTCACCTCTCCAAGACTCCGGGCTCCTGGTGTTAGGGAAACATCTTAGCCTTTGCCGACAAGCATGGGATAGGCTGTGTGTTTTAACAGACAATTTCGTATTGTTATTTTCAGGAGATCACATCTTGGGGATACCTACTGGACTAGTCACAGGGGGAACAAGGCGATATCTTGGATTTACTTTAAAGCGTCCCATCAGGAAGGAAGTAGTGGGCTACTTGACAGCTATTGAATCTAGTTGATGAGAACAAAGGCATCATTGTGCTAATCAACCTAACTTGTGCTTGCCTGAAAACTACAAAGCCCCCAGATGCATGTCTTCTGCTCAGTCTTCACTCTGAAAATAGGTTAAGGGTTTTGCAGTTGGAAGAAGCCTTTATTGGAAAGAAGTGTGTGATCAGTGATGACACCAACACCCAGCATGAGGTCTGATGACTCCTACGAGCTGTGCTGTGCCGTTGCTATCTCTGTGAAGTCCTGGCTTCTTTATAAGCTGGAGAGCACAGGTGATCAGGCATACACAAACACACTTCAGTAAAAGAAATGTTAGTCTGATGCCTCTGGAAGAAAGCTCTATGTGGGGTCAGGATTACGGTCTAGGAGCTTTTGAGGGAGGGATGTCCCAGGAAATACTAGTGAAGAGTGGAAAAGTAATACAGGGAGAAAGGAAATCCAACAAGACTGTTTTACCCAGCCAATGACACTGGACTGACTTTCAGCAGCTTGGAACTCTGGGTGATATCAAGAAACAGTCCCAGACACATCACTAGGGTGTTTGCACAGCACCCCCTGACAGTCTGTGGCTCCCTGAAAGCTTTGTTTTTTTCTAGCAGAAAGCCTTTAGGAGAGGAGAGGCATGTGGTAGGACCAGAGTTGCATGGGCTTCATGGCAAGGGTAAGCCAAGGCTATATTGGAAGAAGGGTTTAATCCACCTTTAACACGTTTGCTACCATCTTGGCCTGTAATTACCCTCACATGTCATTTTAGCATTCGGCAGAAGTTCACCTCTTCTCCAGGAAATGGAATATTGAGTGGCCCCATTAGCCACTTGCTTCAGCCGCACCTTTGCCTCCCAGGCCAGACTAGAAAACGGAGATGCAGTCAGCCAGCCCAGACATCTCTTATGCAATTTTACTTAGCAACAAGGGAGCAGAAAGGAGTCCAGTTTCCTAGTGCCAGTTGGAGGGTTTACTTCTGATGTTACCCTGGCTTCCATCTGGGAAATCGGATCCCCCTTTCAACAGTCCAAGAAAACAATTAGGTAAACTTGTCAGGTGAGCTGGGAGCCAAGTGATGACCTAGCACCACTGGAATGCGGCTTAAGAATTGTTTTCCTCAAGGCGCTAGATTCAACTGTTTTGCACTTGCTGACTTGAGTTTGGTGGTTTGCATGTTCTCCTCATGGTGATTTCTAGCTGCCAATGGCCGAACACCTGGTTTGCAAAAGCCCTGGCAGTGTTTTGTTTATCAGTGTTTTAACTGG
Organism: Acomys russatus; assembly: GCF_903995435.1. Lineage (NCBI taxonomy): Eukaryota > Metazoa > Chordata > Mammalia > Rodentia > Muridae > Acomys > Acomys russatus. The sequence goes on along the minus strand of NC_067148.1, from coordinate 40,360,999 downwards.
CTCTTGTGACAAGCCGCTCTGCCCCACCCCAGGTGTGTAAACCACTCCTTTCCTGGATTCCTGGGGTTCAGGGCCATATGTATAAAGCCTTGCTGGTCACTTCAACGGCTCAACAGCGCCACCCTAGGGGAGACAGGGAAGCAATGCTGGCCACACCTTTTATTGAGAAAGCTCCTCACCGGGCTCTGTGCAAAGTGTATTCACAGATCACAGGGTCAGCTCCAAACAGCAAGGCAGCAAGGAGGGTAACGGTTGGAAAGATGGCTGGCATTGATCAGCCATGCAAGGCTGCCAAGTCCCCAAGCACACAGACAGCCTCATGTTAGACTACCAGACAGGTTGGGCTGTAGAGCATTTACCACTGGCATTGAGGAGTCCCTAGCTCAGTCTTGATCGACCCACTCTGGTGGATGATGCTAAATGTCTCTTTATTGGAGTTAATGTCCCCTTCGTGTAACAATTACATAGCTAGGAGATGTGCTGGTCAGTCTTTGTCAACGTGACAAAAGTAGAGTCATCTGGGAAGAGGAAATCTCAATAGAGGGACTACCTCCATTACACTGGCCTGTGGGCAAGTCTGCGGGGGGGGGGCATTTTCTCAATTAATAATTGATATGGGAGGGTCTAGCCCACTGTGGGTGGTGCCACCCCTAGGCTGGTGGTTCTGGGTTCTATAAAATGCAGACTGAGCACGCCAATAAACGGCATTCTTTCATGACCTCTGCTTCTGTTGCTGCCTCCAGGTTTCTGCCATGACTTCCCTCAATGATGGATGGTGTGTGATATGAAAAATCTAAGCCAACTAAATCTATCTCTCCCCAAATTGCTTTTGGTCAGAGAAGAAGTCAATTAATACAGGACATACTAAAAATATCCAAAATTGGGATAATTTGAGAAATTATAGAGAGCCCTTATAGCAATTTCAATTATTGTAGCAGGCCTACAGATCTTAGCAGACCCCTAGGCCTTAGTACAACTGAAGCCATGAAAAAAAAAAGTACATTCATGCATGGGAAGCCAGCAGGAGGGCAGTAATGCCAGCCAAAACAGAGACAAAGGCTAAGTCAATGGCCCCAGGATGCAGCTGGCAAAGTCCCTTGCCTTTTGGCTTCTGTTGTTCTTGCTTCCTGGTAACTGTTGTTGTTACCTGTGCCAACCCAGGATATACTTTTTATGCTTAAAGAGCAAAAAACAGTAAGGATCATGGCTGCGTGATTTGGGCAAGTTCCCCACTCAGCTGCCAGCCAACTCTAGGGACTTTAGACTAACATTAGTGTTGGAGTAGCTTTTGTACACTGTGTGAAGTTTGTCTCTGTATATTCATTGCTAAACTGGCAGAGAACTGAGTCCTGGTGAATCTTGGCATTGTCCTCCTCCTTCTCCTCCTCCTCCTCTTCCTCCTCCTCTTTTTCTTCTTCTTCTTCTTCTTCTTCTTCTTCTTCTTCTTCTTCTTCTTCTTCTTCTTCTTCTTCTTCTTCTTTTTCTGTATGGTCTCTCACAATCCTCACCAAATAGGTTAGGCTGCTGGCTAGCAACTTCCAAGACTGTCTCTCTGCCTCCTAAGTGCTGGAATTATAGTGCAAACTATTTCTGATCATGGTAGTTTCTGGCTGGAGAATGGTGCTGATCAACAAAGCCAGTGCCCCTGTTGTTTTCCACTGCAGGGTGGAGCCAGGGGCATTTTCTAGAAGGTTCCTTCTCTGGGAATAGCCAAGCCATTCTGTTCATTTTTTGCTTGTGAGGTCATCCCTCAGAGCCTACAGAGTGGAACAAAGAACAAACAGTAAAAAAGAAGTTCTCGCATATCTTATTAAATTCCTGGAGATGGCAGCTGTGAGGTTGATATCAAATAACACAGAGATAAAGGATCTTGTGTGTTAATGCAGCCTGGGGGATAGTGCCTACATGGGTCTGTTTTGCTGTTGATTTCCAACATTATGAAACCCCTTTGGAAGCACCACCCTTCTTGCATGTATATTCGGCCTGACCAATTTTTACAGTGTTGTAAACAAAGGAAACATGTCATAGAGATTAAAACAATCAAAAATCTTCTCTTAAAATCTCTCTGACTTGTCCTGAAACATCCCTATATTGAGAGAGTATGGAGAGAGATAGAAAAAGAGCAAGTGGGAGAGAGCTACGAAGCTAGAGATGCGTTCAGGCGGCCAGGTCCTTAGGACACAGAAGGCTGTGGCTTTGGAAAAACATAAGAGTGGGATTAAGAATTACCCCTGGTGTCAGACCTGGTAGCTCATTCCTATAATCCTAGCACTTGGGAGGCAGAGGCAGGAAGATCCAAAGTTCAAGGCTAGCCTATGCTAAATTTGAAAGAAATAAAAATAGAAAAGAGCCACTATTCCAGAAGGCCTCTACAGTGAGATCAGAGGTGTGTGGAAGCTCTCGTCTGAAAGCCATCCAGGAAAACAGGGAAAAGCTGCACGCCCCTGAGCCAGAAATGGCTTAATTTTTGTAGAGCCATTGCCCTTGTTGAGGTCTTGAAAGCATTTCCAGTTTTGGAGGATGCCTTGAGCTGGGTGTGGTTAGGTCCATGGAGGGGCAGGAAGAAGGTGGGGCAGATCTGCACATATGACCTGCATGCCCTTAGCAGTTGCAAAGTGCAAAGGGCTTGGTACTTGGCAATGCCTGAGTGTCTTATTGATGTTGTTTCTCCCAGGACCGGGAATTCCTCATGTCCATGTTAGTAACTTTGGACCATCTTCCCTATGCACAGAGCAGAAGTAAGCCTGCAACTGGGATGGGCTCAGCGGGGGAAAGTGACAGACAAGGGCGTTGCTTGGATGATGCATTTAAACCTCAGATGTTACAGAGTGAGACCCGGGAGACATATGCAAGGGGCAGGTCAGGGTGGCTAGTGCCTTGGCTCCAGCTCCTCCATCTCCATCCCCAGAGAGGCACCCTCAACTAAAAACTACAAAAATCAAGAGCTAGAAGAAAGCTTGAGACCATCTGGGACCCTTTGCCAAGGACTCTGGAGTAATGTGTTCCACAGGCCCTGAGAACTGCTACGGACTCCATTTTTTATTGGGAGAAGGTCTGTGCCTTTCACCATGTAGTCCTGGTGCACACAACACTGAGCTGGTCAAATCTACTCTCCAGCACACACATTAGGGCTAATGAAGTGGGGACCAGGCGAGACAAGGCTGTAGGTGGAGGTCCTGTAGGCAGGTGACAGTAAAGCCTTTATTGGGGACAAAGGCTACCCAGGACCAGATTATTTTTCCCCCGTGATCAGTCCTTTTTTAAAAAGCCTCATCAGGAGCACCCCAAGAAAATGCAATTTGCCTTAGAGAAGGGGGACAGTTGCAGTCACATGCCCCTCTAACTGGGAATTCATGAATAAAAATGAACTCCCCAGCTCCAGAAGAGAAAAAGGTATTTAAAACATGTGTGATTATGACTTGGGTATTAAAAACAGGCCTTACCAGAGTTCTCAAAGTTCTGTATAAATATTAACTCATTAATCTTCAGGAAACATAGTTTTAATTTTATTTTAAGTCGCGTGTATGTATGCATTTACGTTGCAGGGCACGTGTATGAGTAAAGGTGCCTGTTGAAATCGGAAGGGGCATTGGATCCCCTGGAGCTAGAGTGACAAGTACTTATGAGTCACCATGTGGTTACTGGGAACTAAACTCGGGTCCTCTGCAGAAGCAGTGCTCTTAAGCACCAAGGCGCCTCTCTAGCCCTCAAACAGATACATTATTTTATTTATTTATCTTGGTTTTTTTTTTTGAGACAGGGTTTCTCTGTGTAGCCTTGGCTGTCCTGGACTCACTTTGTAGACCAGGCTGGCCTCAAACTCATAGCGATCCACCTGCCTCTGCCTTCAGAGTGCTGGGAGTAAAGGTGTGTGCCACCAGGCCCGGCTGCATTATTTTATTTTTTGAAACTTGAGAATATCTTCCTTGTCAGATAGCTTTATGTCAACTTGACACAGGGAGCCTCAGTTGAAAAAAATGCCTCCATAAGCTCCAGCCATAGGCAAGCTTACAGGATATTTTCTTTTTCTTTCTTTCTTCCTTTCCTTCTGAGACAGGATCTCTCTGTGTATCCTTGGCTGTCCTGGACTTACTTTTTAGACCAGGCTGGTCTCGAACTCACAGTAAATCCACTTGCCTCTGCCTCCCAAGTGCTGGGATTAAAGGCATGTGCCACCATGCCCAGCTACAGGACATTTTCTTAATTAGTGGTTGATATGGGAGAGCCCAGCCCAATTGTGAGTGGTGCTGTCCCTAGGCTGGTGGTCCTGGGTTCAGTAAAAAAAAAAAAAGCAGGCTGAGCAAGCCATGATGAGCAAGACATGAGTATCACCCTCCATAGCTTCCTGCCCTCACTGCCTTAGGTGATGAAGTGTAGGCAGAACAAACCCTTTCCTCCCCAACTTGCTTTGGTACTGGTGTTTCATTACAGCAACAGAAACCCTAACTAAGACACCTTCCTGTGTTTAAGGCATCTTAGGGGGCAAAAATCTTAAGCAAAGTAAAGTATCTAGAAATATGTCAGAAATCTCAGAGGAGTCGCTCAGTCACAGGACAGAGGTTGTGATGGGGAGGGCCTTCTCCTTAGGATACCATGGTGTGTAGATAAACTCTCCAGAGGGGTGGGAGGTGGAAAAGCCTAGTATTATTTAGGTGTGTGTATGTGTGCAAGTGTATGTGTCTGTAGATGGTTGTGGTGTGTGTGTGTGTGTGTGTGTGTGTGTGTGTGTGTGTGTGTGTGTGTGCACTCAAGGGCATGTGGAGGCCAGAGTTTGATGTTGGCTGTCTTCCTCTCTCACTCTCCGCCTTGTTTTTTTTTGAGGCAGAGTCTCTTACTGAACCTAATGCTCACCAACTGGCTAGACTGACTTGCCAATGAGCTTCAGGGAGCCTTCCATCTCCCTCCGCCTTCATCTGCCGGTGCTGGGGTTACCAATGTGCACTGTCCCCTGTGCCCAGCTTCTTAAATGGGAGTTAAGGATCCAAATGAAGGACTGCACACTATCATAGAAGTGTGTAAGTGAAGGCATTTGCCAATAGGCTTGACGGCCTGGGACCCTCGTGGTGGAAGAAGAAAATTGGCTTCTGCTTGCAAATTGTGGCGCAGGTACAGAGCCACAGACACACATGTACATGCGCTAAATGAAATACAATGAGAAATAAAAATTGACCCCTGTGGAAAAGAAATGATTTTTTAAAGTTTAAAAGTGTTATTTGAATAAGTGAAAATGGGAGTATTATATAAAAATCAAAAGATGAACAGCAGACTGTGTAAAAATAGTTTTAACAAATGCTAAGGATTCGTGTGTGACACTGGAGCATTTTCTGTTTTCTCCAGTGTGGTTACACACCTCTTCTAAGAAGATCGTGTTTTCAGTTTAAAGAGAATGGGAGACTTTGCAGGGAGCTTCATTTTCTGCAAGCTGCCTATTCCCTGCGCTGGTTATTTGTAGTTTAGTTTTCTTAGTTGGCTATAACCTCATTAGACTATTTTGGTTTCTTTTTTTCTTACACTTTGGGGGCCTGGAACAATAAGTCAGTGATTTAAATAATAATTAATAATTAATAAGGGATGGAAGACAAATACATATTTAAAATGTTTATCCTATTGATTTATTATTTTGCACGTATTCTGTGTGCCACACCCCATAAGGACGTGTTCCTATTGTACCTTGGGCACACCTCCCATGCCTCCTCCCTCCTTTCCTCTCCGCCTCCATAGGTCACCTTTGCTCCTCTAGACAGCTGAACTTCTGCTTTCAAAACAGCATTTTGGGGGATGGTGAGATGGCTCAGTGTGCAAAGGTGCTCACCTTCAAGTCTGGGCTCCTGAGCTGTGGATCCCTGGGAACCACAGGAAAGGACAGACAGGAGGGGAGTCTCAGCTGTCACACATGGATTCCAAACCAAGGAATGCGGAACTAGAGCCTTGTGGCTAGGATAGGTGATAGTGGGGAGAGGACCCGGATGCAGGACTTTGGAGTTGACCAAAGAAACAGCAGAGGCCTCCCGACTCTTCTCCACACACTCAGGCTGCTGCTTAGGAGACACAAAGGACTGTGTGGAAATCCCCAATCTCTTTCTCTGCTAGAATGTCATTGCCCTCCTAAGCGTCATTCAGGAGGGGCATCAGAGGCAGCGAGATTTACGATGCAATACCCACCCCGGCTTCTGCTCCATCTGAACAACGACAAGGAACATCTGATATTATAAAAACAAACAAGCGAAAACAACCGCTGCTGCGAGGTGCAGGAGACCCTGCAAGAGCAAGGGCCCCAGCCGTGACTGGAGGTTTAGAAGGGCATGCTGTTGAAGAAGCAAGGAGTCTGTACTGATGACTCCTAATGACCATATCCCAGGATGGACCTGGCTGTCTTTTTTCATGTCAATCCACCACCAGACTGTCTTTAAAAGTGGTTCAGCATTCCTTCTAGCCTGGGAGTTGTGGCTAACATGTCCCTGCCACTCCGAAGATGGCACTAGGCACTGAATTTCAGACCCTTGATGGTGATAGGCAGAGAAAACAGAATAACCATACAGGGAACACTTATGTATGATCAGTCATTAGACTGCTGTGTGCCAGGTCTGGTTCTGCAACAGAAGAGCCGTCCTGGTCTCTCTGACACCCTTGGGCTCATGGGATGGGCAGAATTCCTGCTCCATTGCTGTCATGAAAGATGATTTCTTTTCACTATTTGCTTCAGTGCTCACATGGTCTCAGGTTTGGCCATCAGAGGCCCTGTGTCCGTTGCCGTGTTTCCACACTCACCCTTTGCTCTGAGCAGAAGCCTCTCCAGGCTTCTATGCAGCTCCCCAGCTCTATTCTGAAGACCAGATGCTGCCTGCAGTCCTAGTCCTCAGAGGGAGTGATGGTGTCTGGAAGGACCACTCTGTGGCATCCTTAGTTTCAGTCTTTCCCAGCAGACAAAGCAAAAGAAAGCTTCTATCTGTCATCTACCTATCTGCTTGTCATCTTTCAAACTATGACTTGTCATCATCCATTAATCTAACTTCCACCTGTCAATCTAGGCTCTCTATCATTATCTACCTACCTACCATTTCCTATCATCTATTATCTATCATCTATCATTTATTTCCATCTCAGTCTATCTATTATCTATGTATCTATTACTCTATCATCTATCTCCTGTCTATATTCATCTGGATATTTATCCATCATGTATCACTTTTATTAAACTATCTACCATATGTATCAATCATTTGTCTGTCTATTTGTTGATCTATTACCTATCTTCTTTCCTTACCAATATCATTTATCTATTTTCTATCCTCTGTCTATTTATCATCTATCTTACCTGTTATCTATCCAGTCATCTTAAAATCATATTACCATAAGTCATAGCGCTGCAGTATGACAATTTCTGACTTTTTCCTAGAAACCTTCAGGTGTTTAGTGGTTTTTTTTGTTTGTTTGTTTGTTTTTTGCTGTTGTTTGTTTTCTTTTTTGTGCCAATTGCCACACCAACTGAGTTAGGTACATCCCAGTGCCAACCAACTGTATTCTTGGTAAAATGCAGGAGAAGGCCGTTTCTTCCTGGTTTTGGATGGCTCTGTCCTGTCTTTGATCAGCCTGTTGTGTGAGCAATGAAAACTCTGTTTGCTCAAATATCTATCTATAAGTTTTCAACCTCTCTCTCTCTCTCTCCCTGTGGTGTGTGTGTGTGTGTGTGTGTGTGTGTGTGTGTGTGTGTGTGTGTGTGTTAAGAAAATTCTAAAAAACTGGAAAGTAAATTTTGGTTTCTCTAGTAACTATCGAAGTATAATTTATAAGGAAAGCTTATGACCTAGCAGGGGGCTTTTTGGTAAAGAACAGACAGATGGGTCTGTCAATCACCTGGTCAGCAAAAATGGTCATAGGAGTCTGTCCCCCAAACTTAAAAAAACAAAACAAAACTGGAACTCTTACCTAAACGTGGTCTCTCTGGCTACTGACAGCTCTTCCTCTTCATGCCTCGTCTGAATTGCTTGATGATCACAAGTTGACTGGACAGCTGAGGGGAACTAGCACAAGCCCTGGTAGCAAGCTTACTACAAATTTCCTTCTTTCCCTCTGTGTTTCCATGGCTGGTGTGGTAGCTTAATTTGCCATGTGAACATCAGCACAAACTTTTCCTTTCTTTCTTTCTTTCTTTTTTCTTTCTTTCCAGAGCTGAGGACCTAACCCAGGGCCTCATGCTTGCTAGGCAACTGCTCTCCAACTGATCTAAATCCCCAATCCCTTAGTTTCTTAATAAGGATTAATTTCATCTCTGTGTGTGTGTGCACATGCATACATGCATGCTTGCTTGTGGGTGCTCAGAGTCCAGAAGCCGACACTTGACCCCTTGGAGCTGGAGTTAAAGGTGTTCGTGAGATGCCTGGCTTGTTGTGTGGGTGCCTCTGAACCCCAGTCTTGAAGACTGCACAGAAAACACACTAACCACTGAGCCACCTCTCCAGCTCCTGGTGTCAACTTTTCTAGCTTCATAAAACTACCTGTTGCTGTTTTATTGGAATTTACCAAATTTACAAATTGACTTAGATTGAACCACCCTCTCTGAAGCGCATCTTATTGCCTGCCCCTTCAGACACCCATGGACCACTGTGTTGGGTGGGTCTTTTGGCAGCAGATATGAAGAGACAGATTTAGGGATGAGAGAGGCTGACAAAGGACCAGGCCTGTGGAAGTTATTGATACTAAGGGATGGTTCTGTGGCATTCTGTGGGGGTGAGGGTGGGGGTAGGGGAGGAGGGAGGTGTAATAAGCTTTGTCAGAATATAAAGCCACCAACAAGTAGCAGGTTGACAAATCAGACCTTAAATCTTTGTGCAGGGAGAGAGATAGAATCATATTAGGGGGAAGCCACAAAAAGCTACACAGAATTGCTCCCAGAGCAGGAGGGAAGAGACAGGAATGGCACAGGAATTTGTGGGTTTTCACTGTCACTCTTGCGGAAGCTCCTGATTCCCTTAAACCCAAAGGCAGGCTGTTTTGTTTGACAACATATCAGTTAAAGACACAAATCTCTTGGCAGATTAATAATGGCTACGCATCATCCCATAAAAGCCCCTTTGAGGGTGATAGCACGACAGGGTGGAGGTCGAAAGCTGCAAGGAAACTGACATCATACAGAGGAAAAAGGGATGAGATGGTTGATTGAAAGCTGGTGGCTACACCAAGAGTAAAATTATTTCCACACATCAGCATTTCAAAGTTGGAGGTGGGGGTGGGGTCGGGGGGGGGGGGGCAGGCAGGGTGCGCCAGCCTGTGTCAGCTGTCTTCTTAATTACAACTCTGCCCATCCAAGACCACAGAGGTGTTACCCGCCCTGACCAAAGAAGAAGCCCTTCCCGGTACCCAAAGTCTATTGGGTAGCCAGCACCCTTTATTTGCTGGGGGACAAGATCAGTTAGTGGATAAAAAGCACAGGGGTGCACCCATCTGTCTGACTCACCGCGTTTGGCTTGTTATTTTTATTTTTATTTTTATTTTTTTGAAGCCGGCAGGTTATTTTGATGGCAAGTAGTTTCTGGCCTCAGAGCAGTAGCCTGAAGTCAAGTGACGTCGGTGTTCTGAGCAGCTGCAGCTGGCACGGTGGAAACTAGATGCTCTCAGCTGGGGTGGTAACTATCAAGGAGCCTCAGATGTCACCCTGAATGACACTGCAGTTGGCCACCGGGGCCCTCTAATGACCGTCTTCTTTCACAGGAGTGTCAGTCTTCTTACAATTTGCTCCAGGAAGAACCAACGGGAGTGGAGGCTACCGACTAGTCCAACATATCCGTTTACACGGTTCCAAGATGCCCAGGAGGCTTCATTTTCAGCGCAGCATCACTCCCTGTGCATCGACCTCCTGGAGAGAGGAAGGGGCTCTGGCTTTCTGTCTGTGACAGGCAGAGCGATGCTGCCCCCAAATTCCCACCAGTCCCTTCAGAACGTGTAGCTGTAAGCCCTGACACAGCAAAAGGGACTTTGCAGATCTGATTAGACCAGGGCTTTAGATGGAGGGATTAGCCAGGATTATCCGGGGGAATCCAGAGCAATCACATGAATCTTTAAAAGTGGGAGAGGATACAAAAGAGGCCAGGACAATGAACGCATTTCAGAGCTCTAGGGCTGAGATATAGAGGCTGTGAGCCAGGATGGAGCATTGCCCCTAGGTCCATAAGACAGGCGTACTGATGGCCAGCAGCAGGGGGAAAAAAAAAGATGCTTTTAGTCTCACACAACAAGCGAATGAGTCCAGAATCTGCAAGGAACAGCCCCCAACCCCCTCCCACCTTAGGATCTTCAGAAATAGTGCAGACCAGGGACCTGGATTTGAATTCAGTGATGTCTTGGATCTTCTAAGTGAGATGGCACGTGGGCCTATATCCCCATAGGAAGCCACGGTGCCTCATAAGGGATGAGTTCAGTCTCCTGCTGGTGAAGATAAGAAAGCAGTGGTAGGCAGCAGGCCCAAGCTTGTGGGTCAGCACAGTTCCAAGGCCTGCAGGTGGGCTAAGGCTGGATGGAGGGATTCGAGGGAGGGCGGAAGAAAACAAAGGCAGCGGTTTTTAGAAATGGCTGAACATAGGTGAAGAGGGGCTGGAGAGATGGCTCAGTGCTTAAGAGCACACACTGTTCTCTCAGAGGACCCGGTTCTGATCCCCAGCACCAGCATGAGGGCTCACAACTGCCTGTAACTCTACTTCTGGGGAGTCTGATACCCTGTGGGTGCAGCACGGTTTAAGAGAGAGAAGTGTGTCACAGTAAGCCTGGAAGGACCGTGCCATCTAAGTCCTTTGACATTGGACATAGTGTCACAGGGGTTTGGCCCTGCTGGGTTTCTATCTTGCTTTGGTCCAGTAAATCCTCAATGCGGCTGGATTTCTTCCTTTTGGAATGGTAATGGTATATTCTGTGCCACTCAGTGGTGGAAATGTTCAATTCACCTTCAATTTTTATAGGGGGTTACAGTTAAGAGTTTGGCACAGAAGAGACTTGGACTTTGGATGTTTAAACAATGTTGAGACTGTGATAGACTATGGGGACTTTCAAAGTTGAACTAAACGCATTTTGTATTATGAAATGGCTCCAAGCCTATGGAGGCGGTAGAGTAGGCTGTGGTGGTTTGAGTGTGAACGGCTTCCAAAGGCTCATATATTTGAATGCCTGGTCCTCAATTGGTGGAGCTGTTCGAAAGGATTAGGAGGTGTGGCCTTATGGGAGGGCCTCTCTGGGGGCGGCATTTGAGGTTTTAAAAGCTCATGCCATTCCAAGTTATTTTTTTCTCTCTCTCTGCCTTGTGCTTATGGATCACATGTAAGCTCTCAGCTACTGCTTACTCCAGCGCCATGCCTGCCTGCCTGCCTGCCTGCCTCCTGCCTGCCCGCTGCCTCCTGCCTACCTGCTTGCCTCCTGCCTACCTGCTTGCCTCCTGCCTACCAGCTTGCCTCCTGCCTGTCTGCTTGCCTGCCTGCCTCCTGTCTGCCCCCTGCCTCCTACCTCCTGCCTCCTGCCTGCTTTCTGTCTGCCTGCCTGCCTCCTGCCTCCTACCTGCCTGCTGCCATGCTCCTTGCCAGGATGGTCATGGACTCTAATGCTCTGGATCAGTGAGTTCCAATTAAATGCTTCCTTTAATAAGTTGCCTTGGTCACTGTGTTTTACCACAGCAGTAGAAAAGCAACTAAGATAACGCCTTTGCCTAGAGAGGGGTCAATCTTCTTAGTGCAATGTACTTGTTTCTCAGAAAAGTGTGGCTTCCCAAAGATATTTTATAGATTAAAACACTATGATTTCCACAAATGTTCCTCATTAAAAACAGCCTGCAACTGAATCTGTAAAACTAGCTTGTTTTCAATAATAGAATTACCATCTCAAAAAGTAATCTTTTTAAGCAGGTGTTGAAAGTTAAAAAAAAAAAAAGGTTTAATTTGAACATGAAATCTTGACGAAATCTTGACTTCTTAAGGAAGGCCCCTGTATTAGGGTTCTCTAGAGGAACAGAGCTGATATATATGGTTTAATATATATGGTTTAAAGTACATAAGAACATACAAAATACATATATACATGTATGGTTAAAACTGTTCTAGTGGTTTAAAAAAGGTTGAGTGGTTTTCAACCTTCCTAACACTATGACCCTTTAATATAGTTCCTCATGTAATGGTGACCTCCCAACCATAAAAATTACTTTTGTTGTTGTAATTTTGCTGCTGTTATGAGAATCATAGTGTAAATATCTGATATGCAGGAAATCTGATACACAATTTCTGTGAAAGGGTCACAACCCTCCACGTACCCCCCAATAGGGGGTCACAACCCACAGGTTGAGAACCACTGGCTTACAGGCTGTGGTCCAGCTAACCCAACAATGGCTGCCTAACAAAGGAAGGTCCAAGAATCCAGCAGTTGTTCCATCCATGAGGCTGGATGTCTCAGCTGGTCCTCAGTATACACTCGAATCCTAAGAAGTAGGTTCAATGCTGGTGAAGGAAATGAACTTGCCAGAAGGATCAAGAGAGAGAGAGAGAGAGAGAGAGAGAGAGAGAGAGAGAGAGAGAGAGAGAGAGAGAGAGAGAGAGAGCAAGCAGGCAAAGAGAGAAACAGCTTTCTTCTTTAAGGTTCTTTCTTCAGGCAGAACGTGTGGCTAAGATTACAGATGGGTCTTCCCACCTCAAAAGGTCTGCATTAAAGGTGTATCTTCCCACTTCAAATGATTTAATTAAAGAAAAAAAAAAAGTTTTCAGAGGTGTGCCCAACCCTGTGGGTTTTAGTTAATTCCAGATGTAGTCTAGTTGACAACCAAGACTAAGCCATTCAGTGCTGGCTAGGTTTTTTGTTTTGTTTTCAACTTGACCCACAATGGGGTCCTCTAGGAAGAAGAAACTCAAGTGAGAAAAGGTCTCCACCAGATCCTACCTGTAGGCAGGGCTGGTAGGGCATTTTCCTGCTTTATTCATGTGGCAGGGCCCAGTCTACTGTGGCTGGTTTCACCCCTGCACTGGCAATTCTAGAGTGTATAAGAAGACTGACTAAGCAAGCCACAAGGAACTAACCCATAAGCAGTGTTCCTTCACGGCCTCTGCATCAGCTCCTGTAAGCTGAAATAAACTGTTTGCTCCCAAATTGTTCCTGGTTGAGGTGGTCATCACAATAGAAAGCAAATCAAGCCAGTGGTCAAGGTCACGTAGGTGAGTAGTAAAAGCTAACTAAGTATTGACTGTGTGTTGTTGGCGCCATTTCTTAGTATTGGCTTTCACAAACCAGCCATGTTCTCATCACTAAAGAGTTAGACAAGTGTCCTAGTTAGGGTAACTATTGCTGGGATGAAACGCTGTGACCAAAGCAACTTGAAATGGAAAGAGATTACTTTGCCCACATTTCCACGTCACTGTTCATCATAGAAGGAAGTCAAGCCAGAGGCAGGAGCTGATGCAGAGGCCATGGAGGGGTACTGCTTACTAGCTTGCTCCCTATGCCTTGTTCAGCTTGATTTCTTATAGAACCCAGGACCACCAGCCCAAGGGTAGCACCACCCACAATGGGCTGGGCCTTCCCGCGTCAATCACTAATTAAGAAAATGCCTTACAGGATTGCCTCCAGGTCCATCTGAGGGAGGCATTTTTCTCAACTGAGGCTCCTTCCTCTCAGATGACTCTAGCTTTTTTGTCAAGTTGACATAAAACTAGCCAGGTCAGTAAGTGACAGTAAGTGAAACTGTGAAGCAAGCTCTAGTCACCTTCCCCAGACAGAGGCACTGTCCTGGGTGTGAACACTTCACTATGACTTTCTCAGTATGCTTTTGGTCTTTAGAATCTTCAGAATCTGTGGACCTCCGGGTCAGAATCCATCCATTTGGGAAAAGGCCTTGTCTCTGGTTCACAGTAGCTTCCTAGGGTGGCACTTTGGGGCCCTTGGTTTTGTCATAATGACCCATTAACATGTCTAGACAGACAGGGGTTTCCATCTGATGAGGCTGTTTTGTAGAGCTTCTCTGAGATGGAGTGAATACAGCGTAGCCTGGGTGTGGCTGCTCCCGGAAATCCAAGGGGGTCAGCTTTTAGGCCGTCCCATGAATGTGTCTCCTTCCCTCCTCTCTCCTGCCTTCCCTCCCTTCTTCTCCGCCTGCTCTCTGACTGGTTATGCAGGTTTGCCTAGAAAGAGCTGTTCCTGGGGTCTTCCTCCTTCATTGTGTTGACTCTTCTAGATCTTTTGTCTTTACACTTAAACTGTAGAATCAGTTTGCTGATGGCCACAAGATAATCTGCAGCTTCCCTCTCAGCTCTTGTTTTCATCTTTGGTTCTTGTCAGAGTTGGCTTTTATGATGATTACAGTAGGATTCTGTAGTTAGCCTCTCTCTTTGCTAACCACACCATTATGATTAGATGAAGTCCAGCCCGTTTCTCCCTCCTGAAGGCCATGCTTTTCACATTGTGTCTAAGTGATTTATCTGAACTCGGGTCCCAGTCTTCTAAGTTAGCTTGCAGGTGTCTATAAGTTTAGGCTTTGTATATAGATCTATGGTTCACTTTGAATTAAGTTTTATGCCTGATATAAGATGTGGATCTACATTTGTCTTTTGAACATATAAGAATCCGACCAAATGATGCCAGTTTCATTAGTGACAAGAACTATTTTCTCCATCGAATTGCCTTCGCGCGTTGTTTCTGAAGTCAGATGCTCACATGGACGCTGGGATCTAATTCTGAACACTCTGCTTCCTTCGAGGTGTCTATTTTTGAAGTCTTATGCTAATACAAGAATGTGTCAGCCTCTGTGGATTTAGAGCATCTTGGGATCAAGAACTCACTTCTAACTTTATTTTTTTTTCAATGTTATTTCCAATGTGACAGATCTTTTCCTTTTGACTTACATTAGACTTGAGAATCAGCCTGAAAATTTATTACATAAGCTCTTCTGGAACAGGAACTGACGGTTCCATAGAAGAATTGGGGGCACATTGTTGCCTAGCAACATCAAACTCTCAAACCCATAAACAAGCCACCGTCCCCATGTATTTATTTATTTATTTATTTAGGTTCCTTTGATTCCTCTGAGCAATGTATAGTTTCGGTATATAGCTCTCAAGCATCTACAGCTAATTTTTTTGCTTGATTGTTTGTTTGTTTTGTTTTTCGAGACAGGGTTTCACTGTGTAGTCCTGGCTATCCTGGACTTGCTTTGTAGACCAGGCTGGTCTCGAACTCATAGCAATCTACCTGCCTCTGCCTCCTTAGTGCTGGGATAAAAGGCATGCGCCACCATGCCCGGCTTCTTTCAGCTACTTTATTTCTCAAGTATTTCATGTTTTTAATGTTTTAAGTCTTGTCTTAAAGGTTTAGATATCTTGATGCAAGCATGCAGCTATGTCATAATAAATATGATACTAATTCTCCCCATCGAGAAAGGGTGACTTTAATCTTTTTCCTCATTTCTTCTACCCGTACATTTCTTTAATGCCCTTGTGCCTCTATCTCCCCAGTGCTGGGATTACAAGTATGAGTCACTACCCCTGGCAACCAGTAGAAAGCTTCATGTATGCTAGGCAGGCACTACCAATAGGGCTATATCCTCAGCCAGCTGTCTGTCTGTCTGTCTGTCTGTGTATCTATCTATCTATCTATCTATCTATCTATCTATCTATCTATCTATCCATCTAACAGGCTAGGACCTCCAGAATGGAAGTAATAAGGACACACATTTCAGAGCTTATCGTCGGTTTTAGGGAGAGAATATGGAGTCCTAGCATTTGTCATGGCAGGAACTGTGGGTTTCCATTGACTAGGTGACTGAGAAAGTTTCCTTCCAGTACTGTCTTGTTTCCTTCTATATATGGATTCTATTTGTTGAAATGCTGAGACTTTACATTTGTGTTAAGGAAAGTTATTCCATACAAGTTTTTTCCTAACCTCTTTTTCAAATTCATTCATTCATTCATTCATTCATTCATTCATTCATTCATTTTATATCCCAGTCGTAGCCCCCTCCCTCCTCTCCTCCTGGCCCCATTCTCCCTCCCCTCCCCCTTCCCTCCCCCTGGCCCCATTTTCCTTCCCCCTTCCCCCACCCTCCCCCACCTCCCATACTTCTCAGAAAAGGGGAGCCCCCCCAACATCCCACCCCAGTACAGCAAGTCACATCAGGACTGAGAACATCCCCTTACCCTGTGGCCTGGCCAGGCAGCTTCGCCCAGAGGAAGCAATCTGCTTAGCCTTTTTAGTGGTTTTGGGTTCTTGTAGAATGAGTTCAAAAGTATTCTTTCTTTTCCAATTTCTTGGGTAGGTTTTTTTAGAGCTAGAATTCCTTCCTTAAGTACTTCTTATATTTCACCAGTAAACCCACTGAGCTTACAGATTTCCTTTGAGGAGGTTTTAAAACACAAATTCAATGTCTTGGACCAAGATTGGGCTCTTTATGTTATTTCTTCTTGAGTGACTTTGATAGTCTATCTTTCAAGGGTTTTGTCAACCTGTGTCTCCTTCTCCCCTCAGAGTATCTAGGCTTGTTGAGCACTGAGCTGGACAGGAGGGAGCTGGGGCGGGACAGGTGGGTGCAATTTAGAATCTCAGTTAGTGGTGAGTGCATGAGAAACAGACTTCTCAGGAGACAGCTTCAGTGAGACATCTCATTTAGTTGGGGTTGGGGGGGAAACAGGCTATTTAAACCTTTGGGGAGTGGCTTTTGGGTATGAGTGTACATCATTGGCTGGGGTCGGGTTGCTAAGGAATGCCTTATTTGCATAAAGGGGAATTCCAAGTGCTTACTGGACATGACCTTATAAGGAGAGAGGCGGTTTAACCTGTGATCTGGCTGCCAGGCAACCATGACCACTTCAAGGGTGGCAGAGGTGGGGATTTTAGGGCTACATGTGGTGCGCCAGGACATGCAGGCCCAGGGCAGGGTGGAAATGATCTTATTCCTGCAGGTCTTAAGACAAGATTATCAGGGTTTGGACATGCCTCAACCCCACTCTTGCTCTAGGTGGGCTGTTCTAATCACGCAGCTCCCTTGCCTCACAGGACTTTGCTCATTTTAAGTTGTCAAGACCATGGGCACAGAGTTATCTACTGTTACATTATTACTCTTTTAGCAGCTGTTGGTTCCACAGAAGTGTCTCCTTGTTTGCTAACATTGGTAGATTGTGGTTTCTCGGTCCTTTTATTTTGTTTTTTCTCCTCCCTCTGTAGAAAGGTGGGCTTTTTGGCCCGTTGTGCAGGTGAAAAATAAGCAGTTATAAGAGACTCTGTCTTGTACATTGTTTAATGAGCAATCTGGGAGGGGTGAGGCTGTATATGTTTTGATTTGCATTCCCTCCAGCTTAGAGGGAACAGCTTTCCAAAAGAAGTGCCTAGACGCCAGAATTTGTCAAGTAGAGAGAGATTCAGGCCCACAGATACAGAAAGATGTAATTCTTGTTCCAGTGTTCGTTTAATCATTCACCCATCTCCTCACATAATTCACTTATTTGTTCATTTATCAATCCACTCGCTACATTTTTAAAGATTTATTTATCCCTGTATGTGCATGTCCTTGTGTGTGAGGATATGCACACATGGACATGCAGCTGCATGCATCTGTGCTCATGTGTGGAGTCTAGAGTATATTAAATATCTTCCTCTCTCCTTCTCTACCTATCCCAGTCTTTCCTGAACCCATTGGCCATACTTTCTTGGCTAGTCTGGGAGCCACTAAGGCCAAGTGTGATCCTCTTGGGATGGTCTCCCTCAGAGATAGAGTCACAAGAATGGTGGGGGGGGGGACATAGGGAACATTACATGGGTGCTGGGATCTGACCTCCAGCCTCATGATTAGTCAGCAAGTGCTCCTAGTCACTGAGCCATCTCTTTAGCCCCTACCTAGTGCATTTTGACTTTCAAAAGTGGACTGATGCCACAGGACGTGTGCGTGTGGAGGAAGACCACGTTGGATCTCAGGAAGGCAAGGAGTGATGCTCAGCCCAGAGGTGTGAGATAATCTCCCTGTGAGTGTAGAACCACAGACTTACTCAGGACCCGGGCCAGACTGCTAGCAGCATCTTTTCCCATTTTCTCATTATCTTATGAACTAATCCAGTCTGAGGAAGAGATTTTCCTGTTCCCAATTGTACTCCCCACCCCCATATTTAGTTTGTGTTCTATTTTCTGGAGGAAAGGCAAGAGGCTGTATTCCTTTAAGAGGTGGCACTATTTGTCCAACGAAGCAGGATGAATTACTAACAGACTCTGTGACAAAGAAAGAGTCAGTATAATTTAGACCACAAGGCATTCTGCAACCCACTAGAACCCAAGACCAAAAAGAGCCTCCTCTGATCTTTAGCACAACATCCCGCTGGTAGCCACTGTCACCCACGAGACCTTCATGATGAACCTTTGGGGAAACATCAGAAAGAGCAGGCGGCCACTCAGCAGGTGCATCCAGTTATTGAGGCCCAGAATTGGACTCACATAGGCAAGAACCACAGCTTGCACCTGTTGAAGCATTTTCATGTAGATGTTTCAAAAGCTACACGAGGAGCGAAGGATGTTAGTGGGTTCTGGACAGCACAGATTTATTGAAAGGTAGAACGATTTTAAATAGGTTAGGCTGAGAAGTTAGAATTTGAGAAATAGGCCCTGTATATCATTCCATCCACTAGTTATGAGAAAGGAGATACTGTATTGTTGGGAAAATTATTTTTAAAATTTTTTTCTCAAAGTCTTGTGTCCATTGAAATCCAGTGTTAAAAAACAAACAAAGAACAAGCAAACCAAAACCAAGTATGAGAACGTAGAAAAGTAAAAAGAAAAAGAAAATATATGGAATTTTGGGGTTGGAGAGATGGCTCATTGATTAAGAGCACCAGCTGCTCATGCAGAAGACCTATGTTAAATTCCCTAGTTCATGAAGATCTGTTAACTGCCATTCCAGAGGATCCAATGCCATCTTCTGGCCTCTATGGGTACTGCATATATGTGGTGCACATACACACATGCAAGCAAACACATACACAAAATTCTTTTAAACAGCCTTTAAAACAGAATTTTGGTTGATGACGTTTTAGAGGCAAAATTTTTTTTTAAGTTGAGAACCACCTAGTTACTTAGTTTATAAAATCATGAGAGGGCTGGGTATAAACACTGCGAGTATCAATCTGCTCTGTGACAATATGTTAATTATTATGGGTCTATATTTAACCAAGAGAAATTTAAAAACTGAAACACAGAAAAATTACCTTAAAATAGTAGCTAAGAAATGGAAAGGCAGGAAAACAACTAGGCGACGGCCTTGTAACCCATGAGTGACTTCAGAAGAGGCAACAGTTTTGGTATCAAGCCTTTCCTTACAGGAAGTCAGAATAATGCCTGTGTTTTCCTCTTTAGGCTCGGAACGTAAACACAGGATCCCTGCCAAAATAAAGTACAGCAGCTTCTCACAGCTCTGGACCAAGGCCTCCTGGAGGCTGCTGGGTAGTTGTTAGGGTAGAGTTCTGGGGGCTGGGGTTGGGTCCTAGTGCCTTAGTGGTCACAGCGAGAGGGTCTCCTGCATGTGCTCCGGGCAGGCAGATCTGGAGGTACACAGGTGTTGTGGAAGGGAGCAGAGAGGGAGAGCATGTTTCATACAAGCCTCCATGTACCCCAAACACTCTCTGAGCTCTGTGGTTTGGGAGGTTAAGACATTCAGGGGTGCATATTAGACAGAATCTGAAGCCACAATAGAGAACAGAGCTTGTCTATTGTATACGAGGGCACATCCCTCCAAATTTCACTTCCAAGCCTCCTGTGGTACCCTAGCATCTGGCTAGATGGGGAGACTGGGTCCTAACGAAGGTGCCTATGCTAAAATGTGACTATCTGGTTTGGACTCCAGTGTAACATGGTTGGAATTCTTACAAAAAGTGGGAATGCGGAGGCTGGGGAGATTATCTCAGATGCCAACAGTGCTTGCTCTGCAAGTATGAGGGCTCGGGTCCAAATCCACAACATGGAGGTAAGAAAAGGAAAGAAAGCAGGCATGTCTGCACATGACTGCACATGCCTGCTGCCGCAGTATTGTGAGGTGGAGACAGGTGGGTTCCTAGGCTTCACTGGCCAGCTGGTCCAGCTGAAGCTGTGAATGTCCCGTTACTGAAAGACTTCTCTGAGGCAACACGATGTAAACACTAGAGAAAGACATTTGATT
Source organism: Acomys russatus (assembly GCF_903995435.1). Taxonomy (NCBI): domain Eukaryota; kingdom Metazoa; phylum Chordata; class Mammalia; order Rodentia; family Muridae; genus Acomys; species Acomys russatus. The sequence continues at coordinate 40,340,856 of NC_067148.1, read as the reverse complement.
TTGCACAAGGGACCCACATACCCACGCATATAAACATCCACATAGATCACTCGCCTTACCCAACTCACATGGAGTAGAAATTTGGGCACCCAGAAAGACACTCAAGATACGTGCATGGAAGAAAGACCATAAGAATTCAGCAGGAAGGAGGCTACCTAAAATCCAGGGAGACACAGAAGGAATCAATCCTGGCAACACCTTGGCTTTCCAGTATGAAAATACATTTTTATCATTTAAACTGGTTGGTCTGACATTTTGTTACTGCATCCGTATTAGCCAGTTGTTCATGGCTGTGATATAATACCTGATTTAAACACCTTAAAGGAGGAAGGACTTGCTGTGTGTGACTCACAGTTTTCATCCATGGTTGACTGGCTCCATTGCTTTGGTCTAAGGCAAGCAGAGCATCATGGCAGAGGGGGTGCAATGGAACACAGATGCTCACCACCTGGCATCCAGGAAGCAGAGAGAATCCACAGACTTTTTAGGGCAAGGTTTATCTTTCCAGGGTGTGTCCCTATAATCGACTTCCTCCAATGAGGACATATTTCTATTTTCCACCACCTAATAACACCATCATGGTATGAGTCCATCAAGGGATTCAGCCACTGAGTAGGGCAGAACATCCCACGATTCAATCATTTTCCCAAAGCCCATCAGCTGGCAATTGAGCCTTAAGCACACAACAAACTGTCTCCAGTGCAGACAACACAGGCAGGAGAAAATGAACACATTAGCTAATGTTAAGACACGCCATGTTGTGTTGTCCCAGTGCTTTGCTTCTGATGATGGAAAACCGAATAGTGCCACAGGTTCGGGGCTGCGTGATGCCACGAAGCTCCCAGGTGATCTGCAGGGACTGGAGTTGCACCACCGACCTCCTGCACTAACCAGGAAGGAAGGCAGTGAGCAATATAAGTCAGCTTATGCTGTGATCTTGCAGTTTGTGTGTGGTTGGGAATATTTTTAATATTATATTCAGTTGGCTGAAGCAAGTTTTGATCTAGGCTAATGCACCTTGATCAGCAAACTCATGTCGTCATCTTGATGAGGTTTGGATACAGAAATGGTAAGGAGGAAGAGACACTATGGTTTGATTGTAAGAGAAAAAGAGGGAGGGACCAAAGAAACTTCCAGAAGGACAGTACTGGGATGCTGTGATGGAGATCTGGTGGGATTCTTGGTACTCATATGCCTGCCTGTGAGCTCTTTAGAATGAACAACAGGAAGGGTGGGCCAGCCTGGCAAGGATGCTTAGTTCTCCTGGTAATGGGGTGAACACCAGTAGGTGCCTCATTTGTGCTTTGCTGCATGGGAAGATCCAGTGTTAGGAGAGGCTGCCTGACATCCCTGCACCCTGCTGCTGGTAGAGAGCACAGAGCCTGCTTAGAAGGGCCATTGGGTTCACAAGCTGGACAGCAGCATTCTTGTGAGTCCCCAAGCCAGATCTGATTGAAAGCCTGACAAGTAGATGCCAGGATGGGAAATTAGACAGTTCATTACCTTTGGGTCTCCCTTAGAATAACTCTGTGCTCTGCTTTAGAATGACAAGATGTGGGACTCCCCAAGCCTCTGACTCTTCCCAGAAAGTGTGAGCCTGTGACAATGATGGATGGGAATGGGGCTCAGCCATCCCACTTGCTTGATTTGAGTGTCCCCACATGGGAGGATGGGACTGGTCACCTGTCACCTCAAAAGCCTGTCCTTGTGGTCTTCGTCCTAACTGTGGCCAGTGACCCAAGCCTTTCAGAAGCATCCATTCCTTGTTAAGTGGTGTGAATTGCTCATCTGCAGTGGACTCATCCATGTCAGGCTTTAGCAGCGTAGAGAGATGCTTCAGCCAGACTACATAGAGTGCGAGGTTGGGAAGCTGGGCGGGAGCTACATCACTTAGAAGAGATTCAGGCATGCGGTGAGAACCCCTTGTGGGGAGAAGGTTAGAGGAGGAAAAATGGTGTGCATTTTGGAGCGTGGGATCTAGGCAGAAACAGTGGCTCCTGGTCATGCGAAATTCCTTCTGTTTCGGTGAAGAAACAACAGGCGTTTAAGATGTCTGGTGCCTGGTTTAAAGGTTTTCTTGATTTAGAACACCACCAGGTCGTGTGTGTGGTTGGCACCTTGGGGCAATGGAGGTGGTGCGTGGTGGAAATCAGAGGGTGTCAGGGGATGACCGGAGTGAGACAACAGCAGGAAGGAGCCTCGGTGGACTCATTAAGTCATGTGAGCCCTCAGTTTGGCCCAAGTCTTGTACCGTCAGGATCTTCAATGGGTTCCTACATATGGGCCAGGATCCAACTATTTGTGAAGGGACAGACTTGGGCCAGTGGAGCTGGCAGGCAAGTTGGGTCTGTTCTGAAGAAGACATGTGGAGGTGGGCAGGGTCATAGGGCAGAGGTCATAGGACATGGAGAAGGAGGTAGAAGTTCTCACTCCCTGTGGTGAAGGAGCCAAAGTCATCTGAAAGGCCAGGAAGTAACCACAAGGGAGGGGTTTAATGAGGTAAGGAGTTGGAGTGCCTGTTGTGTGTCTATTCACCCTAGGTAGGGCACTGAAGACCAAAGGCATGGTCCTACCTGAGTCAGGCTTAGCAAGCCAGTGAGCTTACTGGGGTTACTGACAGGAGCAGGTGTCAAAGGTTTTACTTAAAGAAACTTATCTGACTCAAAGTGGCTGCATCACTAAAAAGGATGCCCTGTACCACCTCCAGCATCCCTGGAGCTACAGGACAGACTGCTGACTCGCAGGTCACCTCCTCAGCAGTTACTCACTGTACAACCTTGGGAAGGGGCCTTGAGAATCTTGCAACTCTCACAGGCTTCCTAGGCCTCACGGGCTTTGTTTATTTCCAGAGTCTACAGAGCTTCCACGCTCCTTCCAGATGGACTGTTTCAGGATTGAAAAAATGCCTACCCATAGTGTCCACCAAGTAAAAGGCCTTCAGTGTCAATTTCAGCCATTCTCATGGCAGTGATGCGGGGGAGGGGTCAGGTCTCTGGCCTGCTCAGCCACTTCCCAGTTGCTCCATTGCTCATGCTCAATCTAGTATGGATAGGAAGGACTTACTCATTGGTGGTGATTCACACATAGTGCAAGATGGCAAGGTCAAGGAGGAACAGCCACAGAGAAGGGATTTTTGAGAACTGAACAGTGACCTCTAGGTATGGTACAGGGAGAAGGAACCTGGGGAAGGCTGGGTGCTGACAGCTTCCTAGTGAGGAGCTGAGGGTGGGAAGTGAGCTTGTCATGGGTGGAAGTTGAAGTGTGGGTCAGGTTACAAGGCATTGGCTATACAGAAAAAGGCAAGAAATTGCAGGGTACCCCAAGGTGATATATGAAACAAGACTAATGGGAACGGAAAGTAAGAGACTCCAGGATACGTAAGAAGGCACTGTGAAAGCCAAACTGTGTTAGCCTCAAAAAGTCTGTGGTGTGGCAGGAGATGGCGGAAGCACCAGGAACACCCACCCCAGCAGCCACTGCCTTCCTCCACAGGTGACACGTACTCTTCAGTACTGTTCTGTCCTGCCAAGACCCATTGGTGGATTCTGGGGGAGATTCACTGTGACCATCCTGCTGCTGATGCTTAAGGAGGGAGCTGAAGATCAAGAAAAAGATGCCTCTGTCTCCTCTCCTCACTCCCAGGAATAGTCACTGCTGCTGTCAGGCTAGTGTTAACCTTCACTGCCCCTGCCAGTTAGCACCCAATAAGCACCCAAGTGGCCTGCATGGTCGGAGTATCCTTCTGACCACTCTCCGGGGATGCAGAGGCTGGCTGGCTGGGTAACATGCACATGAACCTGGGAGAGTGGAGCAGCATGCACGAGGTCTAGGATGCTGGTCTAAGAGGCATTTCCCCTCTCCTTCCTTATATCTACTTCTGGCCCACCCTGCTGGCTCTGCACAGGTCTCCATGGCTACCCCAGGGGAACCAACCCACTGTTTGGGTTTCTGATTTCTTTTTGCCTCAGAAGGTTCTTCCTCTCAGGTTTAGAACATGGTGGGGTTTCCCTCCAGATAAAATTTGTGTTTTTATCTTTCATTCTGAATCCATTGGGGTTGTTGAGTTAAATGCGACCAGCAGAGACCAGGGTAAGGATTATTTATAGGGGCAGAGCAAGATGCACAGCACAGAATCCCCTGGCTGAAAGAAGTGATTAGTCTCGAGGGCTGTGTATGGTTCTAAGATTGGCCATCTGACAGGAGTTCTGGGGTGGGTGACATATGCATCTATACAGCAGCTAGCCTAATAAGCCCAGATCAAGAGTAAGTACCCTGATATTAACCCTTTCCTGTTTCCTACCTATAGCTAGCCCAACTACCAGTAGATGTGAAGGCGGTCATATCTAGTCTGCCTACTGAGAAGGCATTCCAGTGAGACCAATAAGGAACGCCAGTGTCTGCTTCAAGGCCACCCTAGCAGTCATAGTTAGCTTCACTTATCAACTAGATACATCTGGAAAGAGAAACCTCAACTGAGGAGCTGCCTGCCTCCATCAGATTGGCCTGGAGCATCGGGCTTGATTGGTAGTTGATGTAAGAGGGCCCAGCCCACTATGGGCAGTGCCATCCCTAGGCAGATGGGCCTGGACTGAATGAGAAAGCAGCTAAATGTGAACCTAAAGGCAAGCCAGCAAGCAGCACCCCTCTGTGGGCTCCACTTCAGTTCCTGCTTCCAGGTTCCTGTCTTGAATTCCTGCCTTGGTTTCCTGTCACCTATGAACTGTCACCTGTAAGCCAAATGAACCCTTTCTTAGTGTGTTTTATCACAGCAACATAAAGCAAAGGAGGACACTGTCTGTCCAATTAATCCACAACTTTAATTAGGTTCCAAAGTCACCCATGTGTTTCGTTCAGATCCACTACAGATTCTGACTACAGCCAAATGCACGTTATAAATTTAACAGCCTGTCTGGATAGTTGGAGTTCTTTCTTGAGAGCTCTTTTGCTTCTGAATTCTTCCCTTCCTCTAGCTGTCACCTTTCAAGCTCCACGCATTAGTGGCTTTTCTCATCACTGTGACACAATACTTGACAAGGGCATCTTAGGGAGGGAAGGACTTGTTTTGGCTCACAATTTGAAGGCACACATCATGGTGGGGAAGGCAGGGCAGAGAGAAGAGCTTTCTCTGTGGTGACAGGAGCTTGAGGTAGCTGGTCACACTGCATCCCTGGGCAGGAAGCAGAGGAAGATGATGAATGATGCCCTTCCACCACCCCCTTTTTTTTGGTTTTTTGAGACAGGGTTTCTCTGTGTAGCCTTGCCTATCCTAGACTCACTTTGTAGACCAGGCTGGCCTTGAACTCACAGTGAACCGCCTGCCTCTGCCTCCCGAGTGCTGGGATTAAAGATGTGCACCACTACCACCCGACCCTGTTTTCTCCTTTTTATTCAGACTGGAACACCAGCATGGGTAATGGTGCCACCCACATGCAGGGTGGGTCGTTCTTTCTTAATAAATATCTCTAGAAACTCTTGAAGCTAGAGATGGGCCCGTGAGGTATTTCTAAAATCCACTTAAGTTGATACTGAGGATTAACCACCATTTTCCAGAAGGTTCTGGGGGGAATAATGCTAATTTGCTCCAGTATTTCATCTGTCTAGCTCAATGTTCTATAGTAAAAACATAATTGTGAAACCCAGATGTGGGTCAAGGTATGTAACTGGGAATCTGGGGGTCATAGTGAACTTAAGGAGAGAATCAGTGTTAGCTATATATGTTATTTAGCCCAGTAGGCCTGACATTTCATTTTAACACATTATCAACATAAACAGGTTATTGCGGAGACACTTTATACCCCTTTCTTTGAAATCTTCTGGGATCGTTATCTTGACAGCACAGCAGCCCACGTGGCTAGTAGCTGCGACAGTGCTGAGCTGACTCCATCCGATTCCCAGCACATTTGTCTTCCTTTGATCTTTACACTCATGCCACTGTCACAGCTGGGCTCCGTGCCAAATGTCTTTCCTACATGCTGGGCAAGACTAAAACAAACCAGGCTTAGTAGAGGACCTGAACCTGTATCCTTGGCTTTTCTGGAGCAAGGATTGGTCCAAGGCTGAGTGAGGGTAAAAATGAGCAACATTTGGGTTAAGAAATCTTCCTGTTTAGCCTGCTGGTAGGTTGTCCACGTTCCCAGGGAGCAGGTAGCCCCACACTCATGCACATACAAGTAGCACTAACTGGACTTCACGAGTTAAGAAAGACACGGGGCCTGGGAAGACGGCTCAGTGGTTAAGAGGACTTTCTGTTCCTTCAGAGGCTCTGAGTTCAATTCCCAGAACCCATATGGTGGCTGACAACCATCAATAATGGGATCTGATGCCTTTCTGGTGTGCAAGTGTACATGCAGATAGAGCGCTCATGTACACAAAATAAATAAATAAATCTTAAGAAAAAAGATATGAAGGTAAGAGAGGGGAAGAAATAATGGAGTCCTGGGTGGATTTGAGTGAATATGATGAAGGTACAATATATACATGTATAAAATTGTCAAAAAACAAATTGTATAATTCACACATAAAAATCTTCCTTTTTAAAAACCACTTATGTATGTTGATAGCTCACAGTGGTTTGCCTGTTTATAAAATTGACCTCAAAGCAACACTTAAGTAATACTTCAATACTATAAGCGAAGGGAAAGCAAAAAAAAAAAAAAAATGATGTTGATAAGTAGAAGGGAAAATAATTATTATAATTATTCTTAAAGGATCTTGATTGAAGCATGAAGTTCTTAAGGATACTTTTGAAAAATGTGGCTATCCACACAGATAAGTAATTTTAAAGGAAATTCAGAATGTGTCAGTTTGCTAACCGATTTGAATACATAGAAACTGTATTCCAATACAATTTTTAAAAACTGGTTTATATCTCACTGGAAGTTAATTCCTCCTTATATTTCTCTTTTTTTTTCACTAGAGTATTAAAGTTCTTGCTCCAGGGGCCGAGCATGGTGGCGCACACCTTTAGTCCCCACACTCAGGGAGGCAGAGGCAGGTGGGCTTCTGTGAGTTTGAGGCCAGCCTGGTCCTCATATAGTCTCAGGCCAGCTCCGGCTGCATGGTGAAACCCTGGTGCAAAAGGAAAAGTTCTTGCTTTAGTAGGAGGAAAAAAGAAGAGAGAGAGAGAGAGAGAGAGAGAGAGAGAGAGAGAGAGAGAGAGAGAGAGAGAGAGAGAAGCATCTCTCTAGGAGGTCTCTACATCCTTTTGGCCAGAGCAAAGGCCGATTACCACCCTCCCCACGCTCCACAGCAGCATCACTCGTTGGGTAGTCATACTTCAGGTGCTTTGGAGTCAACCAGGCTAGATTCTGGTCCTACCTCTGTCATCTCTGAGTGAGCCTGGGCAAGTCACTTTACATCTCTGATTTTCACTGCCTTGGTCTACAACAGTGGTTCTCAACCTTCCTGATGCTGGGACCCTTTAATACAGTTCCTCCTGTTGTGGTGACCCCCAACCATAAAATTATTTCATTGCTACTTTGTAATTGTAATTTTGCTACTGTTACAAATCAAAATACAAAAACCTGTGTTTTCCAAAGGTCTTAGGTGACCCCTTTGTAAAAGTCATTCAACACCCCCCAAAGAGATCACAACCTATAGGTGGAGAACCATTGGTCTACAAGGTTCAAACAACCTAGCTATTCTTTATGCAATCATTACTTGAATGAAGGTCTATACCAGACCACACAAAACACAAACCTAGCAGGCAGCAGCTCCTGCCCCACCCTGGTGAGAAGCAGGTCAGAGAATAAAGAAAGGCAAAGTGTGTTAGTTCTGACCCTCCAGGCAGAAGGAAGATAAAATGATGAGAGGTGTTTAGTGAATGATGGAGCAGCCAGAGAGACTGGCTCTCTACTCTGACATATCACGAGTCTCCTAACAGCTCCTGGGAGCAAAGGGAAAGCAGGAGCTGCCAAGCTCCGTGTTCAGACCTGGCAGCTCCCATACAGAAGGAGCCCTGAGGGCGCCCTGGGGAAATGAGAGCCAGGGACCACTCGAAGCTATTTGAGTGCTACTGGAGTCCTGATGCTCCCCTCAGCTTCCCAGCTGCACCTGGAGCCGCCAAGTATCTTCCTTTGAACCATCAACTAGAAAGATGACACTGCCTGTTTCAAAACACGAGGAAGGATGACCACCCACGCAAGGAAAGAGATCACTTTCCCAAGGCTTGAAATGAGAAAAACAGACGGGAAAGCTGGATTCAAAAAGACAGCAAGTAGCTGGGCCCTGGAGTGAGGCCTGAGAGCTCTGCTACTTGGGAAGTTGAGTCAGGAGGATTGCAAGTTCAAGATCTTTATGGGCCATAAAGTAAGTTCCAGGTTACCTTGGGGGAACTTTCTGAGACCCAGTATCCAAATGAACAAACCAAAAATCAGAAAGAGGCCTGGGGGATGAAGCTTAGTGCTAGAATGCCTGCCTGGCATGCAGGAAGTCCTGGGTTCAGTTTTCAGTAACTAACACACACACACACACACACACACACACACACACACACACACACACACACACACACACACACGCACAGGATCTAAGGTCTTCAGCTCCAAGGGCTAGGGTATGCTAATAGCTCAATGGTGGAGTGTTGTCTAGCATGCAGAAAGCCTTGGGTTTCATCTCCAGAAAAAAGTCAGTAGCTGTAGGTGGGTCAATGAAGGAAAAGAAAAAGGGTTTTAAAATGCAGAGGAAGAGCCAGGCAGGATGTTGCATACCTGTAATCCCAGCACTCGGGAGGCAGAGGCAGGTGGATCTCTGTGAGTTCGAGGCCATCCTGGTCTACAAATTGAGTCCAGGCCAGCCAAGGATACACAGAGAAACCCTGTCTAGGAAAAACAAACAAACAAACAAGCAAAAAGCTACAGAGAAAGAATTTTAAAGCTTCGCTGGGTGGGTCCCACCTGTCCACACAATGTGCTCACGTCAGTATTTTGCTTTTTCTCAGGTGGCAGAACTTCAACTTCTTTATTAGTGAAGGCACACACCCTTAAAAGCACCAACCAGGAACTTCGGGCTCAGAGCTTAGCCCTGCCCACACCGTTTCTGTCCCTTGGACTACTGACTAGGGAAGTGAGGCGGTGAGAGGCTCAGGCTGGCTCACACCAGGCCACCAACTGCAGCCTCCATGCTGGGAGGGTGGGCCATTAGTTCTTCCTTGAAGGAAGGAGGTGCTGCCGGGAGAAGGTAAGGAAGGCGTGGCTTGCAATCCATGCTTCTCTGGTCTCAGGTCTGGCTTTTTACCCTTAGGGTCTCTAGAGCAGCTGAAAACCATTCAAGCCTATTCCACTGCCTCCTCCTCCAAGATGCTGTGCACGGACTGGGACCAAAGAGGAAACATAAAACACAGTTCCTGGTGCTCATTATTTATGGCTTCTTTACTTTTGAATTTGTCTACTTGTTAAATTTTACTTGCAGCCCCAAATTGGCGCCTGTTGCCTTTCTGAAGTCCTTAGCAGACATCCGCAAAGAAGCAAAAAGTATGTTTGGATTTTCTCAGCTGAGGCCAAAGGCCGGGTCTTGTCTTTCTGTCAGGCTGCTTAATATGTTTTCAGTCTGCTTAGTGCTAAGATTAGCTGTTGTTGTTGTTGTTACATTGTTTTTGCTTCTGTTGGTCATTTTGCTGTTTAAACGTATCTTCCAAAAAGGTCTAATGAGCTAGTTGGTTCTCCTAGCACAAGAAAGCTTATGGAGGACATATATGTGTTAAACACCTCCCGCAGGCATTTCATGTACTGCCCCTTGGCTAGGGGTTCCACACTAATGAATGAGGACCGTCCATTCGAGCTGGGAACTGGCTCACTCAGCACAACCTTGTCCAGCACAAGGACTTAGGTTTGAGCCTCAGGACTCATATAAAAGAAATGCAGTGTGGAGCTGAGCACTGTGACCCAGGGCTAGGGAGGCGGAGACTGGGGTGGGCTGCTCAGCTAGCTTAGCCTGCTTGGCAGATTCCAAGTCATTGAGAGCCCCTGTCTCAGAAAAAAAAAAGAAGGTAACAAGCCCAGGAAGATAGTAACTGTGGAGTAACTGCTGAAGCTGACCTCTGGCCTCCACACACTCACACACATATGCATAATCCACATTTGCATAGTGCACATAAATGTTTGCACCCCCCATACGCACCACTACACATACGCACACACGTGCACCTGCATAAACAAAGAGTGTACATTCCCCAAAGTCACCAGCAGGAACTTACATTAAGGACACGTGTTGAGTGGTTGAACCCTATCCTGTATCCCAGCATGCTCTACCTCTGTGGTCACTGGCTCAGCATCCACTCACCGTGAGAGGAACTGGGGAGGCAGAAGAATAGTAACTGAGAGAGAAGTAGAATAGGCCATGAGACAAAGCTTCAGAGCCGGGGGCTCCTAGACACATTAGGCCTGTCACACCAGAGGCGCTGACCATCAACCCAGGATTCACAGGGCGGGTGAGAGTCTCACCAGCCTGGCACACTGTGCCTGAGCCACAGCCCAAAAGACACATGGCCTCAAGCCCTGTGCCTCAGCTGAAATCCAGGAGGAGCAGCAGTTGATTGGGAAAGGTGTTCTACAGGGCATGAAGTCTTGGGCTCGTAGTGCAGGCTGGTTTAGGAAGTATAGGGGCCAGAGAAACACTGATAAATAGAAATCACAAAACTTAACAATACGAACTTGCTCTACTTACTGTAAAAAAGAAAAAAATTACCAAAAGAGGCTGAGAGATGCTCAGAGGTTAAGAACACTGGCTGTTTGTTCTCTCGGGGAACCCAGGTGGAATCCCTAACATCTGCTTGGCAGCTCACAACTGGTGCCCAGCTCTGCTTTTTCCCCTTGGGGTGTCCAGGCACCTTGTGTACTATGCTGGGCTGAAGATGAGCGAAGCTGGGTCATGGCGGGTGAGTTAGGCAGGATCTTGGTCGGTGTGAGTGTGAGAACTCCGGAGACAGTTTTCAGTGAAACAGCTCTTTTTATGGGGGTGGGGAGGGCGATGACAAGGGCTATATAAACTTTGGGGAATGGGTAGCATTTTGGAAGGGGTGTACATCATTGGCTGGAGCCAAAGTGCTAGGGATGCTTTATTCACATGAAGTGGAATTCCAGGTGATTACTGGACATGGTTTTTTTTTTTTTTTTAAAGATTTATTTATTTATTATTATGTATACAGTGCTCTGCTTGCATGTACTCCTGCAAGCCAGAAGAGGGCGCCATATCACATTACAGATGGTTATGAGCCACCATGTGGTTGCTGGGAATTGAACTCAGGACCTTTGGAAGAGCAGGCAGCACTCTTAGCCACTGAGCCATCTCTCCAGCCCCAACATGTCTTTATAAAAAGAGAGGAAGTTAAACTTGTAACCTGGCTACCTCAGGAAAAGTAGAGGTGCGGGGATGGGGGGGGGGGAGCAGTGGGGGGGACGTCACAAAGCTTCTGTTCGCTGCAACATGCAGGCCCAGAGCAGGGAGGAAGCAGTCCTACTCCTGCCTACTTGCCCTACTCAGGACAAGATTTTGTGAGTTTGGACATGTCTCTACCCCACTTTTGCTCTGGACTGGCTTCCCTGGATGCACGGCTTTCCAGCTCCACTTGCCACTGTATGTAATAACTCTATTTCCAGGGGGATCTGATGGCAAACACTCACACACGTAGAAACATTGAGCTGCTGCTGCTGCTGTTGTTGTTGTTGTTGTTGTTGCTGCTGCTGCTGCTGCTGCTGCTGCTGCTGCTGCTGCTGCTGGTGATGGTGGTGGTGATGGTGGTGGCACATGCCTTTAATCCCAGCACCCAGGAGTCAGAGACAGGCAGATTTCTATGAATTTGAAGTCATTTGGTTAATATAGTAAGTTCCAGGCCAGCTAGGGCTATGTAGTACAATTTTTCTTTAAAAAGAAAACAAAACAAAAGGTGGGGGGGGGGGGCAAGACATCTTCAGCAGTATGTCAAGATAACATGTTTGTCTTCAAAGTTGAGCTGGTTAGTAGTTTTGAGGCTGACTAGAAACATTAATAGAAACTGAGCTATTTGGGTCGGTCCTCAACATGGGAGGGTTGCATTTATCATTTTTGAGCTGTAAATTACGCAGAGCACCAGAGAGTGGATTTACTCACCCAGCCTCTGCATGATTAAAATATTGACTCTGCCTTCAGAGATACCAACAGTTGAACCCACAGATACATCAAGCCTGAGCATCGTATTAAGTTGGAATCATGGGTGAAGGCATCCTCTTTGGGAAGCTATTTTGACACATAAACAAGTGGGCAATACTAACAGATTGAGACTGAAATATAATTTACACCCCAAGGCATGTTGTGTTAGCGCATATTTCATTTGATTCTCTCGCTCTTGAAAAATGTAGTTCCCTAGTTTGCATCTCAGAATCTTAGACACAACCCCCTGTACCCGAAAGAAACTATTGGCTATTGTTTTCAGACCTTAGATTTTGCTTTAAAAATAAAATACCTGCTTGATGTTCTCAAAGAGTCCTGGAAGATTTTAATCATGTGAGTAGGAACGTCAAGACTTTGGAGGATATCATGAGGCCTTGGCTTGACCTGTCAGCACTGTGGACATGTTTGCGATCCACCACCGACACCCTTGGCTATTGAGTGTCTATCACATTCATCCTTATCGGCTTTCTGTTGTGCAGTTTCACATCCTCTAGTGAGGATGCTGGGATTGTATTTCTGGAACTATCTAGTTTGATTTATCCAGGCTCCTTTCCTAGAACAAATCAGTTTTCTTTTATATTGGTCTTAGAATGACAATCCTTTGAGGAAATGCCCAGGGTGAAGGGTTTTGAGTTTAAGACAGAAACAATAGCCTTTAGCATCCTTTTGGGTCCATGAGCATGTGCGCACGCGCAACACGCACACACACACACACACACACACACACACACACACACACACACAGATTGGAAAATATGTTGGTCCCCAATGTATCCGCTGGAGTCTTTGTGATGTCTTCTTCTCTTGTTTTTATTTCCTATATCACTAAACATTGGTAAAATGCATAACTGTCTCTCTAAACATGAAGAATAAGTGTTCAGAATATCAGCTGTCCCTGCTGTGGCCTTTGGTCTCCTCTGCCCTAGCTCAGGCTCAGGGAAGACCCACAGCGTGACCCTGCCCATCATCATCATCGGTGTATCTCACTGGCTCCCTATGGCTTGTCACTGCAGTTTGCCATGCATTGTGAGCCTCCCTTGCTCTCTTTCCAGCTGCCCCACCCCCACCCCCCGCGCTCACCAGCTCATTGACCCAGACCACCTCTGTCAGAGCTGGTGTTCTTCCAGAACACAGCAGAAACCTTGGAGCCTTGACCACAGCCTTCCTGCATCCTTATTTTTCAGGCCTTTCCCTGCCAGCTCAGGCTTTTTGGGTAAAGTCAGACAGCTTCCTGAGGAGTCAGCCCTGAGGTTCTGGCTCCTAATTTAATTGGTTAATACAAATAACAAACACACAAACAAACGCTCACCCCCCAGGCATTTCCTTTTTTATTTAAATAATATTTTACATGAAATCTTTCCAAACTCTGTACTCTAGCACAATGGATTTTGATCATATCCGTCTGCTAATGTCTCCTTCTAAGCTGGGTCTTCTTTTCACAAAAGTGCGAATGTGGACAACAGTATAATAACACCGGCCAGGCTTGTTCCAGGTTTGTGTTATTTTGCTGCGTGCAGCATAGTCTCTGCTCTCTGGCTCTTCCCCCTTTGTGTCAGCCCCTGGCTGTCTCCCCTGACCACCATGTCCTCTCCGAGGCAGGCCCAGCATGCGCTGCCTGGTCAGCAGGAGGCTTTGAAACAGCTGCTCTGCTCCTGGATCTGCTCAGATGCACAAATGCATCTGCCTGGGAGCCAGTGTCTCGTGACGTGACGCGTCTCAGCGTTTGTCACCAGCCTCCTCTGGTCCTCACATTACCTCCTTTCAGCTTGTTGAATTTTGTTCTTGGTGCTTTGAGTCTAGGCTGTGGGGTGTATTGAAATCCAGAGCAGACCAAGCTGCTCTCATTCTGAGAGTGCCCTGCAATGAACAATTTCCTGTTTTATTAATTATATCACTTCATTAGAGCAGCAGGCCCAGCCTGCTGGGGTCAATGTTCCCAGGCTTCTCTCATCCATCTGTCTGTATTTTGCATTAAGTCTGTCTCTACTGTGAAACACATAGCTGTAACTTGCTACTGTTTCCACTTGACAGCTTTATCATTAAAACAAAAAAAATTAATGGAATTCATTCTTTGCAGAACTTTTGGCTTTATTAAAAAATGGAAATTGCATAAAATTTCTGGATACTGCCTCCTTCCCTCCCTGCCACCATTACTAAATGTCTTGCGTTAATGTGGACTAACTCTTAGAACGGAGGAGCCTTCAATTCTACGCTATCACTCGCTAGAACCCATAGGCTACAACTAAAGTCCCTTTTTAGTGTTGTATATTCTGTGTTTTGACCAATGTATATGGTACCTTCTTCCTCAGCTCCACTACCCTAAAATTTCAAGTTGTTCATCCTGCCCTCTTCTCCTGCTACACCCCACTACCTTTTAATTGTAGGGTTCGGTTTAATGTCGTGTACTTAGCTTACTAATGCATTGAATTCTACCGCTCACTGTTGGGTTTCCTGTTGCTTCTCCCTCCTGCAACATTGTCTTTTTTTTCTAGCATTTTCCTTCTCTTGTTTTTTAAAAAAGCCTAATCATTGCCTTTTCTTTATTTTTCATTTTTATTACATGTATGTATAAGCATGTGCATGTGTTCACATGCCGTGGCTTGCGTGTGGAGGCAACTTGTGGGAGTCAGTTCTTTCCTTATAGATTCCATATAGATTCCATGAATCAAACCCAGGCTATCAAGCTTGGCAGGAAATACATTTCCCCACTGAGACATTTTCTTTTCTTATCTTATTCGTATTTCTAGTACCCCAAATCTTTTTTAAATAATAGGGTGGGATCGAGGTTAGTTTTTGCAGCCGCTCTGGCTTGTCAGGTCTGGATGGAGATGATAGCTCCTGGAGTGACTATAGGACCTGATGTGCATTTATGGGACGCCTAGAGGCTTGCTTAAATGTCCACCTCTTCGCCCATGAGAGAGCCACAGATGCTCAGAGAACACTGTGTTGCTTTTCCTCAGGGGAGGCCAGGACCAGCTAGCTGTGGCCCTGAGATGACAATGGGCTGGCTGCTCTTATAACACAGTGCACATACTACTGGCTTGGGTACCTCCTGATCTCTCATGTCTTCTCTTTTGGTTCCTATGGTTGCAGCTATTTTGTTTACCAAGCCTTTAGATCCTCTTGAAAAGAGTCAGAGTGGGGCTAGCTGGCATGGTGCTCAGAAGGTAGCGTAGGTTCATTTAAACAGAAGCCATAGCTTGAGTGGCATCTCTTGAGTAGATGTCCTGCCTCTGGGGCCCCTTGTGTCACATCTCTCTGTCACTCCATCACTGGCTTCTGAATCCTATGATGCTGCGCCGCTCTGGCTAGCCTTTCTACTCACGAACCCTTAATTTCTTGCCTTCCTGTCTCCATTAGTTTGTTATTTATATGCTCTTGCACTGTGAAGTGAAAGGCCTGACCTACATTCTTGACTTCTTAGTGTTTGATACAAAGTCATACTTTCAGTGTTCCCCATGATACCAGAACCATGGGACACTCCATGTTGTCTTACCATTATCTCCACTGCATGGTACCCATGCCTTGTATTTTGTTTTGTATCTATTTTAAAATCTATAAGAAATTGGTTTTTTTTTTCTTGTCCAGTCAATAGTCCTTATTTTCCTACCCACCTTCATTATCCATTGTTCTACATTTGCTCTTCCACTTACATGGAGTGGCTTCCGTAGGCTCATATATTTGAATGCTCTCTTCCTAATTGGTGGAACTGTTTGGGAAGGATTAAGAGGTGTGGCCTTGTTGGAGAAAGTGTGTCACTGGGGATGGTTCTCTCTTTGTGCCTCTCGTTTTTAAAAAAATTTTTTTAAAGTTTTCTTTCTTTCTTTACTTATTTATTTATTTATTTATTGTCACATTATAGATGGTTGTGAGCCACCATGTGCTTGCTGGGAATTGAACTCAGGACCTCTGGAAGAGCAGGCGGTACTCTTAACCACTGAGCCATCTCTCCAGGCCTCTTTATGCCTCTCTTTCTCTCTCTTCCTCCCTCCCCCTCCCTCTCCTTCCTTCCCTCCCTTCCTTCCTCTCTCACTTCTTCTCTCTCTGACTCTTGCTTGTTGTTTCAAGATGTGAGTGCTCAGTTACTGTTCCAGAGCCACGTCTGCTTTCCTGCTGCTCTGCATCCTGCCCTGATGGTTGTGGACTCGCCCTCTGAAACTGTAAGCCCTCAACAAACTCTTCTACACATTGCCTTGGACATAGGGTTTCATCGTAAGCAATAGAAAAGTAACATGGCCACCCACGAATCGTTCACTTTTTGCCTTTGGAACACAGGAAGGCTGTGGGCTGGGGTGGGGAATAAAAAAGGCTGCCGAGTTGTTTGAATAACTGACAGCCTGGACGTCAATGCACAAGGTGAAAAAGCAGATTAGATGCTGCAAGTAAAGAAAGGGGCAGCTGGAAGACCCAGGAGAAGAGACTATTCAGAACACATGTGCAGACAAAGGACCAGACAGGACCCAAACCAGCGCCAGGCACACAGGGTGACTTGTCTCTTCAAATAAGATGAGTGCTACCCAGCAGCCGAGGCAAAGGAAAGTGTTTTTAGTCTAACAGAATCCAAAAAGAAAAGGCAGTAGGTGGACCTGCCCTGAGAGAAAGGCAAAAGGCAGTGTTGATTTCTTCCCCACGTGGTGTCCTGATAGACATTGATTTCCAATATTCGCATCTGGAAAACAGCATGTCAGCCAGCACTTCATCCCCAGAGCTCCTGCCTTTCATGGGTGCTGTTTTCTAATTTGGGGAGCAGTGCTAAACCATCTGAGGGGACTTGTGCCCGCCATGCTCTCTCCAGTGTCCCCACAGTCTCGGATTTTAGTTTGCACTCTGCCATAGTTCCAAAATGATTTCGTAGAGTTATTTGAATTTGTACTTTTCTGATTCAAACTAAAGATTTTGTGCTGCCTCACTCCTTAAACTTTGTTTTCTTCTCTGTGGTTTTTGTTATTCATATCTCCTTGTTACTGAGTTCTTCATCAATGCATTTCCCTAACAGATTTGAAGAACTCCCAGCATGCTTTGCATGTGCACCCCTGTCAGTGCTATCTCTAGCTGTTCTCCACCAACCTGGTCCACTATGTCCTTTCCTGAATACAAACCCTTAATTTTAGCATACTTAATCATTTTTAATCAATCTTGCCATGTAATTTGTGCTTTTGTTTCAGAAGAATTTTCTGAACCAAATTTATCCTACTATACTGTTTTTAAAGTGTCTATTGATTTCATAGTTTCTCTGCCTCATCCATTTTTTAATATGAACAAATGCCCCTCTCCCTAGTGTTAAGCATAGGCATCTCACTTAATTTTTTCCATGTAGAAAGTCAGTTTTCGCAAGATCATTGGCTAAATGTGTCCTTCCACTGGCATGTGTCACTGTGTCACTAACAGACATTGGATTCCCATAGTGCCCTCTTTGAGGACTCCCTGTTCTGCTCGACTCATCTATTTGTCTATTCTAGACTCAATGCCACATTCCCACGACCTTGAAGACTGACTTAATATCCGTTAAGTCAAACCATCTGTTTCTTGCTTCTAAGATCAACTTAAGTGTTAGTGGGCTTTCATTCGCCATGAAGTTTTCAAATAAGTTACTCAATTTCTAAAAACAAAAATCAGACTGAAAATCTGGTTGAGCTCTCATTGAATTTATAGATTGGCCTGGCCATAATTGACATCTTTGTAGCAGGAAATCACCTCTCTTCAAAGTCCGGCTCACCTTTCCATTTACTCAGGCACAGCTTCTATTCTGGTTCTCCCCCAGAAACCTCTCAGTTTACTGGCCCATCTGATTTGTAAACACCCAAGAATGTGCTGCCTTGTGAATGGGCTGCTATAGAAAGTGAGATTGATGGGCTGAGCAGGACTGTGGTGTGTGATTATGACCCCAGTACTTTGGAAGCTGAGGCAGGAGCATGGAGAATTCCAGGCCAGACTGGGACACACAGCAAGACCCTGTTGCTCTTTTAAGCTATTCATTTAAAAAATAGTCTCATAATAAAACTTTAATGAAATTATTATTATTATTATTATTATTATTATTAATTATTGATTTTGTGAGACATTGTTTTCTCTGTGTAGCCTTGGCTGTCCTGGACTCACTTTGTAGATCAGGCTGGCCTTGAACTTACAAAGATCTGCTTGCCTCTGCCTCCCTGAGTGCTGGAATTAAAGGTAGGAGTCCATCACACCCTGCTTAGTGACGATACCTTATTTCTCTCCCTCAAATTCTTAAATCCTTTCTTTGTGCTGTTGGCCAGGATCTCTGCCAATGCCCAGAAATGGGCACTCTGTCTTGTGGCCTTGACATGGAATGACTTTACAGGCTTTCTGTCTGACTGGCCGCAGATGTTTGTTACGCAACATATGCAAATAAGAGAAACCCCTCGCTCTGGCTTTGCTAAGTACTTCTTCTAATGTACTAAGCACTCCTGAGTACTTTCCCCCAGTCTGTTGAGACATCTATGTGCCTTTTTCCTTCCCCTATCCACTAATGTTCTTTTTTCCTGCTTGAAGCGAATTCCACAACTGTAGCTGTGTGTCTGAGTGCAGTATGCGTTCTTTTATAAAGTTTCAGGCTCGCACGGCTATGGAACCACACACTCTTATAATATCAGGATTCCGGATGCTGAGATTGGAAGATCCTTAGTTCAAGGATAGCCTGGGCTACATAGTAAGAGACTGCCTTTTTAAGAAAAGTTGGGTGGTTTTGCTTTTTATTTGCTTTTTTTTTTTTTTTTTTTAAGAAGTTGCCGGAGAGATGGTCGGAGAGTGAGTGCCAGCCATTCTTGCAGAAGCCTTGAATTTGGCTCCTAGAACAACCATTGGGTGGCTCACAGTTGCCTGTTACTCTAAATCTGGGGAATCTGTACACAAGTGGCATACACACAGAGAGTCACATAGATGTGCACATAAATAAAAATAATAGATCTTTAAATACAGAGAGACACTCACATGATGCACAGATACACGTGCAGGAAAAGTACCCACACACATGAGATGATATTTAAAAGTGGGCAAATGCAATTTGGTCACATGTCTCAGATCATTTTAGCTTTCCTTCCCTAGGTTGGCAGCACTCATCTCGAACTCAGAAGTGTACTTTGCAATCAGGACCAAGTTCCTCAGAAATTCTGGTAACAGCCAGGGCTACTTACCAAAGGCCATGCCGCCCTCTCGCTGAGAACACCCAGCAAGTATATTTGCAGTTGGTGCGGTTTTAAAAAGTGAAGAGGAGAAGCAATGTGCAATGGGTTCAGGAGTGTCCACGTGAAATGTCAGCACAGCTGCCCCCTGTCAGTGTGTCCCCCAAAACATGGCCATTGGAGCCATCTGAATGAGCTTAATGAGCCATTTCTCAAAGCGTCCCCTGAGTCCACCACAGTCAGCTCAGAAATTAGGCTCCTCAGCTGGAGGACTGGGAGACATTCGGTGCTACGCTTCGAGTCTGAACTTTGAAACATGGCGCGCCTCTCCAAGCAGCTTAAGACGGTCATGGAGATCCTGAAGGTGACTTAATCAGAGCCAGCAGCCAGGCTGAGGACCCCGAGACCCCTTATCTCTCCCACAGTTGTAAATCTAACCGAAAGCACGATGCTATTTCTTCTTGTGGCCGGACTCCTGTCAAGGCTTTGTGACAGATCCTTGGGCTCCCATTTCTCACTCTGCTTTGCTGAGGAGCCTCCTGGGCACTAGGTTGCATGGCCGCTGAGTCAGCTGACCGCTAAAGGGTCACCCTGTGTGTTTCATGGAAGAGGCATGTGTTTGACGACCGTGGGAACAGTCTGTGCTCGGAGAAGCATCTTCCCCTTCCGGTCTCAGTGACTCCAATAGGCTCATCCTCTTCCCTCGCTGGCAGGACGCCGTCTTCAGTCTCATTTGTTCCTGATGTGGTTTCTGTGGCTTTCAAAGAGAGCAGAAATGTTCAGCCACACTGGTTTCCTCTTTTTCTACAAACCCGCTATTATCTCCCTGGCATTTTCCTTTGAAAACTGTTTCTGGGTTGAGAAATGCTTGTGTGCGTGTCTAGAAGATGCGGCGTGACTCCCCTGCATCGCACACTGTCAGGCACCCTGAAATGTTGCTGTTTTCTCCGTGGGCATCATTTTGGCTGCCAACCTCTTACTGGTGGGCGTAGACAATGTGTCTGTTCTCTGAAGAAGCCTTTCCCTGAGGCTGAGGGTGTTGGAGGCTGCGGGGGGCGAGGGGCGGGGGACACGGACTAGGCCCACAGCTGGGCAGGCCTGTGGCCAATGGCCAGCTGTGAATGCTGCCTGTCCGGGATAGCAGATCTCACTGTTCAGGCCCTCGACTTCTTTCTTAACAGGAGCACCCCCGAGGACTCCTTTGGTTCTCAGTGATTTCATTTCCTTCACACAACCATTGGCTTTATACGTGGTAGGATGCCCCCGCCCCCGCCCCAGAGGAAGTGTATTCCCTTCACAGAGTCCATGGGATAAATGCTCATCTCATGTCATTTCTCAAGTGAAGACATCCAGGCTTTGGGAAACAGTATGAGTCAGAGCAGTGGGAGTCCTTCAGGGGAACGTTAGAACAAGACCCAGAATCGGCCCCTGGGATCAGTCTCCAGTGTCATAGGAACCTTTGAGATAGAATCTGTACTTTTCCCTCCTGGAGGATTTTTGGTTTTAGTTCTTCTGTCTAATTGAGCCACGGGGTGGGTCAGAACTCTGTTCAGGCCACGTCTGAGCACACTTCGTGATACATATTTCTGAGGTCATTCTTGGCCAGGGGAAATTAAGGCCCGGTGAGAGGCATGACAGTGGCTCCAGAGGAAAGTAGAGAGAGGATTGCATCTACAAACACAACTGCAAAACAGTGGAGGAAGTGGTAAGCTCTAGGCTCTGTCAACAGAGGCCCCAGATGGACTCCTGAAGGTCACCCATGTGCTGGCCCAATTCCATGGGCCTGGGACAGCAGGGTGGCAGGTACAGAGGACAGACTGGTGGCCTTGAGGGCCTCACCCAGGTCATAGCGCTGTCTGTCCACCCCTTTTGCATGACTCCAGGATTGTCAGGTTTGGGACATGAACGTGTTTTGCTTTTCTCTTTTTCGTACCTGGAAAGGTGCTCTGAGAGCTACCCCCTGCACAATGGCTGCTAACAAGGCTTCTCCAGCCGGCAGTGTTTCATCAAGAGCCATGAAGGTATGTGTGTAAGTGAAGAAGTGAGGCTGGGGCTGTGTAGGGAGAAGGAGGGTGTGTGCGGGCAGTAGAGGGACGGAGGGAAGATTCCCACAGCCGCAGCAATACAGGACCCTGTAAGAGCCACTGCCAGCATGGGCAGAACCCATACTGAAGCCCAATAGGAGACACTGAGGGATTTACTGAAGGTCCTGTGTCACCAGCAGCCGGAAGGAGCACTGTACAACAGGCCAGAAAGAATGGGATTGGATAGTGGTGGCAGACACAGAGTGATCTGTGACTGTACTTTGTTAGGGTGGCCCCAGAAAACGAATACAGCACGTGTGCATGCCCTCTTCCTAAGGTAGCCACCGTGGAGACCTGACCTAACTGTCTCCACCCTAACAGGATAGAGAGAGATGCATTCCTTACTGCCTCTACCTGACCATTTATGTGGACAACAGGATGTAGCAAAGATGGAGGGATTCAATTGCCTGATGCTGTGACAGCCACGGTCGGCCATCTGTTGTGCTGACTCTCCTGTAGCCTTTGATGAAGCACACTGCTGGTCTGGAGGGGCCCAACGGAAGACTGTGGATAACTGCCACTGGCAGGACCCACACAAACCCTAATGCCACAATTGCAAAGGCAGACATGTGTATGTGTGTGTGTGTGTGTGTGTGTGTGTGTGTGTGTGTGTGTGTTGAGGGAAAGGGTGACTCAAAGACATCCCGCTGCCAATAATAGGATCTTCCCTTTTTTGCTAAGCACCACAGTGACACCTTGTATGGGCCCTTGAACTAGAACAGAGGTTCTTAAACCATGGGTCACAATCCTCATATGGGGGGGGGAGAAATTTTGGCAACAGCAGGTTTCTGCATATTCAATGACCAAAAAAAGATTCAAAATCAAGTGTACAATGAATCTGGGGATGTTTCTGGCAGTGTTCACTCGTGGTGCATTGTGTGACTTTGCTACAGCCTTGGTTCTGAGTATGCAGCATGCTCACTCTGCAGTGAACATACTATCACAGCATGTGGTCCTCACAAACACTGTCTGAGATGCCTCAGCTCGCAAGACCATCATATGTTATAGAGTGCCGTATTTTTTACTGCCAAACAAAGAAGCAATTTAAGGAGGAAGGGTTTGCTTTGGCTCACAGTTTAAGGGGACACAGTACATCATGGAAAGGATGGCATGCCAGCAGGAGGGTGAGGTGACCAGGTTACATTGTATCTGGAGTTAGGGAACAGAAAGTCTCAAATCCTGACACCAAGGACTCACCTCTTTTAATGAGACTCCACCTCCTAAAAGTCCCACAACCTTCCAAAACCACTATCAGGGGACCAAGAATTTAAAAAGAGATCCTGAGGGGGACAGTTGACATTCACACCATGACAGCTCCCATACTGCAGGAGGGGTTTGGGTGTGGGCCATCTTCCCAGTCCCTGAAGCCAGTTTATAGTGTACTCGTGCCACTTTGCAGGCAGAGCTTGGCACCACCCCAGAGCTTCTTGCCTAACTGGCCGGGTGGAGTCTGGGCAACGTGTTTTGTTTGTTATCGGCTTTTGGGGGCGGGTAGTTGGTGAGTTGTATTTAAGTTCTCCAGGTGATTAGAACTGAGGGAGAGCAAAGAACGACTGACATGGTTAGCTGAAAGTTAGGACTCACACCTTGGTCAAGGTCCTATGCCACGAGACAGTGGCCAGTGTTAGAGGCAGAAGTGATATAGAGACACAGCTGTGTAGACACAGAGAGTGGCAGAATAGGACCCAGTCTCTACAGATACATAGGAGAAAGCATTGATATCCTCCAGAGCTTGCACAAGCAAGTCTCATCTTCAGGAATATGGATGCAGCAGTATAAGGTGAGCATCAAGTGAGTTCCCAGATGACACTGGCCTTGTGGGTCCTGGAACTCCATGTGGAGAACTTTAGTGTCAGTAGATTTGTACCCAGAGTTGCCAGCTGCAATGCTGGCTTTCCATTCATTGGTTGGAAGAGTAGAGTTGTGTACTTCAGTTCCCTTAGCTATAAAATTGGTACCCAAAGCATCCTCCTCAGAGAGCTGTTGTGACAGAGAGATGAAGGATACTGAGAACTCTGGCTTTACTGGGGAGACAAGTCTTTAGGGCTGGGTCAGCCCCGGAGACTTTGGAGGGTACATAGAGGAAATGAGAGGGCAAGAGCCAGTGTGAGCTAATCTGTTACTGTCACACACACAAAGCTGGAACAAAGTTCTCTCTTCCCTCCCCTTCTACTCAGTATATTGAGAGGGGGTGATTTGGGGTTATTGTTTTAAATCACACACCTTCAACAGCCCCCAGGGCCTCTGGATCTGCGCAGTTAAAATGGAACAAGCAGAAAAGGCCATTGCTAGGGCCATTGTCAGCATCAGACACAGTGCCATTAAAAGGATTCGGACAGAAATGGGCTTCATACAAAGACATGCAGGTTTTGAAAGCACTGGTTACCAAGGAAGCGCTGCAGTTAAGGGATTCAGAATGAGCGGTGTGATGTCATGGTTTCAGTGGCAAGTGCGCTCTTGTATTCTCCTTCCACAGGAAGAGATTCCCCAGTAAAAGTTGCTATTCATGCTGCTCTGCACGACTCAGTCTCCAATATGAGATTCTGGACTCAAGGGGAATTGTGTGTAGCGGATGACCACAGGAGCTGAGGCTTCACGATGAAAGGGACTAGTCCCCATACCATGGGGCTTAGCTGCTATGCCCAAGGAAGGTGGCGTAAAAAACAGGCATCCTCTAGAGATGCAGACAAGGGCCCCTGAGCCCCTAGAAGCTTCTTCAGTGAGCAAGTGAGTGCTGTGTGCCAGGAACAGGCAGTCTTGACCCCACTTAACCTTTCGCCTCTATTTGACACCTGATCACCATGCCAACCACCTGCACTTTGCATTGATAGCCTTTAAAATGTCCCACAGACTCCTGTGCCTGACCACTTGGTCCCCAGCTGGTGATGCTGTTTTGAGAGGTTATGCAGCCTTGCGAGCACAGGCCACCCAGGAGGAGGTAAGTCTGGAGGAGCGGATGTTGGAGTTTGTGTTTGCCTCTGGTTTTGATCTCCATGGCCTGCCGCAGTATGAGAAGTCTGCCACACACTCCAGCTGCTGTACTTTCCTGACCATGATAGACTGAAGCTCCCTGGGAGCCGCGAGCCCAACGGAACCTTTTCTCCCCTCCGTGGCTTGGTCGTAGCAAGGTGAGAAGTACGAAGAGGCCACACGTCCTTTCAGTATTCACAGTCTGCACGAATGAACATGTCACTGCAAACACAGCACGTGTGCTCTCTGCATGTGAAAGCTCTGAGGTTGGAGGCACTAATTCATTGCAGCATCCCTACATCCTCAGTTGCCGCTGATGCGTCGACTGCCGCAGAGTGTGCTCGCGCCCGTTGTCATGGAAACATGCTCTCCCTTCCTTGACTTTGGCATGGAATAGCATGAACAAGAGGAACCAGACCTTGATTGTAAACCATGGCTTTGCCCCTTCCTGGTAGCATGTCTACGAGGAGTTATTTCCCCTCCTTGTGACTCATTTCCCGTCTGCAAAACGGAAGCAACAGGAACTTCGAAGGCAGCTATATAGGTGAGGGCTCAGCATGCCGGTGCTTAGAAGGCCGTTGGGGGCACGCAGAGAACACACGAGGATTTGATCTGCGACCCCTGTGAATGAATTCATTAATAAGACATGTCCTGTGGGTTGAAACCCTTTGGTGCATGTGTGCTTTAGTGTTCAACTCTTTTCTGACCGATTTCTGTGAGTTTTATGTGGACTCTTGATATTTTCTAAGAATATTTAATCTCAGTTCATCTGGACATATATTTCAAACATTTTTATTACCAATTCTTTTGAACATTTATTTCATTTTTTCCTACTACTTCAAAGCTCCTATATTAACCCTACATCCAAATTCTAATACCCAATTTTATTTTGAAGACTTGATTTAACTCACTGTTATAACTGTACTACAGCATGTCGTGTTTTATTTTCCACATTTTACAAATCATTCAACTTTTGAATTATTTAGTTTATTTGTTTTATAAATATTAATAGGAAGAGAATTTGAAAGGCTGGCCTTTCTCTAGCTTTGCAATTGATGACTGACAAGAGAATTTGTTATATTGGGGCCATAAATACATATTGACACACTCCTGCCTTAAAATGCATAGAGAAATTCTTTGTGATCTCATGAGAAATATAACCATGGCCCATAAATTTTACTTTGCATCTTGAAAGGGGCTTCATGGCTTACAAAGACCCCGTCCCTCTCCCGCAATCCCCAGGCAGCAATGTGAGTGGCTGTGATTCCTGCACTGGGACAATGGTGAGTGATGTCCCATAGCAGCTGTTCTTCTGTGCCTGTCCCTTGTACACTCAGCACTGTATCACTCTTCATTGGCTCTAAGGGGGTCCCCAGTGGCACTTCCTACTGTGGGGGGAGGGGCCAAGGAGACCATGACTCAGTAGGGATTGGCGTCTCAGTCCTCTGGCCAGCAGCAGACCTGTTGCAGGTTCAAGATCATGCAGGCTGGTGTGACTCTACAGCTGTCCTGCTGCCCTCCACCTGTGAATCCTGTAGCTCAATCTTTTAAGATGCTGAGTTTCATAATTATTTAATTTAATGTAATGTACAGGAATATGTTGCCTGCGTGTAAGTCTGTTCCACCTGTGTGCTTGGAGATCCAAAGAGCATGTTGGATTCTCTGGAACTGGAGTTACAGATGGTTGTGAGCCTCCAGTGCTGGGAATCGACCTAGGTTCTCTGCAAGAGCAGCCAGGGCTTTCCACCCATGGAGCCACTTCTTCCTCTCCCTTCCCACATCTCCTGATGCTAGGCGGGTCCTCAGTTGCTTCTGTCCCCTGATATGCTAATAAAGCAGCTTACAGCCAATTGGTGAGTAGGGGAGAGAATAAGCCTGGACTTCCTGCCAGCCAGGGGAGGAGTCGGAGGAAGAAGAGGGAACTCAGCCATGAGCAGAGGTCTAGGAAACATCGAGAGAGAGGTGTCGGAGCAGGAAAGCTAGAAAGTGCAAGTATCTGTGGGATGTATGCTGGGAGGAAACCAAATTAGCTTAGAGGGTTAAGAATAGAGTAATAATGGCTCAGCTATTACGTTGTGAAGCTTATTGTTAAACAAATATAAAAGAGTCCCAATTACTTCAGTGCTACTTGGGCTGAGAGAGAAACTGAGAAACAAACAGTTTTATAAAAAGTAACCTTAACAGAGAGGGATTTGATGGAGACATACCATTTAGGACTAAGTGTTCCAAGGTCTCTGCCTCTCTGCATAATGTCTAGCTGTGTGTCTCTATGTTTGTTTCCATCTGCTACAGAAGGAAACTTCTCCAATGATAGCTGGCCAAGGCACTAATTCATAAGCATAACAGAATGTCATTAGAGTAACTTTATTGGAATGTCTAGTTTTGTTTGTTTGTTTTTCTTTTTCTTTTCTTTTTTTTTTTAAAGAACAGTAGTAGTTGGTTTTACCCTAGGTCCCTAGACTATCTACTCTTATGTTCTTAGTAAGTCAAGTAGTGTTGGCTACGGGTTCCATTTTGTGGAGTGGGCCTTAAGTCAAATCAGATGTTGGTTGGTTGCTCGCATAAGCTTTGTGCCACTATTGCCCTAGCGTATCTTGCAAGAACTACACCATTGTAGATGAAGGGGTTGTGTCTGGCCTGGTGTTTATGATTCTCTTGTGATAGTGTGGAGGGTACCTTCCCTTGCCAAAGATGATGGAATGTAGGGATAAAGGCTCTAGCTCTACATCTCCATGTTTAGTGAGTTGTCTGCGTGTTGGTCATCAGCAATGGGGCCTTGCTGTCAGTTTGTGGAGAACAGCCTATAGTCCTAGAAACAGTCTGGATTATATAGGGACTCCAGTGAGACCCTTTGTCCAACAACTCAATTAGATGCAACCCAATCCCAGTACTGGAAGCTTCCTTTGGTAATAAGAGACGGCTATTTGAGACACTGTCTCCTCATTATTTGGCAATTTCATTTTGATAGCCTTCATATATATATATATATATATATATATATATATATATATATATATATATATATATATATTTTAGGAAGTTTCTTCTGTATTAGGTTCCCACAGTACCTCTCAAATGGTCCTTGGTTTTAGGTGTCTTTCCTCGTATTGTCTTCTATGTCCCACACCCCACTTGACCCTCCTATTCTAGCTGCCTCATCCATCCATATCTGTCTATTCTATTTCCCTTTTCTAACGAAATCTACCTGTTCCCTCTAGTTCCTTACTTCATACCTACTCTCTGTGGTTCTATGGACTATAGCTTGGTTCTCATTGACTTAATAGCTAATATTCACATATAAGTGAATACATACTATTTTTTGTCTTTCTGGGTCTGGGATACCTCACTCAGGATTTCCCCCCATTGTTTCAAATTTCACGATTTCATGTTTTTCATGATGTCATTTTTAAACAGTGGAGGAATACTCCATTGTGTAAGTGTACCACATAGTCTTTATAATTCACGTGTTGCTAGTATGTTGTTGTTGTTTCCAATCTCTGATTATTATGAACACAGCAGCAATGAACGTTGTTGAGCAAATGTCTCTGTGGTAGGATGAAGTGTCCTTTGGGTATACATCCAAGAGCAGTATAGCTAGATTTGGGGAAAGATCAAACCCCATCTCCCGAGGAGCCACCACATTGATTTCTATCATGGCTGTGCAAATGTTCTCTCCTACCAGCAATGGGCGAGTGCTTCTTTTATTCCACATCCCCAGCAGCAGGAGCTGTCCCTTGAGTT
Source organism: Acomys russatus (assembly GCF_903995435.1). Classification (NCBI taxonomy): domain Eukaryota; kingdom Metazoa; phylum Chordata; class Mammalia; order Rodentia; family Muridae; genus Acomys; species Acomys russatus. Next base: position 40,312,775 of record NC_067148.1, on the reverse strand, counting down.
ATTGATCTTTGCCATTCTGGCAGGTGTAAGATAGAATCCCCAAGGAATTTTGATTTGCGTTTCCCTGATGGCTAAGGAAATCAAACATTTCTTAGTTTCTCAGCTATTTATATTTCTTCTTTTGAGAATTCTCTGTTTAGACCTGTACCCTGTTTTTAGTTGGATTATTTGGGGTTTTTTTATATCTAGTTTCTTTTAGTTCTTTACATATTTTGGATATTAGCTCTCTATCAGACGTAGAGTTGGTAAAATTATTTTCCTATTCGGTAGGTTGCTGTTTCATTTGATTTGTCCATGGTGTCCTTTGCTGTGCAGAAACGTCTCATTTTCATGAGGTCCCACTTACTAATTGTTGACCTTAGTGTCTGCACTATCTGTGTTCTGTTCAGAAAGTTGTCTCCTGTGCCAATGAGTTCAAGGGTATTCCTCATTTTCACTTCTTCTTTTTGTTTTTTGTTTGGTTTGTTTGGGGTTTTTTTTTTTTTTTTTTTTCTTCTTTCTTTTTTTTTTTTTTTTTTTTTTTTTTTTTTTTTTTTTTTTCTTTTTCTTTTTGGTTTTTCGAGACAGAGTTCCTCTGTGTAGCCTTGGCTGTCAAAGACTCACTTTGTAGACCAGGCTGGCCTCAAACTCACCACCTGGCTCTGCCTCCAGAGTGCTGGGATTAAAGGTGTGTGCCACCACACCCGGCTCCATTTTCACTTCTATCAGGTTCAGTGTATCTGATTTTTTTGTTGAGGTCTTTGATCCATCTGGAGTTGTGTTTTATGCAAGGTTATAAGTGTGTATCTATTTGTATCCTTCTCCATGCAGTGGTCCAGTTTGAACAGTACCATTTGTTGAGGATGCTGTCTTTTTATTTCTACTGTTTATTTCTGGCTTCTAAATCGGCTGGGCGTGGTGGTGCATGCCTTTAATCCCAGTACTCAGGAGGCAGAGACAGGCGGATCTCTGTGAGTTCGAGGCCAGGTTGGTCTACAAAGCAAGTTTAAGACAGCCAAGGCTACACAGAGAAACCCTGTCTCGAAAAACAAAAAAATAAAAATTAACTAAATAAATAAATAAATTCAAGGGCTGGAGAGATGGCTCAGAAGATAAGAGCACTTGCTGCTCTTGCAGAGGACTTTGGTTCAATTCCCAGCACTGACATAGTGACTCACAACCATCCCTGACTCCAGTTCCAGGGAAGCTAAAATCCTCTTCTGATCCTTGTTGGCACCAGGCCTGCACATGGTACACACATACAAACATTCAGGCAAAATACTCCTACACATAAAATAAAAGCAAATAAATGAAATGTTCTTAGGTGTGTGAATTTATGTCTGGGTCTTCAATTCTAGTCCATTGATTAATGTGTCTGGTTTTGTTTGAATTTTTGTTTTTGACAACACCATGCTGGTTTTTTAAAATTATTATAGCTCTGTAACACAACTTGAAATTGAGGATAGTGATACCTCCCACGGGTCTTTTATTATTCAGGATTGTTTTATTTGAGGTTATTGTAAAATGTGTTTCCCTGATTTCTTTCTCAGTTCCTTTGTCATTTGTATATTAGAAGGTTACTGGATTTTATTTTATTTTTAAGTTAATTTGTATCTGGCTACTCTGCTGTAGGTATTTATCAGCTGTAGGAGTTTCCTGGTGTAACTTCTAGGGTCACTCCTATATACTATTTCATCATCTGCAAATAAAGATAGTTTGATTTCTTTCTTTCCAATTTGTACCCCCTTGATCTCCTTCCGTTGTCATATTGTTCTAGTTAAGACTTTAAGTACTATATTGAATAGTGCTATGTCCCATAAGCTTAGGTAAGCTGTGTATTCAAGAAAGTAATTTCTTAATTTTTGTCTTGACCAATTTTTCATTCAGTAGTGCGTTGTTCAGTTCCATGAGTTCTGTTGTTTCTGTGGTGGTCAGATAGGGTGCAGAGTGTTAGCTCCATCCTCTTGTATCTGTTCAGTCTTGCTTTGTGTCCAAGTATGTGACCAATTTTGAAGAAAGTTCCACACAGAAAAATGTGTAATCTTCTGGGCTTGAGGGAAGTATTCTGTAAATATCTGCTAGGGCCATTGGCTTACAATGTCTGTTAACTCCAGCATTTACCTGTTCAGTTTTTGTTTGGATTACCAGTCTATTGATGAAGTGTCTCCTGCTATGTGAGAATTGATATGTGATTTAAGCTGTAGTAGTGTTTCTTTTATGACTGTGGGTGCCCTTGTGTTTGCTATATAGATGTTAAGAATTGTAAAATCCCCTTAATGGATTTTTTTTCCTTTGATGAGTGTGTAGTGTCCTTCCCTATCTCTTCTGATTAGTTTTGGTTTGAAGTCTATGTTGTTAGCTATTAAAATGGCTACACCAGCTTGCTCCTTGGGTGCATTTGCTTGGAATGTCTTCCTCATCATCTTATTCTGAGGTAATGTCTGTCCTTAATGTTGAGGTATGTTTCTTGTATGCAGCAGAAGGATGGATCTTGTTTCAGCATCCATTCTGCTTGTCTGTGTCTTTTTATAGGGGAATTGAGATGATTGGTGGTGAAACATCAATGAACAGTGTTTGTTGACTTCTGTTATTTTGTTGTTGTTGTTTGTTGTTGTTGATGGTGGTGGTGGTGGTAGTGTGTGTTTCCCCTCTTTTGAGTTGCTGGTATGGGATCATTTATTCTCTGTTTTCTTGGGTATATTTAACATCTGTAATTGGAGTTTTCCTTCTAGCATCTTCTGTAGGGCTAGATTTGTAAATAGATGTTGCCTTAATTGTTTTTTTTCATGGAATGTTTTATTTTGTCCATCTATCATGATTGACATATTTGCTGGGTGTAGTCTGGGTTGCCATCTGTGCTCTCTCAGAGTCTGTGGTACATCTGTCCAGGTGTTTCTGACTTTTAGAATCTCCATTGGGAAGTGATGTGTAATTCTAATACATCTGCCTTTGTACATTGCTTAGTCTTTTCCCCTTATAGCTTTTAATATCCTTTTTGTTATGAGTGTATAGTGTTTTGATTACTATGTGCCAAGGGGACTTGACTTTCTTTTCTGGTCCAGTATGCTTAATGTACTTGATAGGTACTTCTTCCTTAGATTAGGGTTTTTTTTTTTCCTATGATTTTGTTGAAAATGTTTTCTGGACCTTTGGTCAGGGTTTCTTCATATTCCTTCATTCTTATTATTCTTAGATTTGGTCTGGATATTTTGGGACAGGAGTTTTTTTTGGATTTAGCTTTGACTGAAGTGTGTATTCATTTTATTGTTTCTTTAACACTTGGGATTCTCTCTTCTATCTCTTAGATTCTGTTGATAAACCTTACCTCTGGCTCCTGTTCCAGGTCCTAAATGTTTTATTTCCAGATTTTCTTCAGTTTGGGTTTTCTTTATTGATTCTATTTCTACTTTCAGGTCTTGAACTGTTTTATTCATTTCCTTCCACTGTTTGTTTGTGCTTTCATAGATGGACCTCTGTCACATTCATAAAGGCTGTTTTAAGTAAGGTCTTTTTTTTGTGCTTCAGTTATATTGCAACACTCAGGGCCTGTTGTGTAGGGTTACTGAGCTCTAGTGGAGACATGGTCCTTGCTGTCGTTGACTATGTTTTTTCACTAGCATCTTGTCATCTGGGTTTGGAAAGATTGTAATTTTAGGTGCTGATATTTGGTCTTGTCTTTGTTGGGTGAATGCTTTGTTCTTCGCTTTCTATTTCCTCTCTGGTTCTTAGGAGAGTGTGTGGCTGTCTGTTACCTGGTAGGAAGTTTTTCTGGGATCCTGATAGGTGTGGCCACTGGAAGTTCCAGATAAAATGTGTTTCTGGGTATCAGCAACTGACACTACTTAGGAATGCAGCTGGGCTAGGGAAGAATGTAGGGGGGAATCTCAGGAGGGGGAAAAGCTGGATGTTCCACTAGGATCTCCTTAGTCTTTGGAAATGTGGTCAGAGAGTGAGAAGAGGCCACAGTAGAAGATCTGCTGCAGAGCAGGGGATGAGACTGAGGGACTGGATTTGAAGGGATGGAGGGAGAGGTGAAGATCGGCAGTTTAGCCTACCAGCTTCTCTGGTCAGAGTGGCCTGTGGGTTTGCAGGGAAAGCCTGCTGGATCTGGCATCCAGGATAAAGCCATGCATTGGGGGAAGTAAGTTAGAAAAGGAAGTCTGTGTAGTGCCCTGGAGATGGGGGCAGGGGTGATGGTGGAAGAGAGGCCTCAGCAGCTGGTGTGCTGCAGAGCTAGGGGTGAGGCGGCAGGGGAGGAGTAGGTTGGATTTGGAGGAGATGGGGAAAACGTGAAGATCTGCAGTTAGCCTCGTTATTTCCCTTTTCAGAGTGGTCTGTAGGTTTCCAGGGAACGGAGCACCTGCTGGAGTTGGGGGTTGCTTCCCTGGCAGGAATGCCACCTAGTGATTTCTGACATTATAGAAGACTGGAATCGTAGTTTCTCAATTGTCATCATTCTCTTAAAAGTTGATTACATCTATTCACTTGGTCACTCATTCATGTGGATGCACATGGTGGTCAGAGGACAGCTTTCAGGAGTCGGTTCTCTCCTTCTGCCATTTTAATCCCAAGGGTTGAACTCAGACTGGCTGTCAGGCTTGGTAGCAAGTGCCTTACCTCCTGAGCCATCTTGCTAGCCCCTCATTCCCAGTCTTTAGACTACACAGCTCATTTCCAACCTCTGCTTTTATAAAGTGTTTTCTAAGCACAGCTGATGAAACAGCCTTGAAGTTCAAGCTTTGACTGAGCCCATTGTTAGGTTCCTGAAAGTGGGATTAGACAAAAGCCGTGAACATCCCCAGTGATGGGGTGTGTAGCCCAGTTACATTTCATTAAAAAAATAAAATCCCTGTTACACACTCATTTCACTTTCCAATGATAGTCCTCAGGACCAGACCTAGAGCCAAGATCAGCCTTGCTCTTGCCTATTGGCACAGGCTAACCAAGGAGGCTCAAGGGTTACCCCTGACCCATGGAAGCCTCAGCTTTTGTCTCATATCTGCACGTTTAATGAGGCTCAGTGAGGACAGCTCCCTTCCCAGGGGAAGGGCAAACTGTGGGACAATCAAGTATTGTGATTTCAGTTAGCTCCTCAGATCTGGTCCTGCACAAAGCAGCTCCTAACCTAAACTTAGACACCCGAGCCATAAGAATAGGTATCCAAGACCTGAGGGCAAATTCCTAACAACTTCCCCCGCCCCCTTTAGATCTTGACCCTTCCCCTCTGCTCTAACCTGGAGAAATCAGAGCAGTGGCCCCACCCACCTGCCCCAAGGCTTTTCCTTAGAGCAAAGCCCTGCTGAGGCTGGTGGCTCTAAGGGTTAGGGAGGCTCACCCACTCGCCATGCCCTTTCAAGATCAGTTTCTGGTTCTACCTAAAACCTGTCTCGTGGCCCTTGGCAGATGGAACAGACGAGGTTAAGTCATTTCATTGAAATACCCCATACCACACTCTGGAAATCCGTGAGTCAGAAACCTGTTTGTTCCAAGGATGTGAAGGCTTTCTTTCATCCTCCATCCTAACATGTGTCTCTCTCCCAATACAGCTCCTCTTGGGATTTGAGGGGAGAGTGCCCTCTGGCCCTTCACAACATGCTGCCTGTGACTTGCTAATGTATCTGCTCTAATGTCCACCCCTTTAAAGGTCTGCTCGTGCCCCCACCCCTGGGCACAGAGCTCTCCCCTAATTCTGAGGGCTATCTTCCGTCAGCTCCCTCCTTGAGCCTGGTCTTCCTTTGTCAGCTCCCTTTCCAGGCTTTCCTCCACAGCCGACCCATGAGATACCATGTTTCCCTTGTGCTGTCTGCTGACCACTGAGCCATACCCAACTCCCTGGACTGCCCAGCCCACCTTCACACATGGAACAGACTGTCTGATGCCCTGCTCTGTCAGCCCAGTACCTACCCAGTACCCAGAAGCCACCTCAGAGGACCAGGGAAAGTTTTGGAGTGAAGTCATTCAGGCTGCAAAGGTCCAGCCATTTCAGAGGAGGGGATACTTGTACATAAACCAGCGCCGTGGTGCTCTGAGGCATACCTCTAACACAATGTGAACCCCCAGACTTTTGTACTGTCAGTGAGGGGTTACTGTGAACTTTGTATCTTCTGAATGCTAAAAAGTAAACATTTGCACAAACGTATTTCTCGACAAGGAAAAGAGAGCTTATCAACTGCCCTTGTGAAACACAGATTTTGTTAGGATGAAATGTCCACATACATTGGCTTAGACAGCCCTGCCTTGTCACCTCAGGAACTTCCCAGGCTCAATACCCACTGTCCTGCCTTTGCATGCAAACCAAATGCAAATATCGCTCAAATCACATTCAAATTGCCCCGCCCTGGCAATGCTCGGCCTGCCCCTTGCGGGCCACACCAGAGGGACCACAGCACCCAGGCCATACTAGATAATTAAACAACTGTAGCCAGGGCTGGGAGGACTACTTAGCCAGGATCTCAAGGGGCCAAGACTGGAGCTGAGGTAGAGACCAAAGAGAACCACAAGACCAACTGGTGAGTGAGGAAGATGGCTGTGCCTTCCTGACTAGACTTCACCATGACAGTAGCTGCCCTACTGCTGACTCGCACCGGCTACTAGAGTCAGTCAAACCACCAGCCCCGCTGGAGTCAACCACCTTTCCCAGGATGCACCGCTTGCAAGGGCCACAGGTAAAGCCATTTTCAATTGGTTGGGCCTTGGGCATGTTTACCCAGGGATTCTGGGAAAAGGAAGTCTGGAACTTGGGGCTTCGCTCCATCATAAGATGTCCGAGGTTGAGAATTCCTAAAGTGCGGGGATGCTTTGAGGTTCTTAGAAACCACTCAAACAAAGGACACACACACATACCTCCCTAACAGAACTAGAGAGCGCTTTCCCCTCAGAGATGGTGGACCTGAAGGGAACAGTGGAACCCTTGCTCATGAAGCAAAGCGTGCGTCTCTTGAATGGGCAGCCCTGTCCCATTGACAGTTTATAGCTGGCCACAGCAGGAGTATCTAAACCACAGCCTTTGGCGAACACTCTCTTCCCCATTTTCTGCCGCCACATTGAAGGCCCCTCCTCTAAGTTCTCCACAGACATGTTGATGTCACCCCAAAAAGGTCATCTTTACCACCTTGCCAATCCCCGGCTAATTCTTTTCTACCCTCGCATCACCCTGGCGTTGAGTTTGGGCCTGTCTTGAGTGCAGAAATGGCTGACTATTAAGAAAGTTGAAGAGTAGTGGGTAGCTAACTGGAGAGACTACCCAGAGCCATTTTCCCGCCAGACTCTAGCTCCCTAACTTCCGATCTGTCCATTTGCCACAGCAGTGCGTCAGCCATGGGTATCCCCAGGGGGGTTAAGAACTACAGTAGATGTGAGATGTTTTCATATTTTAGTGAGTGAGTGGGTGCGTCTGCCAGGGACACAAAATGTTCCCTGTCCCGGAAGCCCCGGAAACAGAGGGAACACACGATAGAAGATGGGGAGACAACGAATGGTCCTCCTGGGGTGAAGGACCATTTCATTGCCCACCAGGGCCAGACTAAGTTTCCAGTCAGAATCACTTAACATTTAGAGCAGAAAGAGAAAGAAGCATTTCTCTATGGAGCCATGCAAGGAGAATTTGGACAAGGCTCCCGCACCCCACCCAGCCCCTACTTGTCTTCTTTCTCTGAAGACCGCATTGTTCCAAGGGAGCTGATTGGCTAACAGACTATTTTCCTCAAACTGTCTTCAGAACATTTGGTGAAATAGCCTCCAGCTAGGTTCTTGACAGACAAGGCCTACTTCTTTGAGAGAATTTGAACATCTTAATGACTTTGGGAGAGTCCCCAACATCCCTGGGGGTTCTTGAGGGTAGCTAAAGGGTTCCAGTGAGCAGAGGAAAACAAGAAGCTGGGACCGTGGGAACCGCAGTCTTAACATTTCACGCTAGTGGTAGCTGATTGGCTCCTGGATTGAGCCTTAATTACAATTGAACATGTAATTGCTATACAATTAAAGCATAATTATGCTGTCAAGGAATAATCGCAGAGTCGGTCAGCGTAGCGTTTTACAAAGTGGAAAGCATATTTTTAAAAGAGAATTCTAGAAGTTCTTTTCTACACAACATGCCCAAATCTTTATTCGTTGCTGTCTCTCTGGGCGTCTGTCCAGGAGCTTCCATGCTGTCACACTTCTAAGGTCCACTGTACAAATATTAGCTTATCCACTACTCAGGGCTTCAGAAAACACACTATTAGTTGTCCAGAGCGATCTGAGTTTTTGTTGTTTGGAAAATAGATAATAAATTCTCCAGTGCTTCTCAAACACTCATACTTTCAAGAGCTTAAAAACATATCATCCTTCCTCAAGAAGACAAATTGCCAACACTTCCTGAGGTGTTGGAGGCAGAGAGAAGGCTAGGGGACAGAGGGCAGAGGAAGGTGAGAAAATACCAAAGGAGGGAAGCCGACCAAACTTTGCTTTGGGGTTTCTGAGGAGAACCATCTGTCTCACTGCTTGTCTCTTTTGGTTATTTCTGTTCTCTGACTTCCTTTGTCTTTCCTTTACGTAGCTTCCTCCATTGCAAACAAGTAAGACAGACAGGACAAGGGTGGTGCAGTGGCGTTTCTAGGCACCTGGACGTTTCACTGAGTATAGAAAAGACTGTGAGCCTCATGAGTTCCCCAAACCTGTACCCAACACATTCTGAAATGCTGCTCCCATGTGACAGTGTGGCCTGAGGGCCTTAGTCTCTCTCTGGTGGCCTAAGTCTGTGTGTGCTTGCTCAGTGTTGCCCAGAACTCAGCAGAAAGCTGTCCGCCCCCACCCCACAGCCCCCCCCTCCAAGTGGAACCCCAGCTCCTCTTCTCCTCCCTTGCCAATGAGGAAGGGAGCCACTGCACTTCCACGGTTTGTTTCCAGGGATGTGTTAAAATAAAGCAGGCCATTCTAGAAAATTAAATAGCAATAACAATGGCATGGATGGTAATTAGGGCTGAAGTTATAGCTCAGAGGTAGAGCATTCCTTAGCAGGCGGGAACCCCGGGGTTCCTTCCCTGGTGCCGCTGAACACCAGCAAATTAAAACAGAGCTTGCATTCCTGTATTCTTGCCTGTTCACTTAGTATAATTAAATATAAATGCACAGAAGTTTGAATAAACAATCATAAAGAGCTCCGGGGCCCTTAGAACTCCCAGTGCACTGGGCAATCTCATCTCTGCACTTGGCCAAGCCCTGACATCGCCCTTTCCCTGTTGGACCACTCCCCCCCCCCCCACCTCAGCCTTCATCTGGCCTATAAATTGAAAGCAGATCATTCCAGAAAACACATCACAGTATATTTTATTGTGTGTAGTTGAAGCTTTGATTCAGTCATTTGCAAGAGGAAGGTTTCGTTTTTGTTGCTTTCTTGTGTGTGGCAGGGGTAGCTTTGCCTACAAGTGCGGTTTTCTTTTATAATGATCATTTCCTAAGCACCAGGGCTCTGTATTTGAGTGCCCTGGGGAGAAGGGACTCTTGTTTTGGCATGCTGTACTGTGATAAATTCTTTGTAGTAATAAAATCAGCTAAGCTTGACCTGGTTGTCACAACCTCAGAAGTTCATTGTCACCAAAGGGCCATTTAAAGTCTGCACAGATTATTGTGAATCTGGTTTATGCCAATCACGTGGATAGATACAGATGAGCCTGGACTTCCAATGGGGCTGGTTCCTGAGCAGCCCCTCATACACTGCAAGCGTTACAAGTGGAAAACACATAGAAAGTAACGTGTCCAACACCCTAGTTTAACAATGCATGTGTAGTGGTTTTCTGTTGCCCCCTGTGATCACAGAGAAGACAGGGAGTTGCCACTGCTCAAGACAGTGAGAGGGCACAGACTACCCAGTCTGAACAATGGCAAAAGACTCAAATTTAAAAATTCAGCATGTGGAGGCTGAGGAGCTGGCTCACTTGGTAAAGCAGTGGGCGTGCAAGCACAAGACCCTGACTTCTATGCCTAGAACCCACAGGAAAGAGATAGGCATAGTTGGTGCATGACTGCAGTCCTGGTGCTGGGGAGGAAGAGATGGGTAGGTCTCTGGGGCTCAGTGGCCAGTCAGCCTAGGCAAATCATTAAGTCCCAGGTCAGTGGAAGACTCCATTTAAAGGAAAAAAAAAAAAAAAAAAAGATGGATAGCGTTCTGAGGAACACATCCACACATATTCATGTTTCTACTGACGGTGTTGCTTTCATACCATAGTAAAATAAAACATGCCATTTAGGGGGTTGAAGAGCTGGTTCAACATTTAAGAGCACTGGCTGCTCTTCCAAGGGACTTGGCTTTGGCTCCCAGCACTCACATTGATGGTTTACAACTCTTGGAACTCCTAATCTAGGGGATCAAATGCCCGTTCTCTGACCTCCACAGGTATCAGGCACACACATGCTACATAGACATACACGGAGGTAAAGCCCTCATACGTATAAAGTTGTGTGTGTGTGTGTGCATGTGTGCGTGCGTGCGCGTGTGCATTAAAGACTATTTGTTTAAGGCGTATTTGTTTAATGAGTATTTGTTTGTTTTCTGAAATAAAGTGTAAGTAGACTAAGGCAGAGGTAGACAGTCCTTAAGTCATAAGGACCAAGAAAACATGAAGTAGCTGAGGCAGCAGGTGGGTCTAAACTCTGTGGGTGCTGTGGGCTGTCCTAAAGTCAAGAGCCTGAATGACATGGAAGCAGGGTGTAAGGCTGGAAGGGCCTGCCCTGAGGTTCTCCTCTTTTTCTGCGTCACCTACCTCTTCTTGGCAGACAACCTCTCTGCATCCCTCTAGTAAAGCTGAGTCTCAGTTCTCAAGTAACTAGCCAGGGCACCTCACACACAGCCTATCACAGCTCACCACTGCCCGTCACTGTACCTAAGGAGAAAACCTGTCAACTCAAATGTCCACCCAGAGCCACTAGACCTGGCCAAGAAGGGTGAGATGGGGCCAGTTTGCCTTGCAGGCACCCCAGTGCCTGACCAAGCCCCACCCAGAGCCTGGCAAGTCAGCTAGGCCTCCATCAATTTCCCTCCCAGCTGGTGCCCTCTTCTCTTTTCTTGTCTTAGTTTCTGGTTGTGTTACTGAGAATGGAACTGTTATGTTGTTGTTGTTTGTTTGCTTGTTTGTTTTTAATGTCAGAGAGACTTGCTCCTAAGGTTTGGGTGTAAAATGTCCCTCACAGGCTCCTGTCTCTGAACACCTGGTCTCCAGATGGTCATGCTGTTTGGGGGCAGTTGAAGAACCTTTAGGAGGTGAGACCTGGCTGGTGAGGTAAGTCACCGGGGTCAGCTCGTGGTTTATAGTCCAGTGACAGTTCTAGCCTGAGCTCTGTGTTCTCGATCTACTCAGACGTAAGCAAACAGCCTCACAGTCCCGCTGCTACAGTCTGGAGCCTGGAGAACTCGCCATGCCTACCCAAACATGACAGATTATATCCTCTCAAACCATGACCCAGAACAAACCCTTTCTCTCTTAAGTGTCTACTCCAAATATTTTTTTTTCAATCATAGCACCAAGTAAAGTAATTCATAAATACTTGAAGGAAACTGTGTAAAAACCCTAAACCCAACGGGAAGTGGTTTTGCTCTGCTGCTCTCAGGCATGGCTCGGCTGCCTTGAGGACTAGCAAGAGGGGCCCCTGTGATTGCTGGGGAAGGAAGGGGCTAAGTGACATCATCACAGTACATATCCTGGAGCCACTGGGACTAGAACCAACTTACCCAGTGTTGCCTAGCAACACCCACTAAGAATCTATGGCAGTGTTTTTACTGGTGTCCTTGGATTGTGGACATGAGCATCTCTGGGCAAAGACCCGAACTCTGGGCAGACCTCAGCATAATAATTCTTCAAAACCTTGCGGAAGTTCTCTGTGCCTGTCAAATAGAGAAGTGTAAATACAGTGGTTATTGAAGCTGAGAAATGAGTATTAACAGTCATCGAAGGTCTTATTACTTATCCTAGAGGCCAAGAACAGGAAAGGTCAGCGGACGGAATGTGTGGCATGTCTCGCTTGCTGTATATTTATTGATTTCTAATTTTATCTTAAATGGTACGTCTTGTATGAATATTATTTGTGTACATGACATGCATGCAGTGTCCATGGAGGCCAGAAGAGGACATTGCATCTCCTGGGACTGGAGTTACAGAGGGTGTGAGCCACCATAGGGGTGCTGGGAACCAGAGTCCAGTCTTGTGCCAGAGCAGCCAGTGCCCTTAACCACTGCAGTCTCTTCAGCCTTTATTTTATTTGTTTTTGTTTTTGTTTTTGTTTTTGAGACAGGTTGCCCTGGATGTCCCAAAACTCACTACATAACCCAGGTTGGCCTTGAACTCAGAGATCTGCCTGACTCTGCTTCCTGAGTGTTGGGACTAAAGACACATGCCACTATGACCCAGTGAACCCCTATTTTATTTTATTTTTTTAAGCTTTATGCTCACGTCTTGCTTTGCATTTGATTTTTAATGTGCATGTGTGTGAGTACATGTGTATGTGTTTGTGTATGTGTATTCACATTGTGCTCTTGCATGTAGAGGCAAGTCATCTACATCAGATGTCTTCCTTAACTGCTCTCCATTTTTTTTTAAGAAGGACAGTCTCTCACTGAACCCAGAGCTCATGCTGACCAGGGATTTCCCCCTCTCTATCCCCACAGTGCCAGGGTCCCTGACCTGTGCCACGACAGGTAAGTTTTACATATGTGAAGGTGATCTGAACTCAAGTCCTCGTGCTCCTCGCACAGCAAGCAACTTACCGGATGAGCCACCTCCCATCCCTGCATTCAGTTTTTAAACATATCTACACAATGGTGAATGCTGCCTTTGCCGGAAGCAGTTGGTCCTTGGTCGGCCTTGTGAGCAGGAGGAAAAACACACAAAGGCTCACAGTGGTCCCTGCTGTTGTGGGGGACACAACCGCTGCCTGGACACTCACAGTCCCGGGTCAAGACGGTCAAAAGCACAGCAATTTGTGCTTTTAAGTGTGTTTTCTTACCGCGATCCTTTTTTGTGACAGGCAAGAGAGGGCAAACATCTTCAAAGACTATTTGACCTTGGAAGGCATCATGCTTGCAGAACGGTTGAAAAAGATCTGGAATCCACTGAGGGTTCAGAAAAGAAGCCAAAGGGACAGCAGGGCCCAGGATGTTCTGGACAGATGCCTTTGCCAGTGTCGGGAAGGGGACTGAAACCAACAGGAAGCGAATGATGCTTCCTGGCAGGCTCCTCACACACCCAGGGAAAAGTGAGGGTAGGCTATACCCCAAGCCAAGGGACAGGAAACCACTAGGTAGGGTTGGGGTCTTTGCAGTGTGACTCAAGGGTTTGCTGGTCACAGTGGGCTGGTGGCCATCAGAGCCCCTGAAGACAGAGTGGGAACAATGGCCACTAGGAGAGGCCTGAGAGGGCCTGGAAGGTGACTGGTTTGGGCCCATAACTTAGGACAGACTGGGATCATAAACTTAAGAACCAGAAGCGGGTGCTGGAGAGATGGCTCAGCAGTCAAGAGCACTGACTGTTCCTTCAGAGGTCATGAGTTCAATTCCCAGCACCTACATGGTGGCTCACAACCATCTATAATGTCATCAGATACCCTCCTCTGGCCTGCATATGTACATGCAAGCAGAGCTCTATATACATAATAACAAATAATAAATCTTAAAAAAAAAAAAAAAAAAAAAAGAACCAGAAGGCCCAATATTGGACCCCTGGGGGCTTTGGTTGGCCATGGACCAAGTGTCCTTCACTGTGAACACAACGCAAGGTGGGAGAAGGGCTCAGAGGTAGATGAGCCCTCTGTTGGGCCACGGGGGCCTGAGAAATTTGCTGTCCTGATCAAGACGCCGCTCTCTGCAGCCCTGTATCCCTGCTTCTTCGGAGACGTGAGAAGAGCTGTATCTACTGGTTTCCATCCCTGGCTTCTGACGTGCAGTTCCTAAAGCCTTTGCAGACAGGAAGTGGGGAGAATCTCTGGGGCTTATAATGGCTCTTTGCCAGTCTCCTAAATCCCTTGGAATTTCCTGGAAGACAGATGAGGTCTTGGTGGGCTTCTTGCTAGCCTCGGGTTTGGGCCAGCTGCCGGGGACAGCCTGCGATAGGCGGCTAAAACTTTTTAGACATCTCCTTGTATCTGGGGTGGGAGTGGGGTACAAGTTAGTCACTGATGGTTGGGGTGTAATCAGGCATGGCTATGTGATGAACTCTTCATCCATCTCCAAGGACCACGTTCAAAAGGTGTTCACAGAGCCGTGAGTGTGGAGTCCCTGGGTGGATCATGAAAGCCTTGGGCCCTTCCTGTACTGATGATGGCCCTGTGCATCTCTCCCATCTGGCTGCTCCTGTACAAAGTCTTTTCTAACAGATGGAGAAACAAACGAATTCATACCATGGGGTCCTGGAGCTTCTTAGAAAGCCCCGGGCTTAAAACACTAGGTACCAACCTGCTACCTGTGATCAGGAAGCAGTTCGAGGGGTTCAGCCATCAATCTATGGAATTCAGTGCTACTTCCAGGTAGAGTGTCAAAGTTTAACTGACCCAGCTGGTGTCTACAGCTGGGGTCGGGGTGGGGGATGATCCCTGTGTAAATTTCGGAGACCAGAGGTAAACTATTTGGTGTTGAATGTAAGAATAGGACATTTGGGGTGCCTCAGTCGCGGAACTGCCTTGAATTCCTTTCTCATCTCTTTCTCCTTTCTAGAAGGTCTCTGGCCCTAAATCCCTCTGGGCCTCTTTCTGTAGGCTGGACACAGACAGAGCCCTTGAGGAGAGACCTTCCGTGTCCTCTGCCTCTGCACAGTGGCAGGCCCACTGTTGTCACTTCATTTTTCTCTCCTGTTGACACTGCTGTTCTAAGGGCCTCGTGTGGCATGTACGGGGAGCTTTGCAGCCCCACTGGGCTCCTCTGCATACCCACCAGTGCGCCTCTTACCAATCTTCTTCTAGTGGCATGACATCTATTCATGGGTTACTCTTGGCCTTCCACACATGAGTTTTTTTTTTTTTTTTTTTCAAAGAAGTGAGTCATATCTCATTCCAGCTCCAGGAAACAGTGCGGCGGCACTTCAATCAAAGTAAGTGCTCAAAAAAAGCTTGGGGGTCTGCGTGTCTCTCACAGGGACAGACATAGCACTAAGAGCAGCTATGATAATAGATGCAGGGAAGACACCCAGGAAAGACTACACTCACAAAGCTAGAGGGCACCGGGATTAGCATGTTTGCACCACCAAAGAAACTCAGTGAAGGGAAGCAGGTGTGTTGCCTGCCCGCGCAGCGGCTAAAAAAACCTGCCGGGAGCCACGTGACTCTGTTATTCTCAGTCTCTGCAGAGCTTGAGAGTTAAGTCTGATTGTCTTTCAAATAGCACATGGTCTCAGGTGTGCACCATTTAGACCCACAAACAGTTTTAGCATTGCAAACCATAAAAGTAGTCTGAAAGCTCCCCCAAACCAGGCTTACAAGGAACCCAGGCCAGCAAGGGAAGGCTGCAGAAAGCACAGGTGGGCAGGGCACCTGTGGCTGTGGGTGGTCATGATGGTGTTGGCAGGCACTGCGGCGACAGTGAGGAAGATGATGACGGTGTTGGATAGTTGCTAGGCACAGGGAATGCTCCAAGCATGCTGCCCACGTCAGCTGATGTGACTGCCTTACTTCCTCCTGGGTCAACTTGACCAAATACCCAACAAGAGCAGCTGAGGGAGGAAAGCTTCATTTTTGGTTCATGGTTTCCAGAGATTTCAAACTGTCATGTCAAGAAAAGCTGGGCTGGTTTCACGGGGAGGGGCATAAGACAGAGGCAGGAAACAGTGACATCCAAAGTAAGGGGTGGCTGTAACTTTCAAGGGCCCACTCCTTAACAACCTACTTCTCAGGCTCCGCAGCCTCCAAAATGACAAAAGAAGGGGACCTAGAGTTCGCGACATGAACCTTTGGGGCCATTTCACAATCAAACCATAATGTTCACCCATGAGGAAACAGGTGCAGGGGGTGCAAGGGGGATCTGACACGTGCTGCCCAGCATCACCGCCACCCTGTCAGTGTCCCAAGGCTGCATTGCTCTAGAGTTTGCCAGCACCCTATCTTTTTGTTTGTTTGTTTGTTTTTTGTTTTGTTTTTTGAGGCAGAGTTTCTCTGTGTAGCGTTGGCTATCCTGGACTTGCTGTGTAGACCAGGCTTTAGACCAGACTGGCCTCAAACTCACGGCGATCCACAACTTTGCTTTCTTAATTTAATTTTCTGATCCGGTGTCAAGATACTTCACAAAGCAACATAGGGGACAAAGGGTTTATTTTGGCTCACAGTTTCAGAGGGTTACAATCCATCCTGATGGGGGAGACAATGACAGCGAGCAGCGAGCAGGGAAGGCTTGCCGGAAACAGCAGCAGGAAGTAGAGCTGACTATAAAGCTCCAAGCCCCACCCCCAAGCGATCCACTTCCGCCAGCTTCCAAAGGTTCCACAGCCCACCCCAAAACAGCACCACTAACCAGAGAACAAGTTTTCAAATATATGAGGCAGCAAAAGAGGGACAGTTGTCATTCAAACCACAACGTCAACTCATAGGGCCTTCTTGGAGCAGCTCTGGTCTACACCCCAGTGTTCACTGATCAGAAGTACACCTTATCCAGACTTGGCCTTACCGCACCGTGGCTGCTTCAGCAAACTTTGATAGCAGTGTAAAACCAGCTGCCAGCTAGAACTTCTGTGACCCGCAAATCAATAGGACCGAGTCCGAGTCCCCCTCTGCCTGTATCCTGTTCAGGGATATCTGCAGACCTCCCTCCGCCATTCAACTTCTGTCTGGGCCAAGAGCTGTGAAGATTCTGAGAGGGGCTGTGGGCTGGGCTATGTCTGGACCAAGCCACATGTGTGCTCAGCGCTCCCTGGCTCCTCCGTGAGGTGGCTCAGCAGGCTGGCAACGTCTTCCAATGGTTAATAGCAGGCTGTGGGAGCATCTGCTGAGTCTCAGGCTCTGGAGAGAAACCCTGTAGTGACAAAATGATTAGGACCCAAGGTCTCCGCGCTTCTCGGCGAACACCGCAGAGCAGGCTCTTGCCGGCATCTCCACGGCAGCCACCACAACTGAGCTATGGTTTTCAGACACAAATGAAACCCAAACCACCAATTGCCCCCTCAGCATAGATATTCTGAGAACAAGCAGGGTACCCCGGACAGGCTATGCATGCAAGCACATGGGATATAAAATGTCTTTCAAATCTCACCTTTATGAGATTTTAAACATGCCTCCCCCGTACTTATATTAGAAAGCAATCCAGTTTAAAAACAAACAAACAAACAAACAAACAGGCATTGTCTCTGCGGGTGAACGAACAGAAGATGTACAAAAAGCTATAGAACTCAAGGGAAAATGGCTAGGTGTGATGGCACATCCCTGAGACCCTTGTCTGTGGGGGGCTAAGACACAAGGTCACCCAGGAGTTTAAGACCAGCAGCCAGAAATAGAGTGAGAGCCAATTTCAAAAGAAGTTTAAAGGAAATGTTTAATTTTTACCAGAAATTGAAGAAATGCAAACTCAATTTTTTTTTTTCCTGCCTTGTTGGGAAAACAAGAGACTGATGGTGTCTGATCAAGGAAGGGCTTATGGAAACAGACACTGCCACACACTGAGTATGTGACTGTGATAGGCTTTTCGAATTTCAAAATAGATTAAAATTAAATAAATTTCAAATTAGATTAAGAATTTAGATTTAGCCGGACGTAGTGGCACACGCCTTTAATCCCAGCACTTGGGAGGCAGAGGCAGGCGGATCTCTGTGAGTTCAAGGCCAGCCTGGTCTACAGAGTCCAGGACAGCCAAGGTTACACAGAGAAACCCTGTCTTGAAAAACCCAAAAACAAAAATTTTAAAAAAAAGAAGAATTTAGATTTGTCATCCTTCATAGGACATTCTGTGACTATGGAAGGGCAGCTAGTGCATAAAGATTTATGTGTACATGTGTGCACACAATATTTATATAGATATATGCATGCATAGATTTAATATTTTGTAGTGTGTGTGTGTGTGTGTGTGTGTGTGTGTGTGTGTGTGTGTGTACACTATGGTGCGTATGTAGAGGTCAGAGTACAACTGGTCAGTTTTCTCTTTCAGGATGAGAGTCTCAGGGATGGAACTGGTGTTGTCAGTCTTGGCCGTGGATACCTTTATCCATTTTAATCCATGGTTATTTTAGTTGTATAAGTGTTTGCCAGCATGTGTGTGTATATATACCATATGTGAAGTGTCCACAAAGGCCCCTGGAACTGGAGTTACGGACAGCTGTAAAGTGCCAAGTGGAGGCTGGAAACTGACTTCCGGTCCTCTGCAAGAGCAGCCTGTCCTCTTAACTGCTGAGTCATCTCCCTGATTCCCAGGCCTCGTATTTTTAAGAAAATATTTTGCCAAGAAGGTGATGTCATTAGTTAAAAAACCAAAAATTTCCAATCATCCCTCCCAATTTCACGAAGTACCAAACCCCAAGCATGAATAGATATGAAGGGAGCAAGGCAAACCACAGTGCCGACATGGCTTGACTTGCCTTTGAAACCACACCAACTGTGCTGGAGTTTTAAAACCTTACAGCAAATTTTGGGGGCAAGATGAGAAAGGAGGTCTCGCCAAGAGTAGAAGCTCCTGTTTGAACACAAATTAGACCCTGCTCATGTTGTTATGGTGACCGAATCACTTAAGAAATAAACTGATACCTTGGAAGAGCTCATGATCCCCAGCATTGGATTGGTTGGATTACAATGGGAAAAAGGACAGCAGCGGGTGTCTCCGAGATCATCAGCAAAATTACTAAGCAAAGGGATATCTGGGCCATGTGTGGTTTGGCCACATTCAGTGGTTTCAGAGAATGCACTAGAGTCAGAGATGTTGTCCCAAAGCCTACCCTGGAGAGACAGAAAACCAGGACCATTTTCAGCTCTTACTTTCACATTCTACGTGAAAGCTCATCAGAACTGCCAAGGAAAAAAATTATCAAAGCCTGCTAACTATCAGTGGTGCTAATGTGTCTTCCAAACAGAGATAAGAAATAAAATCAACCAGGCATGGTGGCGCATGCCTTTAGTCCCAGCACTCAGGAGGCAGATGTAGGTGGATCTCTGTGATTTGAGGCCAGCCTGGTCTACATAACTAGCTCTAGAACAGCCAGGGCTACCTAGAGAGAGACCCTGCCTCAAAAACAAATAAAACAAGATAAAAATAAAAATAAATAAAAGCAGAGGAGGGTCTGAGCTTCTGTGAACATGCTTCAGCAGGTGCACTGGGTTTTGTATTCTTCCAGGGACCCCTCCCCCATGTAAACAAGGGATATTTACAGAGTTGTATGTAAGGCTGGGGACACCTTCGTTTTATATCTCAGAGTAGAAATCACACAGGTTACATTATTTTACCAAAATGTCCTAAGGCTTGAAATATATGCAAACAAATAATAAAGAATAAATTCTAAATATTCTGAGCCATTCATAAAACACTCTTGCAGACTTTTTTTTTTGCATCAAAAAAGTAAATCCACCTACTGTCCAAGCAAATCTAGAAATTAACAATGAGCATCCACAAACTCAAGCACAAGTCAAAGCTATAAATATGGTGGTATTGAGACAAAGCCTTAAAGCCCTTCAGAGAGAAAAGTATTTTAAAGAAGTGACTGCACAGTGAACTTGGGAAATTACATTAAAATGAGAATAAGTAAAGGCAGGCATGAATCATAACTAGTTATGAAGGTTAATTAAAAAACTTATCAAGACAATAAAGTGGGTGTCCGATGCTTCCAGAAGATTTACAAATTAAAGGTTTTGAGAACTATGATCAAGAAAGAAAAGAAAGAAAGAAAGAAAGAAAGAAAGAAAGAAAGAAAGCAATGAAAACGTACCATTTGAAATTAGAAAGTAGATTTTCAGGGTTGGAGTGATGGCTCAGCAGTGTAGAGTGCACACTGCTCCTGCAGAGGACCAGAGTTCAATTTCCAGCACCCATGTGGGGCTGTCCAACCCCTTCTCACTCCAGCTCAAAAAAAAAAAAAATTCCATACCACTGGCCTCTGCAGGCACCAGCACACATATATACTCACTGCACATGTGCACATAATTAAGAAATAAGGGAACAAAATAAGAATTAAAAAAAAAAAAAAAGATGATTGCTTGGATGGTGGTGGCACACGCCTTTAATCCCAGCACTGGGAGGCAGAGGCAGGCGGATCTCTCAATTCGAGGACACCCTGGTCTACAGAATGGTTTCCAGGACAGCCAGAGCTCCACCTATCTTGAAAAAGAAAAGCAAGCAAACAAACAAAACCCTTCAAAACAACAACAACAAAGAGAATGTAAGATGAGCCAGAATTTTTAAGAAAGAGAATAAAATAAATAAATATTCATCAGCATGATGAATCAAATCTGTTCGTGTGATACAAATGCCTTGGAAAAGGACTGGAGTTCAGATGCTCAAAACTCACACAAAAACTGGATGGACACAGTGACTTCTCTGGAATGCCATTGCTTGGGAGAGGCAGAGACAGGGAGTCACTGCAGCAAGCCGACTGGCTACACTAGCTGAATAGGCAGGTCTGCGTTCGGTGACAACACGGGCATGTGCTGGGGTACACAGCATGGTACCCCTAATCAGACGGTAAGAGGGAAGTGCTCACTGTACACTCTTTTATCTGTTTCTTTTTCCACATATTGAGCAAATTAATTGACATCATCCTGGGAATAAACTCTATGCCAGTCGACTTGGGGATCTGGACATGACTGGCATTTTCCCTTTAGAAGCTGTCAGGACTAATCGGAGAAGAGGTGCCACAGTGATGTGGGCTGGATCCATTTGCTGGAATCTTCCGCTTGATGGACTGCATGAGTTTCCCCCCATGTGACTCTAACACATGGACTCAGACCTCGGGTTCCTCAAATGTCCCATCCTGTTGGGAGGCATGTGTCGTCTCTTTCATAGTATTTTGATTTTCTAAAAAAAAAAAAAAAAAACTGAAATAAGTCAAAATCCCTTCACACAAATCTTGGCAACTGTTTGATGAGCCGTCACCGCCCCCCAACCCCCCGCCAGCCTTGGGGATGCTCACTAGGATAACCTTACGTCAGCGTACTAAACAGACTCGCTGTGACGTCCCTGATGGAACCAACACAAGTGGGGAGGTTTATGACTTTAAACTCATGTCTTCACACGTTTCAGCCTATGGCTGTGAGTGTCATGGTGGAAGGACCTGGTGGCCGGCACTGTTCACATTCTAGTGGGTGAGGAGGAGCCACTGAGAGATGGAGACAATACCCAAAGACACAGACCGTTTATACTGACTGCCAGCTTCGCAGGTTCCGCAGCCACCTATCTTGGGGTGGAAGGGCCACCCCAAATATGGGCTGGAGTCTTGAACTACCTAAGTAGAAGAAAGCCTCCTGAGCAGCAACATTCATCTCTCTCAGCTTCCTGCTTGTGAGTGCAAGCCGCTGCCTCGTGCTCCCGCTGCCGTGACTTCTCATGCAAGATGGACGGTATCCCCTAGGTTCATAAGACAGACAGCTCCTTCCTCCCTTAGCTGGCTTCCTATTGGCTATCTCCTCACAGCAATGAGGAAAGTAACAATTCAGTGACCACTTCCTCCAGTTAGGCCCCACTTCTGAAAGTTTCCAGAGCCTCCCCAAACAGCAAGACTCGCCAGCTGGGGACCACACCTTCAACACACACCCTTTTGCGGAAACCATTTCACACATAAACCATGGCCATGAATGCACCTTCTGTCATCTAGAGACTTATTAACAAAGTGGAACACCAACAAGGCATGTGGCTTACTGTCGCATGAATGATAGGGCAGCTCAGGGTGAGGGGAGTCCTGGGGAGAATCGGATCAACAGAGGGGTACACAACCACTCTGCCCCCGGGCCTCCTTCTGGAAGCATCTGCACTGTCATCTGGTTCTTAGTAGCCCTGGGAATTTTACTTCATTCTCCAAACAGGTATGCGTATCGTATCTTAGATCTCCCAAAGCAGCTAAGAATGATTGCTTTGTGCCTTTAAATGGCACATTATGCAATGGATGTTATTAATGGCAACTTAATCAAACGAGCTTTTCCCCTATATGACTAGTTTCCTCCCTTTGTGCTCCATGGGGAATATGAAGACACATGTTTCCCAACACACAACCCCTGCCACTTAAAAATATCCAACCTGGTTTTTTTTTTTTTTTTTTTTTTTTGTCTTTTCTTCCTAATATTTATGCTCTGCTATAATGGCCAAAGGTGGTGGGGGTCACAGCCCACTGGCCTCTGCTTATAGCTCACAGCAATAGCAATTAAAATTAAGCAAGATGCATGACAAGTAACTTCAAAACATGGAACTGCCTCTGTGTGTGTGTGTGTGTGTGTGTGTGTGTGTGTGTCAGTTTGTCTATCATGTGTGTGATGGAGTCTCCCCAAGACAGAGTCTGAGACTCCCTAAGATGTGGGTTTATAGCTTATGATTTCCGGGGAGGACAGGCCCATGGATAATCTTTAATTTCATAGGGAAAATGTTTAGAACAACAAAGAGTGTATGTGGGAATGACTTCCCTGTTTACAAAGTCCCATGGCCCTTTTGCAGAAGCATAAAAACAATTGTGTGGAAAATGTGAAAACTCAGTGTTACCCCCCCTTGAAAGCCAAACATCAAAGGGTGGGCGCCTTGGTTCCTGGAAACTGTTAACCACAACTTGGACTCACAGAATGCTGTTCTTATCCCTTTTAAACTTAGATCACACAATTGTTCTGCTAATAAACAGCCAGTAATAGACACACTTAGAACACGTATGTTTTAAATTACAACTTTATACATGTCTTGGGAAATTCTAGGGTATGTTTTCCAAAAGCTATACAGACCACAGGTCCTTGTCTGGTATGCACTAAACCCCAGGGTGGAGAGGAGGGGGGAGGAGAAGGGGGAGGAGAAGGAAGAGTGAGTGGGGGAGGGAGAGGGAGAGGGAGAGGGAGAGAAGACAGAGTCTATACTACCTAGTCCTTTCTTCATAGCTTTTTTCTTTATACACAGAAAGTAAGGCAGAATGGCTCAGTGTCAAGCAAGACCCTGTTCTGCCCAGGCTCCTGCCAAGCCATCTTCAGAGCATCCCTGCGGGGCAGGCTGCTGGACCCTCCCTGCTTGGGGCTCAAAGAGTCAAGCTTCACGGAGGTTAGCAACTCACCAGCTGCCTTGGCACTAAGACCCAGCTGTGGGCAGTGCCCAGCCTCTCTGGTGCACGCCTCTCATGGAGCTGAGCTAAGCGGGGCTTGAGTTCACACCACTGCCTGTCCTTCATGTGTTGTCAGCACACAGCACTGACATTTAAGGAGAGGAAAGACCAGGGACCCTGCTTTTTAATTCGCGTTACTTCCCTTTTGCTGCTGCCTCTGCCCTGGGGTCACAAAGATGAGCTACAGCGCTTCCGCTTGCGATGGAGTCATGTGGTCTGTGAGGTGTGTGCAGGAAGAGGAAGAACAGTGTGGGCTGTGAAGGAACAGAGGAAACCAGAGCCCAGGGATTCTTAGAGTACAGAGTCTTTCCATGGAAACTTCTGGAGGGTGGGTGCTTTCATTCCCGTAGGTCAGGAAAATGGAGAAGAGTGGAGAAATTCTAAGATTCTGCCTCTTTAGGTTTGTCCCAAATATTCCAAGATGGAGGACGCAACATGGGGCGTTTTAATAATTTTCCTGTAGGAAGAGAATTGCTGAGATCAGCTGCTTCCTCGTTTCCACAGACATGGTGGCATTGCAGCTGCTCAGTGACAAGGAGAATTCCAGGGAGGAAGCAGACCAGGTAGAATAAGGGACTCCTTGGACAAGTCCAGGGTGACCTCTGAGATCAACAGAGGGGCTGAGGGAGGCATAGAATATACCCTGAATTCAGAGCCTCAGATTTGGTCTTCACTGACCTTAGGTCTCAACCCCAAGACAAAGGGCTAACTGAACTGCCTATTAACATAGCGAAGCAGATGCTGTCTGCTGAGCACCTGTTATGGAGGGATTCTGCCTGGCACAGCCCACCCCTCCCCTAATCTCTCCAGGGCCCTTCCCCCAGCTTCTCTTCCCCATATAAACCAACTATTTTAGCTTCCCCAATCCCCTGGTGGCCTGGCTTACTCCTGCCCTCTTGATCCCTGGATCCTCTCTCTCTTCCTCTCTCTCCACTCTCATCTCTTCTCTTCCCACATGGTCCATTTCAGTAAGCCGGTCATGTTCAGTCGGGACACTTCAGATGCCTCTGCCTACGTCTGTGCTCTCCCTTATATCTATAACAAAAACCTCAACCCCTTAGGGACAGTGATGTCCTCCCTTTATTTCATGTCTTTATCTCCACAGGCAAGTTCCTTAGTGTTGGTTGCCTGGGTCAAGGCCAAGACCAAAGTTTCTGGAGAGCTCAATGTCTTGCCCAGTTCTGGTCTCAATGCTGCTCTCCCGGGTAGTAACGTGGTGACAGCAGTGAGTGACTTTGGTTGATACCTGAAATTACTCCTTCCTCTCCTGTGGGGACCAGCAGTCTTCAACCAGGATATTTTCAGACTCAACCACTCTCCACTGGAAGCAGGCTCCCGTGACTGCTGGGGAAAATAGTGAATCCATTACGAACACTTGCATAATCTGCCCTTTGATCTGCCAAATTATCATCTTAGAAAAAAACGCTGCCTTGCCTGAGTGCTAAGCTCTTTATGCTTAACCTTTCACACAATGAAAGTGTCCTTCTGGCTTTGGAAATTTCTTAATGTGATATAAAAGTTAAAAAAAATCCCTGTCTCAGGGCCACCCTAAGTGTCCTGGCTTCCCAGGAGGCCGGGTCTTGCCCAGGCTGCTGTAAAACGGCTACTGAGCTGCTGTATCATGGTTTGGCTAATCAGATAGCCATCCTAAGGGCTGTTTGAAAAGAGACGGGACCCTGTGTGACTTGGAACTGGAACAGGGACCGTCCCTCCATTGAATTTCATCTTTAAATCCTGGATGGCAGAGACCAGAGCTCACGATGCCCAAACTAGAAATCCAGAATAGACTTTGAAAGCAGATCTTTCCAAACCAACTGTATAAACATAATTGTATATAAAAAAAAATTAACAAAAGATATTTCACCACGCAGTAAATGAAATAACAAAGTAAGAGAATCATTACTACACCTTCATGATTGGGGAAGAAAATGCCCATATTTTAAAGAGAAATGCAAACTGAAGAGGGTAAGACTAAAATCATTTCATATCTAGAATTAACAATAAGATGTATGGGGGAGGCGGCGGGGGTAAGGAAGACAGGAAAGCAGGCAGGAAGAGAGACTGATGGAAAGGAGGAAGAAAAACAAATAAATACATCTCAGAGGCTTTCTGTTTCAAAATCTGAATCTGGATGGTGGGTTTTGGGGCCATTGCGCAGGTACTTTTGGAGGGTTGATAATCTCTATAAAAACAAACCAACAAAAAACAAAAAACAAAAGCACAGAATCCCTTAACATCTCTTAGCACAACAAGAAAAGAAAGTATCTACGTTCATAAGACAGGTAAGCAGAGGGAGCGCCTGATACAGAGAAGGGTCGTCGTCATGACAGCCATGTGGAAGGTCTTTGCCTTGGAATAAATTGATTTCATGGAAGAAATACACATCTTCTAGGGGATGGCTTTCTATTCTCAAGGAGCTTGCTTTGAAAAAGATGTCATTTTTTTTTTTTCAAACAAAAAATAAGATGGTGACAGAGAGAATAAAGCACTTAATAAACCAAATGCTGTCACTGTTGGAAAATTGCACTTTAAGTCAGACCAGCAATGGAGAAGATTAAAAATAGAGAAAACTACTCAAAAACTTGAAGGAAAAAAAAAGTGGGATGTGAGTACACAGCAGGCTTTTTGTTGGTGGGGAGGGGGGTGGAAGATATTGGTACCATCCAATGTTGGCCATCAGAGGATAAAAACCCAGCATTCCTATTGAGGCTCACAATTCACATAGTGTATTTGAAGAACCGTTTAGCATTGTCTGCTAACATTTCACGTGTGCATGCCCTCTGACCTGGTAGTTTTACTTCCCGGTACATTTCCTGTAAAGCACTTTTGTGAATGCCTGAACATACGCACAGAAATGAATATGTACTCTGTTAGTGTGGAAATTAGTAGTCATGGACACAGCCTCCCTCTGGGACAGGTTTCAAGAAATGTTTCTCATTTGACAACTACCACAGTCATAGGAAAGATGGCCATAAACATACTAGGAAGTCAGAAAGAAATCCATGTGTGCACGTGTGTGTGTGTGTGTGTGTGTGTGTGTGTGTGTGTGTGTGTGTTTGATAGTTTGAAAACTTTGAGGTGTATATGTGAGGGGTATGTGTGCATGTTTGTGTGTGTGTATGTTTGCACATGTAAAGGGCAAAAAAAGTCAGAGGCTACAAGTTGATTTCAGGTGTCTTCCTGGATTGCTCTCTGCCCTACGCATGAAGGCAGGATCTCACTGGGCCCAGATGTCACTGACTCAAGCTGGTCTAGCTAGCCAACTTGGTCTGCAGATGCCCCGTCTCTTCCTCCCGAATGCTGGGGATCCAGGCAGGCTGCCATGCCCACCAGCATTTGCATGGCTGTTGGGGATCCCACATGTGCCCTGAGCATAAGCATGGGGGTCCTCATGCTCACGTGACAAGCATTTTGCTGCCGAGCCATCTTCTTAGATTCCTTGTTTGAATTTATTTAACTACTTGTTTATTTATTTTGTGCATATGTGAGTGCAGATGTGTGTGTGTGTGTGTGTGTGTGTGTGTGTGTGTGTGTGTGTGAACATGCTGTGGCACACCTGTGGAAGTCAGAGGACTATTGAGAGCACAAAGGTCCTTGCTCCCACAGATCACCAGGGAAACCAGGAATGTTAAGTAAACAGTATTGTCCTCTTAAAGGACTGGCCATATATACTACCACCACCAGGACTGGAGGTGGCCAGTAGCCTAAGTGACTTCTTCATTATCTGTATGACCTAGAAGATGCACTTCCTTCCCTTGGTCTTTAAGCTAATGCATGTAGCCCGTCTCTAGAACTCATCTTCCTGGAAGAAATGACATGTACTTTGAGTTGAGTTTCAATGTAATTATGCCTCCTTGTGCACAGAGAATTGTATTACACTGGCAAACTTCCCCCCAAATTGTACTGTGTTTAAATATGCTGGCAATAAGCCGGACATAGTGGTGCACCGCTGTAACCCCAGCACTCGGTGAGGCAGAGGCAGGTGGGTCGCTGTGAGATTGAGACCAGCCTGGTCTACAAAACAAGTCCAGGAAAGCCAAGGCTACACAAAGGAACCCTGTCTCAACCCCACCACCACCACCACCACCAAAATGCTGGCAATAAATTGGCTGGCATGATGCTCATAGAGACACTCTGCCTCCCCCCACCCCCTCCAATGCCTGAACAGAGGATGATGTCTAATTTAGGTTGTCTCGTGTAAGCACTTCTACCTGATGCATCATCCTGCCAGCCCTTGTTAGAACTTATACAGAAAATATTGGTTACTATGATGAGATCTTTTATTAAAGATGCAACAAAAGCATAAAGGAAGTGGATGTTTGGATTAGGGTCTGGAAACATTATCTTATACAATGGATCATAACTAATAACCAAAAAAGCAGAGAGCTTTTCTCAGGGCAGGTGAGATGGCTTAGCCAGTAAATATGTCTGATGCACAAACCTGGAGACCTGAGTTTGATTCCCCCAGAACCTCTTATGGAAGGCGAGAACCAAGTCCTGAGCATTTTCTTCTGATCTCCACACACATACCATGGCGCCCACATGCCCATACTCACATGTACACATATGCAATAATAATATTAATAGATAAAATTTAAAACCAATTATTTTCCAGACACTCTGTGCTTAAATTTTCAGGTGTAAAAGACAACCTCTTCTCTCTAAAGTATTTCATTTGTATGTATTCATCATACAAAGTCACTGGCTTTGCTATGGCAGCTGCGCTGGGAACCAGACTGATCCAAGAATTTCTCAGAGGCCCCACTATAAAGGAAAATCTAGTTCTGTGTCCTTGCCCAGGGTCAGACTTGCCAAGGCCCAGTCTAGGCCCTCAAAGGAGTAGGTTCTTGCTCCCGGGAAGCCGGCTCTCCCCTCCGAAGGGTTGTGGGAATCAAAACTAAGGCAGCTGTGTCTGAAGTACCCTGTATTCTCTTTGCCAACACGGTCTGATTGAGCTCTCTCTCTTGACCTTGGCCCATTTACCCCCTACAAACAGTAGATAAGATGCTGTACTTCTTAATAAACTTGTTTGGCATAAGACACAGCTAGTGCAACACACACACACACACACACACACACACACACACACACACACACACATACCCGCCAACCACAGATTTCTGTCTTCTTTATCATCTCTTCCTCTGGCCATCCCACTTAGGACCTTGCCCATGAAGATCAACCTGCCAGTCCAGGCCGATTTCTATACCCATATATAATGAACCAAGCCCTGATGTGTGGCATCTGCCCATGTCCATGATGTAAATGGTGTTCATATGAAGGCAGAATAGAGGGAAGTCAGTGTCCACCCTCATGTGGTGTTTCCACCCCTGAGACCCAATAGAAATAACAACATTCAGAGTGTCAATAGTGGTAAGATGTAAAATAATTAAGAAATTATCACGTTTTGAGTGTTTATTACTTTTGCTTTTAATCAACTTATCTAATTGTAAATTCATGTAATTTGCTTTTAAAGATAATGACAACTGACTCTTTTTTTTTTTTAAGATGGAGACGTTTGTTATGTAAACATGGGGAGAGAAGGAAGAGGGGATGGGTACCCCAGAAAGCAGCAGAGACAAGGGAGAGAGGAAGAGAGAAGAAGAAAGGTAAGGGGGGGAGAGAAAGGCGGGACAGAAGAGAGAGAGAGAGGTGGGAGGGGAGAGAGAGAGAGGTGAGAGAGGACAGAGGGAGAGGGGTGAGGGGGGGAAGAGGTGAGAGAGAAAGGGGGAAGAGCAACAGCTGACTCTTTCAAAGCAATGTGAACTAGCTTTTTCATTTTGCTGTGATAGTTCCACAGAATGACAAAAGGATAGAGAGAGAAGAAAAGCATTACCTATGTGCCATAATTGAGACCAAATCAAACAGGTGTAGGGATGTTTGTTAATAGAGAGACTTTAAGAACTTGGAGAGAGGCAGGTGTGGTGGTGCACACCTTTAATCCTAGCACTCAGGGAGGCAGAGGCAGGTGGATCTCTATGAGTTTGAGGCCAGCCTACAAAGTGAATCCAGGACAGCCAAGGCTATGCAGAGAAACCTTGTCTCAAAAAACAAAACAAAACAACAACAACAACAAAAAATTGTTGGCTAGAGGCACGTATTATATTGGATCAGAATGTAATTTTTCCTCAGCAGCCCCATTCTCACTGAGTATAGCATCTCCAAAGGAAGCAATCTAGTTTCCTCATGTTTTTACTCCAGCAAACATCCATTTTCAACCCTTTGATAGGATCTTAATTGGAGACCTGAAAATTCTTATATAAAACCAATCTCATATCCATTCATCATTTACAGTTGTTGCTTCAAGAGTAAGAACCAAACCATTCTGAAAGGGTTTTGGTAAAATATCCTGCCAGGGTCTTTGGCAGGTAAGGACATACAGGCTTCTATAGTAGAGGTGTCCCTGCCCTTCAAAGGTGACCAGCGTGGCAACTGCAGGTCCAGTGGGGCTAAAGGGCAGAGCACCGACAGGGCCTCAGGTGAACTAGGAAGAATGCCAGCAGTGTCCCTGGGTCACATCTGTGAACTGCAGAGAGGTCTACAAAGATGTCTGACTGTTCCTCTGCTCCCTGCCTTGGAAGAAGCCTTGGTTAAGTACCCTGGGGACAGTCTTCTGTTGAAGTTCCAGATGCAGGAAACAGTTTTAGTTTCCCACTTCCCGAGAGTTACCTAGGTACCTCAGGACCCCCAACTGGTTAAACTGATTCTTGTCTTCACCCCAGTGTGAGCTCCCAGACACCCTATAGGGCATATGACAAGGATGGGAGATGTCAACAGATTTGTGGAGCCAATGACACCATGTTCTAGCCATGGGTCATCATCTTGCTTTGAGAAGTCTTCAAAAGAGACATCCTCACACTTGGCACCTTAATGAGTATATTTATTCGCTCTGTGTCTGTATGGGAGGAAGGACTATATTTTCCCCAAACCACATGTGGGCTCAGCATTGTGTGTCAGAGATTCCAGCCAGCACGTTGTTTTTACCCAGCAGGGTGTGGGCAGGAAGAGAGGTGGTAGGGCGGCAGCCTCCTCTGCCAATGCTCAGCTGGTCCTGGACCTGCCAGGTGGCACATCCTATAGAAAAGGATGCTGTGCACTCAGGATCCAGCCAGAGAATTAGAGGCTTCCCTGGGAGAGGAACATGGGCCTGGGAAGCTCCCATGATCAAGATGTCCCATCTGCTGGGCACAGCTTTCTTTTGGCATTCCTGGGATGGCTGTATGTGGAAAAGCTGTGGATGCTGGGAAGAGAGACTGGTGGTGGGGGCTGGGCTGCGTTGGAAGCTCCAGGCTGTGTGTCATAGGGTCCATTCATCCTTTCAGGAGGTTCTCTCCACCCAGCTGTGCCTGCCAAGGGGCAGCTTGTCCATCCACTTCTCCTCACAGATCCCATAAGATACTATGAATGTTGGATCCATTTTCACCTTCCCTTGAAGTCTTTCTGGGATGACACACACTGCAAAGGCATCAATACCTCAGACCAAAGTTGCTTAATGTCCTGGTGTTGGTGTGACACACTCAAATGTCCACCCATGCGGGCTCAGAGCTTGTGACTACACTTACATTGTTTGATAAAGGGACATCATTTTTTTTTTCTTCTGTTCGTTTCTCATAAAACCAATATGTGATCCATGCCAATGTGAGCTCTCCAGTGCATGAGCAGGACTCTATGAAGATTCCAACCCAATGTTTTTCATTTTTACTTTGATCTGAACTAGGTATTTCCGAAGCGTTACTGTTGGACGTAGATGAATTTCAGTGGAATGTCTCTGCAGACATCTGGATTCTGGCAGGTGGATAAAAATCATGGGTGATACCTCAGAGTAAATGTACATTGGGGTCCTGTTGAAGGAGTCTCACATTTCAGTGGACTGTACGCATGAATTTGTAAGGAGGGGTTTCTGGGCTGATTCACCAGTAGATTCATAGCATTCTAGTCTATAGCTATAGACATACTGCGCCCTAGGTAAAAACAAACAAACAAACAAAAACCAAAAGCAAACAAATAAACAACCTCACTCCACCTTTGAAAAATTATGTCTGTAACATAGCAAACTCTAGCCAATGCAGAGGCACGTGATGGGGCATCCTGGGTAAGGGAGGAGATAGTTCTGGCTGTCTTATGATCAGAGAAATAGGGAAAGATGGACACAGAGAGGTAGACAGAATGTGTGTGTGTGTGTGTCTGTCTGTCTGTCTGTCTGTCTGTCTGTGTGTGTGTGCACATCTGTGCATGCAAGTGCCTATGTGCACACAGATGAGAATCCCAGTTAACCTCAGGTGTAGTTCCTCTATAACTGTCCATCTTGTTTCTTGAGATGGGATCTCTCATTGGCCTGAAACTTGCGAAGTCACCAGATGGCTGCCCAGAGAGCCCCAGGGATAGGCTTGCCTCTAATTCCGCATCACCGGGATGACAAATGTGTGCCATCATGCCGGTTCTTCCCCATGGGTCCTAGGGGACTGGACTCAAGTCCTCATGCCAACTGAGTCATTTCCCCAGCCCCCAAGTGGAGCAGAGCCTTCTCCACGGCATGCACCTGACACAGGATTCATGTTGAAAATAAGAAGGACTGCTCTTCAGTGAGAAAATTCAGTAGAAAGTGCCAAAAAAGATGTGGTCAATATCCATTGAAGAAATTCTCCAAATGACCAAGATGTGGTGGTGGGCCTCCTGGGTCACGTCGAGAAGATTCTATCACACGTCTACCACAAAGGAGAGCGAATGAGCGGGAGGGAGGGACACTGGTGAGGATCTGTGTCCTTTGTCTCGTCCATGGCCTCTCAGAAACAGAATGCACACATTCCCCCCCCCCCACCACCCAGACAGGGTTTCTCTGTGCAGCCTTGGCTGTGCTCACTTTTTAGACCAGGCTGGCCTCGAACTCACAGAGATCCCCATGCCTCTGCCTCCCAGGGTGCTGGGATTACAGACATGTGCCACCGAGCCCCGTGAGAATGCACACACTTTGATGCAGCAACCTCTGGGTCCCCAACAGAACTGCGTGTGGACACGCAGAAGAATCGCTTAAGAGAGTAACACCTGGACACAAGCCAAAACCTTTCAGGACCAGAAAAGTCACACATGGGAGACTCACAGCATCGGAAATGGACCAATCAAAGTGGTTCGCCATGGCAATGCAAAGAAGGATCGGAGACGTGATGTTAAGTCACAGAGGCAGACACTAAAGTCCTGAACTAAACAATCCTGTTTGTGGGAAGTTCAAAAGCGACCAAGCCGTCTCTGGTGTTCAAAGCCTCAATGGGGGCGAGAAGACATGATGGGGAATCATAGGGCGCTGGAAATATCCCGTCCTAATTTATGTGATGTTCAGCTGGCGAGCTGCGGATCGGCCCTGTGGGTATGTTTGCTTATAGATGTTTAATCTTCTGACTACTTCTATGAGGGCATCTTCGTGTATGTGGGTCATACTGTAACGGAGCTTTAATGAGAATTTTATTAAAATGGAAAGAAACAGAAAAACGAAGAGAGCCTTGTTGAATTTAGTGAGTTAATTACTCATAAGCCCCCAAGAAAGGGCATTTCCTTATATGTTTGTTGTGTGGGAGGTAAACATATTAATATTCAGTTGATTTAGGGGCCCCTCTTGGGCTTCTTGCCAGGCTGGCTCTTATTGGCTGAGCTTCTTGCCAGGATGGCTCCCATTGGCTGACACCGCATCACTCTGCCTGGAGACAAAGGTAGATGGACATCCGCCCTGCGCCTGATCCCAGCGTCTGCTACAGAGGGAGCTCAGCCACTTGGCTTGCCTCTTTCCAGTCTCCCGGGCAGAGAAGTCCTTGCAGATCTGAATGATTCTGAGTGGTCTCAGTGGAGGTCTTTCTAGGATTTCTCTTCTTGAGAAGAAAAACTAGAAATTTCCTCTCAGTGTGCAGTGGTGTGTTTCCAACAACACGAGTACCGCAATTCAAAGTTAGTGTGGCCAAGCTTGGGACAAGCAGGTGTGAGGGGTTTGTGTGTGAATTCTGGCCAGTGAGTCTGAATGGCTGTGTGACTGGTAACATCTCAAGGGTGGAGTCTCCTTCATCCTGGACCCTGTGTGAGGGGGGAACGGAGTAGCTTCCAACTTATGATGGTCACGTGGGACAAGCAAGACACAAACAGTGCTAATGAAGCTCCCAAGACTTGGTGCCTGTTACAGTGGCACAACCCAGCCAGCACTAACCACTGGGCTCCCTCTCTACGTGGGAGAGTGAGGAATAACTAGCCTGCCGTGAGGCCCATGGTCGGACAAAGCTATGGGCCTGGACCCTTCAGGAATGGACACCAACCATGGCTCCTGACTTCAACCACTGCTCCTTTGTTCTGGGGACCCGTGGTGAGCCATCCAGCCTTTTCCCCAAGATGCCTTTGAAGTAGTGCAGAGCAGCGATGCAACCACATTTGCCCTATGTGTCCCAGGGCCAGTGTGTTTTTACATTATGACCAGCTAGGCAGCTAGGGTCCTCCCCACAGGCCCTGCCATGGGATAAAAAAAAAAAAAAAAAAAAAAAAAAATCTGCGCTAGGATTTTTGTCAAGTTACTCCTAGAAGGCACACCAGCCATGTCTCTAAAGGTCACAGTGGAGACTTGTGTGTCACAGGAAGGCAGTGGGGCAGATGGGATCTGAAGGGAGATCTTCCTAGCTGACAGTTAGGGCCAGGGGGCCAGAATCAGAGCCCAGCCCTGAACTCGTTGGGGAAAAAAAAAACAAATCAAATCAAAACAAAACAAAACATAACACAAACCTCTCTTACTGAACAAGAGGCAGAATGAACGATGAATCCCAGTCTCCACCCTGTCTCTGGGATGATCACATACCGAGGCCTTCTTCCTAGTGACTCCTCAATGCTCCTGGTGAACCATGCAGAGAGTAAAATCCATCTTAGAACAAAGCCACACTGCTTTGCTAGCAAAGGAGTCACAGGGAGCAGCCACAAAAGGGCTCACACCCTCCTGTCGCTGTCCAAAGGAGAACCGGACCGACGGAGAGATTCAGTAAACACGGAGCTGCATCTAAAGTTCAGAGCCAAGCCTGGTCACCCCAGCTGAACGCAACACAGCCACAAGCTCCTCACGAACCTATAGACAAGAATTAAAAGCCTAAGGTCTGGGGCTGAGGAAGTAGCTTAGTGGCAGAGTACTTACATAGGATGCCTGAAGACCCGAGTTTCATCCACAGCACTGCACAGACTGGCTGTGATGGTGCACACCTGTAATCCCAGTACTTGAGACTGGAAACAGGAGGAGGGAATGGGACATTCAAGGTCATCCTCAGTTACACAGAGAGGTCAAAGTCAGTCTGTCTGATATGAGACCTTGTCTCAACAAACAAACAACCTCCACTACACACACACACACACACACACACACACACACACACACACACCGGCACATACAAGTGCTGGACTTTCTGACTTGTTTGTTAAGCAGCATTACCATAATACTATCTATCTGATACAAAGTGCAAAAGCCAAATACAAATGTTTCATTCACTGAGAAATGACTTCTGAAATTTATCTATTCCTTTATAAAAAAAAAAAAAAAAAAAAAAACTGGGAAGCCCAGCACTTGGGGAAGCAGAAGCAGGTGGATCTCTGAGTTAGAGGCCAACCTGGTCTACAAAGTGACTCCAGGACAGTCCGGGGGAACACTGAGAAACCCTATCTCCAAAACAAAACAAAAAATCTGAAACCCCCAGCAACATGCCAGTCATGAGGTCTTACTTAGATTTGGGGTCTGCTTTGCACCTTCTGAATATATGGATATAAGCTTCCACTGCTCTCTGAGTCTACGCACCCTTCACTTCCCTTGGGCGCGGCACTGGGGATAGGAACAGGGTGGCGAACAGCACTTCCGGTCACACTGCCCTTCCCTGGGTTTCTACAGTAGACCTTTCCAGCGGTGAGGGCCTCCAAGGGTGATTTGCCTCCAAGTCTCAGTGCTTATTTTGGCAGGAGAGTCTGCCTCAGCAGATTTCCTGAGCAGCTGCGGTTGCTGCTGAGTTTGAAGTGCCCCCGGTGGCTGGCGTGAAGGGACCCCATCTCTTGCCTTCTGCTCTTTTGCACACCAGGCTGCTGTTTAGCATTCCATGTGGCGGAGTATGGTGCTGCCCGGCTGCGGCAGGCTGGACTGGAATCAGCTCCCTCTGAGGCTCCAGAGCTCCATGCATTCTCCACCTGGGTCTCAGGTCCTTCAGGACTCCTTTGCTGCATAGAAGGTGTAAGTCCCTGTTAGATTATCACAAATTCTATTCTGGTTTGTTCTCCAATTGGGGCATCAGTGCAGCTCTATTTGGTAATAAACTTTGTGTTTCATGGCATGCTTGCCCCTCTCCTTGTTGCTGAATATTGCACTGCGACAACAGTTTATATTGTCTCACAGTTTGAGGGCACAGCCCATCACAGGGAGGAAGTCCTGGGGGGTCGGAGCTGGCCGCAGTGGGGCTCATTGCTTCCTTAGTCAGGAAGAAGAGAGCAATGAACGCTGGTGCTTGGCTAGCTTTCTTTTTATGTAGCCCAGGAGCCAGGCTTTGGCATGACGTTGCCCATGTTCAGGAGGCATCTCTCCACTTTCGTTAACTTAATCAAGATAGTCCCTTGCAGATGTGTCTAAAGGCCTGTCTGGCAGGTGATACCTGTCGTGCGGGCAACTCACACTAACTATGACATGTGGCAAAGCTGGGTTTTCATTCCCAGTCTCTAAGGTCATAACACATTTAGGGATCTCAGATGAAAAGGAAACAAATCACCTCTCTAGCATAAAACAGTTGCTGGCTGCAAATCCAGAGAACCAGCAAAAGTGTTCATCCTCTGTTGAGTAAACTGCTAAACTGAGCTCATGGGGCCACAGGACTCTCTGCTAAGGCCCACTTAGCCCTAGCAGGATTCTCACAGAATCCTGGCCTTGTACTAGCCAGCACTAGCACAGTCTACCTGATGTGTCCTGGGCCAAAGGGTTGAACTTTAGAGATCAGGAAGGCTTAAAGCCACTCTCCTCCCATCAAAGCCACCTGCTTCCCTGGCATCTCATATGGCATCAGGTTCCCAAACGGTCACATCTTCTAGCCCTTCCTCAGCTCAGCTCATGCCCACCGTCTTGCAGGTCAGATGCAGGATTCAGACACGTGGACACAACCAATCAGCATGCTGCTCCAGACCTCAGGCAGCCTGAGCCAACACTGTGCCTGAAGGACAGTCCCCATCTGCTACCCAGATGTCCACCAAGTCCTTGAAGGCAATACTGGCTTGAGCCCATCATGGTGAGCACAGGGACATGGGGACATTGCTGAAGACACCATAGGTACAAAGAAGAAATGGTGGCACTGAGAAAAGGCTGCTCTCTCCCACACAGGCTCCTGCTTCCTCCTGGCCTCATGCTGAGGACAAGGACACCACTGCACTACTGTCATGAGCCTCTCCTGCTTCTCTCTCTGTCTGACTCACTTTTCTTCCATTCTACTGGGTTGGAACAGGGTCTCTCCCCTGAAATCCTATTGTCCTGAGACCTCAGAGTGTGGTCCATGCTTAGATTTCATATGGCTGGTCCCCTTCTGAAAAGGGCTCAGTGTCTTTGCTGTTAAATAATTCATCATCGGGGCTTTAGAATACTTTGAGACAAGCCACATTCCTCACTGAGTGAAGTTTAAACTGTCTGCCTGGGGTTTAGTCAGTGCCCACTCAGGATAACTATGGAATAGACAGAGGAGGAGGAGGAGGAAATGAAAGGAGAGGAGAAAAGAAGTGGCTTGCCCATTTAAGTGTTCAGAAGAGCTCAAAGCTGATCTCTAGAAGCAAGATAGAGTGCCAGGAAAGGTAGATGAGTCGGTGACACAGACTGGGGAGTTCTAACACACCTGCGTATGAGTCGCTTATCTCATTTCCAGGGTGCATAAGAAGATGCAGCTACCCAGCCACTTTTCTCTGCTGCCACTCACTACCTGGATGAGTTTGTGCCACCTGGGTGTATGAGTCCAGTGATGAGCTTCTCTGAAGCTCAGAACTGTGTGAGAGGCAGGAGCAGCAAGCAGTCGGTGCAGCCATGGCTGCTGAGGTGCCACTGGGACTGAGTGTGGGCCTGGAAATACAGTGCACAGACACAATCTGTGTCACGGTAACTTACATGGGAATATATCATAGAGCCTGAGGAGATGGCTCAGTGGATCGGAGGGTTTGCTGTGCAGGCACGAAGATCTGAATCCAAACCCCAGCATCCATGCAACCCTTTGTGAGTGGTGGAGACAGCCTAGCTCCACATTCAACAGGACACCGTGTCTCAAGGGAATAAGGTAAAAAGTGATGGAGAAGGAC
Source organism: Acomys russatus (assembly GCF_903995435.1). Lineage (NCBI taxonomy): Eukaryota > Metazoa > Chordata > Mammalia > Rodentia > Muridae > Acomys > Acomys russatus. The sequence goes on along the minus strand of NC_067148.1, from coordinate 40,275,282 downwards.
ATCTGGTCTTCTCCTCTGACTTCCATAGGCATACATGCACATAACACACACACACACACACACACACACACACACACACACACCACTGCCACCACCACACATTTACCTTTCCTGACACAAAATAATATAACAATATCATGTTCGCTAAAAGCTAAACTTGAATTGAACGAGAAGGCAAGACTTGATTACTAAATTGCAGACGAAAACTTAAGTAGCAACAAAACAGTTAAAAACAATTTGTAGCTGACTTAAAATTCTAGCACTAGTCAAAAGTTAAATATAAAAGTTCAGTCCAAATGAGCTCATTCCTCGATACCTTGACAAAAAAGAGAGAGAACAAAAAGGAAGAAAAAAATAGATAAGTTTGACTAAATTAAAATCTATATTTAAAACCTGAAAAGGACTACATGTGGCAGCACACCCTTAATTTGAGCTCCCAGAAGGCTGAGGCAGGAGGGTCTCTGGGTTTGAGGCCAGCCTGCTCTACATAGGGAGTTCAAGACTAGCCAGGGATACATAGTAAGACCCTGTCTCAAAAATAAATGAATAAACAAGAACTGGGGAGATGGCTCATGGCTGAGAGCAGGGACTTCTCCTGCATAGGACCCAAGTTCAGTTCTCCACTAACTCTAGCCCTTAGGGGAGCCATTGCTTCTGGCCTCTGAAGACATCGGCACTCATGTCCCAGACCCTCCTCATATGTATAATTAAAAATAAAATAAAATCTTTTTTTTTTTAATTTGTTAAGAGTTGAAGAGACAACCACAAATCAGCATAAATGCCAATGGCATAGAATCTCACGTAAATCAACCACACAGCACTAAAGCGCCACTATGAGACGGGCCAACAGATAGTGAGGATTCTTGTGTCACCATGGAAATACATCCCTCAGATCTCCAGAGAGGAGAGTGATGGAAGGCACCAGTGTGCCTCTGAGGTCTGTCACACCTGCTGCAGCCTGATCCCAGCAATACTGTGACAGGCCATGTCTGTGGTGGGGGTGAGATTCCTAAGATGGGCAGAGGTGGTCCTTGAACATATACCCAGACTGCACTGTAGTTGAAGGCCCCTCTGCCTTCCTTCCCTGACTCTAGTGGCTCAGCCTTTGGTCCTGGGACACAGCTCTCCTCCTTAGTGCCCTTGCCAAACAGACGCCAGACAACGCCTTGCAAGGTCAGTCCAGTCTTGGCCTCTGTCTCTCAGAAGATGTGGGCTCACAAAGCAGGGACAAAATGATTACTGGTTTCATAACATCGAGGAAAATATGCCCAGCCTTCCAGTGCTCAGTTAAGAATGCATTAAATATCATTAGGCAAGATCTGTGGCATTTCCTCCTAAGCTTAACTATGCCAAGCTTGTCTTGTTCAATCAGCTAAGCAGTTTCACATATTTCAGGATACAGGACAATATAATTTAGAGAGTATGAAAAAAAAAGGTACCATGTAGAAAGCATCTCAAAAATGATTTTTTGACCTGATATTTCACATGAACAGCATGCTCTTGAGCAACAGAAATACAAATAGGCTCTAAAAATGTCCAGCATCTTTTTACTAGTCTTAGGGGAAATAAACAGTCATTAAGCTAATGTTGGCAATAAAACAGGAACTTGTATTTTAAAGGTTAGTGCAGTCTTCCTAAAAGCACACTGCTTCAACACCCATCCCTTACAAAAAGAACACGCTTTTCATCTTAGGGACAGGATGCTGGCAGTCTCTAGCACAGGACAACTTCAGGGTCAAGTCGCCAGCTCCCAGGCCAAGGCTAGGCTAGTCCTGGGTGCTGAGGCTGCAGAGCAGTGAGGCCAGCTGGGTGAGCTTGGGAGCCCCCTGCTATGCAACCCATCTTGATGAGAGCTGAGCCACTGCCAGAGTCCTTCCTGCCCAGGGCCACTTGCTCACTGTCTTAGATTCATTTCCAGTTCCTGGGATAAAGGCAAATTAAGGGCGAAGGGGTTTATTTGGCTCACGATTCCAAGTTATTTATTGTTCCTTGTTGTAGGAAGTCAAGTTGGCACAGCTGAGACAAGCATGTATAAATGCATGTGTGGTAGCACTTCGATCACTTTCCCCACTCACATGTTCCAGGATTCCCTGCCTAGGGAATGGTGCCACCCACAGTGAGAGGATCTTCCCATCTCAACTAATATAACAAAAATAGACCCCTACAGGCATGCCCACAGACCAAGTTAATCTACACCCCCTTCCCAAGTGACTCTAGGCTGTCTCAAGTTTACAATTCAAATGAACTATCATTACCTCTCCTTTCCTGGATAGCTCCCAGGTCTGTCCCGCTCCCTTCCTCTCCTGGCTTCCATAGGAAATTACTGGTGGGAAGATAGTTCTAGAATTCCCGCCGGTTTGGTCAGCTCCTTAGGGACTTCCTCTCCATCCTTTCTCCTTCTCTAGGGTCAGAAATGCACTCTCCAAGCTCCCCTCCACCTGTCGTACTGTCCGTTGACCTCACAGGTGCTTCTGGTCTGGCTAATCCTGCCACGGCACATGCTTCTCCGAAGACCCTAGCCAGCAAATACATCACCCCTCCAGGGACTCAGCTGGGACACCGTTGTTTCCCCTGCCAATCGGGGCTCCGCAGGGTTAGAAGTTCTGGTTTTTACAAAGAAGTCCTTTGTTATCAGGGTGAGAAGGTTAACACTGACGTTGGCTGATGGAGTCTAAATTAACCAAGCGATAGGCCTCCAGACCTTCCAGTGAGGGACTAAGTAGACTAAGCTCATTGAGTTGGGAGGGCTCGTTCTGAATTCGGGAGAGCAGGTCCATGGACTGCCTTCCCAGACTGCTCAAAAAAGAGCCGAACTCCAGCAGTCATCACTCCTTCCTTCCCCACTGTGGACACCAGGTGACAGCTGCCTCGCTCTCCTGACTCCATGCCTTCCCTGTGATAGAACAATATCAAACGAACTGTTGGCCAAAATGAACTCTTTCTCACTTAGGTAGTTTTTGTCAGGGCATTTTATCATAGCGACAGGAAAAGTAGCAAAGCCACACGGGAGCCATGAGGTTTCCGTGGGAACGCTGTGGGCTGCCTGTAGAGCACACAGGCCTCCTGGCACCATACAGGGATGAAGAGGTGAGAGCAAAGCAGCCCCTGGTCCACAGCGCAGGGTGAAAGCACGGAAGTGTCACTAACCCCAGCCTTGCCAGCTCTGAGCCACTGCTTTTATCCCCATTTTTAGATATGGCAGAGCTGAAGTGTGAACTGTCATTTGCTATACAGTCCGGTCCACCTCAGATGTGGGCCTTCATGCTCATGGCTGCCATTGCTGTTTTTCAGGAATTTCCAGGTGCCTCTAACTGAAACCATTGGTCCTTCCCTTGGGTCCAAGAAAGCATCTGATGGGTGACTTTGAGATAGCAAAGGGTCTCAGACCTTCTTATCTTTGTAAAGGCTGCCCAACAGGATGCCCAACCCGTGGCTCATGGACTGCGCATATCCTAGGAGAGCGCTTTGTATGAAAGGGTCCTGCAGAACCGGAGTATTATGGTCTTGCAGCCTAAGGGCCTGGGTTGGACACCTCGAGTGTAATTTATGTATCAAGACAATTCTTCCAGTGCGGCCCCGAAAGGTCCAAAGGTTGAACTTAGGTTCCGTGCACCACAGATGGTCTCTATCATCGATTCATCTTTTTCCTATTTTTTTAAAAAACATTCTTTTAAAAACAAATTTTAAAAAATTGTAGTTTTTTTTTTTTATGGCCAATATAAAAATAAAACAGAGCCCAAGCATAGTTTGTTGACCCCGATCTAGGGTTTTGTTTTTCTTCTTATAAATAGACTTTGTGAATGAATTTGTTCATTTTCTTTTTTCCTTTCCCTTAACGGTGGTGTGGTCGGTCGGTCAGTAAAGGATATACGAGTTGAATACGTCGATTATATTAGTTGTTTTCCTTTTGCTGTGATAAAATGCCTGACATAGGCCACTTCAAGAGGAAAAGTTTATCTTGGATCAAAGGTGCCATGTACAAACCCATCATGGTGGGACAGGCGTGGCAGGGGGAGCCTGAGGCAGCTGGTCACGCTGTGTTCCCAGGCAGGAAGCAGAGAGCAGCGGGTGCAATCTCCCCCTGCTCATTCAGTATGCCGTGCCCCCACACTAAGGGCAAGTCTCCCCTCCCCCTTTAAGCCTTGCAGGAAACTCTCTAACAGGCATGCGCAGAGGCATACGTGTCTCCTTAGGTAATCCAACCGCAGTCACGTTGACAAATGAAGGTTAGTTGTCACCGGTTTTGTATATGTTTCAATACACTCCTGAGAAATGTATACCTACAGATACAGAGCTATCTGTTGTGTGATCCAGTGTTATGACGTAACTGTAGAGTATTTCCCCCGCAAAGGCTCATGGGGCCTCTGGGCACATCGTAGTGGGAGTGGCAAATATGTTTGAAAATGGCAGTTCTGCTAGTCACGGAGTAGAGGAGCAAACACAGAGCTGGAAGGTGGTTCTCTTAAAACACCACGCTGGCTTTGACTAGAGCACACGCACCCAGTGAGTTATTCTGATCTTGGTGCACATTCCTCTGTCCTGTGTAAATTTCTGCTGACTGCCTGTCAAAAAGGTGCAAGTTAGAAGCTACCTCCTGCCCGGAGCCCACGCCTTGCCTTCATCACAGCTCCCAACAGACGAGACACCCAAGCAGCATCCTAAAGGGGACATGTCTAGAATAAATTGCAGCCAAGTAGCAAATCGTTCAATCTGAGCCATGCCCACCTCAACAGCCAGGACTTCTATAGTTCGGGCGGGGGGGGGGGGGGTGCAGGGGGGGGCTGGGAGCAGCTGGGAGCCCAAAGACACGGTCAGAATAAGCAACAGCTGAGGCTAATCCACAGGCTTAAAACCCGAAAAGAAATCCTGTCTGTAGCCAGTCCCACCCTTAGGCTGCTGGTTTTGCAGCATGGTGTCGCCCCCCCTCCCCAGTGGTGCCTGGGCCACTCGGAGGAGGAGGTTGGGTGGGATAGTCAGGCCAGCCCTCAGGGGCTGTGGGTTCCTCACATCTGAGAGCCTTAGCATAGATCAGGGTGGAGCTGTGCCACCCAGACAGCAGAGGGGCTAGGGGCCCTTCTGTTCTCCATTTTCCTTTTAAAGGGACAAGGCAGGATGGTGACATTCTCACAGAGCTGACATGGCCCTTGAGAGAATAAGAGTACTTGCTTTGGTTGTTTTTTTTTTCCAGTGGGGGTGGGGTGGGGTGGGGGTGTGGCTTTACTGAAGTATAATTCATACTCCATACACTTTGCCCACTTAGAGGAGTCAAGGTTTTGGATACATTTGTACACAAACACTAGGGTGTATGAGCCTAAGCTATCAGTGTTGGAAAAGGCAATGTTTTTACACAACAAAGAAGGTAGCTGACCACACAGAACCTTCAGAAGTTCTCCGAGGGAGCTGTGGGAAGCCCTGGAGGTGCCAGAGACCTTGGACAGAGATCAATCACACGTGTTTGAGGCAGGGGAGCAGGCGGGGGAGGGGCAGGCAGAGGCCAGTTCATGAGAGGGTCCAAGGACCAAGAGCAGGTGTGTGGTCCTGCTTGGCCTGCGCTGGAAAGAAGCTGTCTTTGGGGTTTGTGCAGCAAGGCTGCGCTTCAGGGCAGACGTGGGGCGTGGGCACAGGAGAGCTTTGTGGAGGCACTGTGGCAGTCAGCCACTGAGGTACCCGCATTAGCTGCACAGACATGGAGACACTGGGGGACAAGCAGCTGGGCTAGAGGACAAACTCGTCAGGAAAGGAGAGAGGGAGGAGGCAGAGGCCAGAGGGAAAGGAGCAGAAACAGGAGCTGTGCCTCACCTCACACAAGGACAGCGCAGGCTTACCACGGGCCTCATCAGGATAGGAAGAGACACTTCTAGCAGGAAGGAGCTTCAACACAAAATTGAGATGTGTTTAGACACAGCGCCAAAACAATCACCCAATCATCTCCTGTGCATACACAGGCGTGCACATATGCACACTCCGTGAACACACACACACACACACACACACACACGCACGCACGCACACGCACGGATGCACACACATTAAGAGACAGACATATACAGAAAGACATAGGCACACACAGGCACTCACAGACACACCCATATACAGACATACACACAACCAGAGACACAGATTCACACACACACAGATAGAGACAAACACACACAAAGATACAGACATATGCAGAGAGAGAGAGACAGAGGCCCACGCTGAAACACATTACACACACACACACACACACACACACACACACACACACACACATACACATACACACAAATCTTTATTGTGTCAGGCTCACTCCTATGATTTTTTTTTTAATCTGTCATCAATATGGTCTGAGAATACTAAGTGGGGAATGTCAGAGCTACACTAGTCACGAGTTTTGGATTACATGGTATTCTATGTGATGTGATCATGCCTTCCTACCTGGGAGGTTGGTGGCCCCTATGTCCAGTGTATTTATACACATTACTCTTTGCTAGGTCACTTAGCACTTATCAGCACAGTATATAGGGTTGGGTACTAACTATGATTTGGTGCTCTTTGTCAATGTGAGTGTGTGTGAGTACACATGTGTGCATACATGTCTTAGTTCACGTATCAGAAACTGATGGATTTGACCTGGGAGTTCCGTAAGAGGAAAGGGACAATTCTCCCCTGAGACTTGTTGACTTGTTGTCTTTCCACAAGGAGAGGCTCCTGGATTCTCCAGCGTCTTTGTGGTTCATGGAGAACTGATGGCAATAGCCAGGCACCTCTGGGCAATTAGGTTGTAAGCACTGGCAGTGCTCACAGCTCAGAGAGACATGACTCCTGCCCTCAGACAACAGCGCAAAGTACTACAGATACTGAAGTTCCCTGTCCAACTTGCAGGCTGAGGCTATTTGGTCCTTGGTGAATAAAACTGATCATGTGACCTGCAGTATTGGCTAGCCTAACATTTAGACAGTGTCTCCTGCTACTGGGCAGTGACTGGGAAATTGTTAATAATTTCTTTAAAAATGAATGGTCCCTGGGGATTTGGTGTGTCATTCATCATCAAAATGTCACAACAACAGGATTCAGCCCTGTCTATGACCATTGAAAGCCAGTGGTCCAGCAGCCTAATAGGACCAATGGAGGAGGGTCACCATGCATGTGATCCTCAGCTCATGATGTCACTATCCCTAACTTCAGGGCAGCAGGCTTCCAGCATCCACCAGAGGAGCTGTTACCAAGTAATTCCCTGGTATGGGTGCCAGGCCTGCTGAGTGCCTTTCTAGGGAGGTGATCCTTACACACTGAAAACTAGGTTAACTTAGACCTCCCAGATGCTCTCAGACTCCAGGGGAGTAATAAACCCACATCGAGAAGCAACTCTTTCCTTAGAGGCAAATGAGAAAGAGCCTTTTCTGTGCCTGACTTTAGCATTTGTCTCTCTCCCCACTGTGTGTGTGTGTGTGTGTGTGTGTGTGTGAGAGAGAGAGAGAGAGAGAGAGAGAGAGAGAGAGAGAGAGAGAGAGAGAGAGAGAGAGAGGAGAGAGAGAGAGAAAGAGAGAGAGACAGGTAGGCAGGCAGACAGACAAACAGAGATATATACTGAAAGAGAGAGACATAAACAGAGACAGAAAAACATGGAGAAGAGAGAGAGAGAGAGAAAAGAAGAAGAAGAAGAAGAAGAAGAAGAAGAAGAAGAAGAAGAAGAAGAAGAAGAAGAAGAAGAAGAAGAGAGAAGAAAAAAGAGAAGAGACACATACCCTGGAATTTGTCACTTAGCCATTTGTAAGTACAGAGTTCATGGACAAGAAGTCTACTCTGTTGAGCTTTTTCCCCTGCCATCTTGCACCCATATGCCTCTCCTCCTCACACTCCACTTCCTGACTGTGAGTGTGAGGCTGCAGGGCCTGTATGTGAGGAGAATCATATGTCCTTTTGTGATGGCTCATCGCAATGGCACAAGCTCAGGTCCATGCTGTACCACGTGACAGGGCTTTCTTACCTTTTAGGGAAGTAGAAAGATACTCCTTTGATGCATACATGCTACTTCTGCGTTTTCCACCTTTTGCAGCTGTGAATGCAATGCTGAAGACAAGGCTGTGTGGTAATTCTTCAAGACTCTATTTCAATGCTTTGGGGTGTGGAGGCAGAAATGGAATGGCCAGCTCATAGGGTGCTTCTGTTTGTATCTTTAGAGGAGCTGTCAGCAGCTGCTATTTTCCCATCTCACCAGTAGTGCACTAAGGTGCAGGCTTCTCATTGTACTGCTTGTTTTCCGCCATGTTTGACAGCAGCCATCCTAGTGAGCATAAGCATCTGCTTGTGGTTTGAATGTGCACTTCCTTCAACAGTCAGGGGTGTTGACCGTATTCACACACGTGTGCTGGCCATCTGTGTGTTTCCTGCAGTCCTCTTCTGCTTTTGAATAGAAGCTGGACTTCTCCACCACCTTAGGGCTACTATATGTCAGGCTGTGTTTGTCAGTCAGAGCCTTGATGTGCCTTGAGCGCTGCGTTTAGCTTTTGGAGCCTCTGTTTCACCTGTCAGAATCCTCTGTTAGGGACCAACATGAATGCAAGCATTAAGTCCTACCCATGGCTGTTCCTGACACCTTGACAGAGCCTGGTCCCCAGCACACCAGGTCCCACCCATGTTTTTCAGATCACCCTGAAGGGAACCTCCACTCTACCATAGTGTGCCTACAGACACCTGGCAGTGGCATCTCTTCTCTATTCCTATGGTTGTCCCACACGCTTTCCTCCTCTCTTCTTTTCAGCTAACAGGGACTATTTTACAGCTCCTCCTAAGAGTCTTGGGGTCATCCTGCACTTTAAGTCCAGCAATACACTGACACACCCCGCTCTCCACTGTGGGCCTCTCTTCTCAGTCTTCCATACCAGCGAGTGAGGAAAACCAGACAAGTTTCCTCTCATCAACCCAGTTAGTGAGGCAGACATCAGCAGCCAGGGTGACAGGAGAAATATGCTCTTTCTCTCCCTGCCTGACAGCCTCTCACCTCTTTGTATGTGTGAGTGAACACTGACAGCCAGGCCCTGCATGCACCGATAGCCAAGCACATGCACGTGCGTTCAGCACTCAGCGGGGCTTAGTGATGCTGCTTGGCTACCATGTTCAACGGGGCCAGTGAACTGCTTCCTGGGCCAATGCCTCAGACTCCCAGCTCCCAGACAGAAAGGGGATTTCCTTCTTACATGTCCTCTGAAACTATAAATCTGCTGAGATGTTTTCTCTTAGATGAATGTCATGGGCAGACTTTAATAATAACTACATTCCATACTAGGCTTTGTGAAGAACCCTTTTAATATAGTATTTTTATTAATTCTTTGAGAATTTCATATATGTGTACAATGACTTTTAATCACACACACACATCCTTTCTCTCTCCTCTCTCTGCCTAGATCTCCCTACCACCCGTTTTCAATTCTCTGTCTAACTCTCTATATAATCCACAGAATCTACTTTGTGCTATCCATATATTCACAGGGGTGGGACATCCCCCAGAAGACCATCACCCTACCAGGAGGCACACCTTAAAAGAAAACTGACTCTCCTTCTCCTTTACACCAGCAACTATGGGTAGCTCCCCATCTAGGGGTGAGGGTGGAGGGCTGAGCTCCTCCCCTTCCACACTAGAACACTGACCAACTTGTTCAGGGCTCCTGCAGGCAGCCACAGGTGCAATGCGTTGTTCGGGAGTTCCCTGATCCTATTATATCCAGAAGAAACTCTTCCATCCTGCTCCTCTCTGACCTCCGGCTCTTTCAATCTTTCTGCCTATTGTCCATGATAGTCCCTAAACATTGTGGGAAAGGAGTGCAATATAGTTATCCCATCTGTGGCTGAGCACCCACAGACGCTTCTTCCCTGCATTTTGATTGGCTGTGAGCTTTTTGCACTAACCTCCGTCCACCAAAATTTTATTCACCGCCATGTGTCTCCTTAGAAACATTGCTCCCTAACCCACTGCCCCTTGTCTTCCTTGTCCTCTCTTCTCCTTACTCCTCTCTTGCCTCTGGTCCCCATTTTCAGACAGACAAGCCTTCCTTCAGGGCCTTTGTACCTGAACTTACCTCAGCTCTTCCCACATTCTCTAGCCACTGGGTTCTCTCCAGCAGCCTCCAGGCCTCCCCACATCCTGTCCTCAGAAGGGTCTTCCCTGACCTTAGGCAGCAAACCACCTCCAATCCCAGCTCTCCTTCAATGGCATCAAAGGCTGTGCAACCTCCGAGAGTGCTTCCCCTGCGGATTAGTCACTCAGCAGATTGCCTCAGCTGTGAGGCATCCCAGGGCTTAAAACCACGTCTGTCCAAAGATAACAAATGGCAGGTGAACCTAAAAAAGATATTTAGCATCAGCAGTCAGCAGAGAATTCAAACCAAAGCCACAACAAGATAAAACACCTCACCATGCATTACCAGCCTGATGGATACAGAAGGAAAGCGGGAGCTAGTGACTGTTGGTGAGGACATGAAGAAAGCCAGCCCTTTGTGGATGGCAGTGGGAGTGAGAGCTGACACAGCACTGTGCATAACAATGCGGGTGTCCACACTATCGGGTTATCCAGCCTCTAAGTGCAAAAGAAGAAAAAGAGCCGAGAGCAAGGTCCTGAAGAGAGTTCTGTAAAGCCTTGTTCAAAAAGTCATCGTGCACAGTTGCCAAAAGGTGGGGGGCAGCCCAGATGTTCACTGGAGTAGTGTAGTTAGTTTTTTTCAGCTCCCAAAAGGAGATAAATGTGAGACTCTCTAGTATGTATATTCTTTGATGTTTTTGTCTTTGTAAGTGTAAGTGTGAATGTGCGTGTGAGAGTGTGAGGGGGTGAAAAGAGAGGGATGGAGGGAGACAGAGAGACAGAGAGACACACAGAGCGAGACTCACTGGGATAGATACATTGGGCACTTTATGAGGATATTGGCTGAGTTCTTGCTCCGTTTATTTGACATGGAGCAAAGCCACCCTATATCCATGGAGACCTTTCCCCATCATCTTGTTTCCAAGGTCTCATGTTCTCTTTTTGAGGCTCTATTCTTGCAACCAGAAGAGGTTTGGTCCTATGTGACAAATATGAAAGCTGGATTCGGCCAATTGACTAGGTAATCGGCCAATGTCATAACTACATAAGGACACCAAAAGTCGGTGCGGGCATCTCCCTGACAACACAGCATCTGGAATCATAGCCATTCCCAGAGCACGGAGAGTGTGAGACAGAAGAGGGGAGGGGACTGTGCTCCCATCTTTGGTTGGAGGCAGTGTAGACTGCACACCACCACACAGGGAGCTGGCTGCATCTTAAGGCTGTTTGCTACCTGCAAGCTCTCTGCTAGGCCTTGAGGTTGGGCGGTTGGAGAGGTGTGGCAAGGAGATACAGGAGCCTCACAGAAGTCCAGGGATTGACTGCCGTGTTTGGTGAAGCTGCTGAGACAGAATTAGGTTGTTTCGTTCTTCTGATCAAAGGGAGAGAAGGTAGCCCTCAGGCTGACTGTGGGTGGGGACCAGGACTTGGCCTCCTCCTGAAAAGGCTGAGGGGGAGAACCAGCACTTCTTATGGGCATGAGCTCTGCAACATGCAGCCTGCTCCCTGCACTATTCTGACTTAATGGCCATTTGTGGTTAATGCACACAGATGCCAGGATCTTTTCAGAATTATTCATTCCTGGCCACATTCCCCCAAGGGATTGGCAAACGTTGTTTGGTTTGACTTTTAATAATGTACTTAGCTGTAAATGTTGTGAGGCAGGCTTCAGCTACAGGGTGGGGAGCTTGGGAAGTGATTAGAGGGGTTTCTGACAGGGGGCCCAGAGGGCTTGTCTTAGGAAAGGGTTTTAGCCCATTGTTTTGAGGATTCTCCCCTGTGCCAGGAGCTGGTTCAGCGAGGAGAAATGCTCCCTCGCTTTCCCATCTGTCATCTCTGCAAGATGTTAGTTTGTTAATGGCTTACCTCAGGCCATTGGGCATTTGTTTTAAATTCTCCTTCTTGAACTTGTTCTGCAAAAGACCTTTTATGGAATATTCCAGAAGTTCACTTTTGTTCCAACAAATGAATAATAATATTCAGCTCTAGAAATAGATTGTATGGAATATTCTAGATACTCGTTCTTGTTCCAATAAGACAATAGTATTCAGTTTATAAGCGATAACCTTTGAAAGATTTAACACCCTTCTGAAAATAGAGCTGTCAAGACAGACCTAGAGGCTTTTTAAGATTTTCAAGATACTTCTGCGATCTTGTGACAGTATTTTCTGTGTCACATGCCTCAGATTTCTCAGACAGAGGCATAAACGGTAAGTAGGAAAAAGGACTGCTTACCACTTTCTCGTTCACATGAAAAAACAGCTTCTGTTTCTATGGGCTAGGCTGACTGCGCTTACAGCTAGGAGGCATTGTGTTGTCTGCGTGGGGCTGCAGGGAGTGGCTCTATTTGTATTTGGCCTCATCCACCAAGGCAGAAGGCCTGTGCTGTTCATCTGACAATTCCATCCAGCAAATGGCATTGCTCAGTTCAAGGTCCTGGCAGGTGGAAGGTGACTGGGAGTCCCCACTCTTCCTCCAAGTGTGGCACACATGTCCCCAAATATATGACAGAGGCCTGTGAACCATGGCCTCTGTGCTATTACAGACACATTTATCTGGTAGTGACTCCCTTTACACATTCGATGGCCAGTCCCCTCATGGACTTGGCTTTAAATATGAAGTTTTAGATACGAAGTAATCCCCACATAACAGATATAATATGGAGACGTTTATTATATGAGCATAGGAGGAGATGGGAAGGGGGACACCCCAGGGAGAAAGATGGAGACAGAGACAGAGACAGGAAGGGAGATAGAGACAGGTAAGAGAGCAAGAGAAGAGAGAAACGAGAGAGAGACATGGTGGGCTTGTCCTTTTATAATCCTGGGTAGGGCCACTCCTAGTGGTGAGTAGGTAATGATGTCATAGGTTGCTAGGCAGACTGGGGAAATATGCTAACATTCCTCCCTTTTCCTATAATTAAAAAAAAATGAGGACATTGGATTTTTTTAATGTAAGGTAGATTATAAATGTAGGTTCAGTGAAACCAGCTTTTGGTTGCCATGTAAGTGGGAAGAGAGAGAGAGAGAGAGAGAGAGAGAGAAACGCAAGAGCAACAAAATGTCCAGATAATATGGTGAAGGGGAAGAAAAAAGCTCTGCCCTGCAAAGTCCAGGATGGAGGTCAGGGTATGTTGGCCATGTCCTGAAGCAGATAGGAAGCAAGGGGTGCTGGGAGAACCTGGGGCTGTTTGTTCCGGGGCTGGAGCACACTGGTTCAGCCTCTTGTGAGTAGGTAGGGGATGAAGAAGTCAATGTCTTTGTCTACTTCCTGCTGACAGTTGAGCGGCGACAGGGAGTTTAAAGGTTTCAGCACCAATTTTAAATATGAAATATGAAGTATGAAATCTGCACCACACAACAGATATGATATGGAGAAGTTTATTATGTGAGCATGAAGGAGAAGGGAGGGGAAGCGCCCCAGAGAGACAGAGACAGAGGAAGAAAGAGAAAAAAGAGGAGAAAGGTAAGAGAGTAAGAGAGAGAGGTAGGTGGGTTTGTCCTTTTATATACTCCTGGGCAGGGGCATATCTTGTGGCAGATAGGTAATGACATCATAGGTTGCTAGGCAGACTGGGGCAGAATGCTAACACTTGGTATCAACAGTAGCTATGCAGACAAAATTCTAATAGCCCAGAACGCAAGATATGCTGGCTTTCTGCATTCCAGGCCAAGTCTCTCTCTCTCTCTCTCTCTCTCTCTCTCTCTCTCTCTCTCTCTCTCTCTCTCTCTCTCGCTCTCGCTCTCGCTCTCTCTGTCTTTTAGAATTTTTGGTCCAATTTAAGCCAGGTTGAAGTGCTGAGCGCTCCTGGAGCACACTTGCAGCTCTAGACATTTGAAGCCAGCTTTGCTCAGGTTGTTCCATTCATAAACAAAGCACAAAACATGACCAAGGGCCACCAGTTACTGCTGTCTCCATGTAAATGGCAGCATACTCCACAAGGGTCCCAGATGGCTAATAAACAATGCGGTCAACAGAGACACAGAGCAAGAAAGGAACCATGGGAGAATAAGTTTAAACCACCTTGCAAAAAGCCAGATGGTGCTCCTTTGCTGGGCTCTTGCACATAATTACCTCAGTACCATCACCATTACCACCCTTATCATCTTCACGATCCACAGTCATCACCACCCCAGCCTTGCCACCATCATCATTCTCATCACCATCCGTAATCATCACCATCATTATCATCATAATCACCATTGCCATCACCATAATCACCAGGATCACCATCATCATCACCATCACAGTTACCATTAGTACTACCGCCATTACTAACACCTTCACCACAGTCACCATCTTCACCGTCACCATTACCACCTTCGCTGATGTTCCTTGCATCTCATGCTAATTTAGAAAACACCATCCAGGCCAAGATCAATAAAACAGGAGACAGCTCATGCTGGTGAGAAAGTGGAATAAGAGGAACACTCATCCATTGCTGGTGGGAGTGCAAAATCGTACACTATGGAAATCAGTGTAGCTGTTCCTCAGGAAAATGGGAATGGATCCACCTCAAGATCCAGCCATATCGCTCTTGGACGCATCATTCTATCACGGAGACACTTGCTCAGCCATGCCCATCGCTGCTCTGTTCTAATAGTTAGAAATTGGAAACTACCTAGATGTCCCTCAACAGAAGAATGGATTTTTTAAAATGTGATACATTTACAAAGTAGAGTAAAACTCAGCTGTTGAAAAAAATGACACCAGGAGGCCAGGCGGTGGTGGCGCATGCCTTTAGTCCCAGCACTCAGGAGGCAGAGGCAGGTGGATCTCTGTGAGTTCGAGGCCAGCCTGGTCTACAGAGTGAGTTCCGGGACACCCAGAGCTGTTACACAGAGAAACCCTGTCTCAAAAAACAAAACAAAATGACACCATGAAATCTGTAGGCAAATGGATGGAACTACAAGAAAATCATCCTGAATGAGGTATCCCAGACCCAGAGAGACAAATATGGTAGATATTTGCTTATATTATTAGCTGTTAAGTCAATAATTACCAAGCTACAGTCCATAGACCCCCAGAGGTTAGGCATAGGATAAGGAACCACTGGATGGATAGATCTCATTAAGAAAGAAATAGAATGCATAGGTGTGGGCAAATGGAGGGCTGGGATGGAAGGGTCAAGTGGGGAGTGAGAAGTCTGAGGGGATTATGGAAGGGGATATGAGGAAAGACATAAAATTAAGGGGTTTTGAGAGGTAATATGGAAACTTCTTACAGTAGAAACTTTCTAGAATATGCACGTATATGAAGGCATCTAAATGAAATGGCCAAATAATGGGGGAGGCAGTGTCTCAACTGGCCATCTCTCATTACATAACCATCTGGGAAACTTCACTCAGGGTGATGCACTCCCACCGGCAATGGATGAGTGTTGCAGTAGTGGGGTTGGGTTACATCTAATTGAGCTGTTGGACAAAGGGGTCCCACGGCAATCCCCAGACTTTTGCCAAGACTATAGGCTGTTCTCCACAAACTGACAGCAAGGCCCCATTGCTGAAGACAATACACAGACAACTCACTGAACATGGAGATGTAGAGCTGGTGCCTACGTAGAGCCTTTATCCCTACATTCCATCATCTTTGGCAAGGGAAGGTACCCTCCACACTATCAAAAGAGAATCATAAACACCAAGGCAGACACAACCCCTTCATCTACAATGGTGTAGTACTTGCAAGATACGCTAGGGCAATAGTGGCACAAAGCTTAATATAGTAACTAACCAAATAACTGATTTGACTTAAGGCCCTTTCCATGAGATGGAACCCACTGGACTTAACACTGAGTGGGTGACAAAGGGCCTGAGACTAGATAGCCCAGGTAGCTAGGGTAAAACCAAATAATACAGGCCTGGAAAAAAAAAAAAAAAAAGAAATGCAATGATAAAACGATTCCTAATGCTTTTCTGATATACTTATAGATCAGTGCCTTGCTCAGCCATCATCAAAAATGCTTCCTCCTGCAGCAGATGAGAACAAATACAGAGACCCAGAACCAGTTATTACACAGAGAGTGAGAAACCTTGGAACACTCAACCTTAAGTGGGATGTCTATCAAATTCCTCCCCTCAGAGCTCATGGAATCCCATAGAAAAGGAGGCAAAAAGAGTGTAAGAGCCAAAGTGGATGGAGGACACCCAGAAAACAAGGCCCTCTAATCAACATGAGCACAGTTCATATGAACTCACAGAGACTGAAGCAGCATGCTCAGGGCCTACGCTAGGTCTTCCTCTGCATTCAGATTACAATAATTTAAATTACTTTGGTGTTTTTACAGGATTCCTGAGTGTGAACAAGTGGGTCTCTGATTCTTGTGCCATCTCTTGGGCTTTTTCCTTTCTGTTGGTTTGTCCTGTCCAACTTCAATGTGATAGATTTTTTTTTTAATCATTCAATTCTATTTTGTTTTATTTTAAAAATAAGTGAATGAATGAATGAAAGGGGGGCAATATACCAGAGTTTGTCTTCTAATTCACAATTCTCCTTCTTCATCCTCAAAAATGTTAGAATTATAAGCATGAAGCATTATCCTGGCCCAACTGGTCTTTTAAGATTTACATACGTGTGTGTATGTGTGTGTGTGTGTGTGTGTGTGTGTGTGTGTGTATTTTTCCTGCCAAACTGACCTTCTAAAGGTCATGTAGCATTTACAACACTTGTGTGTTTGTTCTTTTTGCTCTGAAATATATCAAAAGAAATGCCAATTAAGGCATATCTAAGACCTGGAAATAAAGCAACCATTCAGTATCTTAATGTAATTACATATTTCTAAACTCATGTTGCCAACATAGCAAGGACAGCTGTGATCTTTGACAGGAGGGAGACTAAAACTCAGAATGATGAAGACACAGGTCCTGTTTCCCAGCAGGTGGCTCTTGACCTAATATTAGGAAGTACCTGTCAGACAGAAGATGAGAAGGAAAAGTGTGTGTGAATGTGTATACACACTCTCGAATGCTCTGGCGTGCTTGAGTACTCATGTGCCTTCTGGGTAAGAACATTCCAGGGAGGGGCAGGGCTCAGAGTGTAACCCAACACAAATCACTGCCTCTGCCTCACTGCTCCTTTTGAAATGCATGCTGTCCTCTGGCATCTTCCTCAAGCCCAGTCATGGTAAGCATTCCTATAGAAGGCAGACCGTTAACACAGCTGCTACTGCCCTTCCCCACTCCACCCTCCCATCCTCCTGCTGCACCCAGTCCTCAGCAGACCCAACTTTACTGCCTTGGCAGCTCTGTTCCCTGGATGGCTGGGAAGCCCTGCCCAGCCGTTCTTTCCGTGTGGATGGAGCCTCTGAGCTTCTGACGTGTCCTAAATCACTGTACAAACCCCTACCTCCTGAAGGCCACCTCTGCCATGATTTGTCAAATTCCCACACCATCTGCACGCTCTCATGCTCCTACTTTGCTTCTTTATTCTATGAGTCGAGGCTGGGCTATCAGCCTGAGGCGTCCCTTCCATGGCCAGTGCCCTGGGTGCTGCCATGAAACAACACAATTTAGATCACAGAGGTCATTGACAGACACTTGGAATCCCTGAGTGAGGGATGTCACTTAACTGCCTTTCCAACAGGAACCAAAGCCCCAGGTAGCTGGGCTCAGGCACTGCCCATCATCCCCAAAGCTGCTATTTCTGATGCATCCCAGAGATTTGTCTGAGCTCTGTTGGGAGCCAGAGCAGCAGTAAGGTGGTCCAGTGTGTACACGTGTGAGGCCAGGGAGGCTGTACGGGGGGGGGGGGGGGTCACAAATTGCAGCTCAGTCTCCGTCTCTTACTGATTAGAAAGATGACACGGTGGCGGCTTCCATCTTTGTGCGTCTCTGCAACTCTAGAAGGAAGCAAGCCCAGCCCTGATACTTAATACTATTCTAGGAATAAATGAGTGAATGAGAGAGAGAAGGCATTTGGGATGTCTTGAAGGAAAATCAATCCATCAATTAATCATTCTAGGGTACCACTCAGGCCCCATGGACATCAGCCGGGAGTAGGAAGCATGACTCATTAATCCCGTCGTCGACTACTCAGCAAGAGAGTCACCCGGCAAGCCAAAGGCTCTCTTGGGGATTCCTCTAGGGGTCACAAAGATGGACGCCTCTGGATATTTGGATGGGCCATCCTGAAACAAAGCAAGCGAGGAGGGAGTTCCCCCTGCACGCAGAGCAGAGCAGGTCCCAAGGGCCAGGCTGCAATCAGTTTAGTAGCAGCAGAGGAGCAATTGAGGCAGGTGGGAGAGCTCAACTAGGACCTCGGGACAATGGAGGTCCTGCCTCCTGCATGGCAGAGGAGGGGTGTCTAGGACAGTGAGGACAAAGAGCGAGGCCCTGCTGTGACTTTTCTGCAGACCAACATTGGGAAATCACATCACAGAGACATGAAAAGAAATGAGCGTGTGGTGTCTCAGATACAGACCTGTAAAAGGCTGGATATGATTTCTGCCTCTCTGTGGGCTGCAGGCTTTGTCAAGACTATTTTACTCTGTCGTCACTCTGGGAAAGTCGCTATAGTAAGACAAGGAGTCACAAGCAGGGCTATGTTCCAATAAAACTTTATTGATGGACATGACATTGGAATTCTGGAGAGTTTCTCACATGTCACAAAATGCTATTCTTCTGATTTTTCTTCTGGCCGTCAGAAAGTAAACAGACCATTCACTCCTACCTGTGAGCCATATGACAGTGGAGAGTCATCAGACATTATGCCTGTGGACATAATGTAATGGCCATTGGAATATATTGTTTTTCAGACATTGTAATAATGCAGGTCTGGCACCGTCCATCTCAGGCAGGGCCTGAGAGTTCATTTTTCTAAGCTCTCAGGAACCACCAGCCAGACTGATTCAATGTGTGTGTTTGTGTGTGTGTGTGTGTGTGTGTGTGTGTGTGTGTGTTGTGTTGTGTTGTGTGCATGTAGAGGTCAGAGAGGAATCCCAGCTGTCATTCCTTGGGCACTTACCACCCTTTCTAAAATCTGAGACAGGATTTCTCAGTGGCCTGGAGTTTGCCAAGTGAGCTAGGCTGGCTGAGCAGCAAGCCTCAAGGATCCACCTGTCTCTTCCTCCTCGGTGATGGGATTAGAAGTGTGTCCCAATAACCCTTGATTTTTAAACATAGGCTCTGGAGCCCGACATCAGGTCCTCTGGCTTGTAAGGGAAGCATCTTACTGGCTGAGCCATACCCCTACCCCCACAGATCGCCTCTGAGAGCCTGTGACATCTTGAAAGCGCGGCAGAACTATTTGAGAAGGTGATTTGTGGTGATCAAGTTCTAACACAGTTGGAGTTCAGAACAAAAGGGGGTCCACTGAGGACTGGGCCCGTGAGGAGAGTCCCAGGAGAGGGGATCCTCACAGGAAGCCACCATGTGTGTATGGAGGGCACGGCCCCAGACAAGTGTGAGCAGACGTTGCACATCGTTCACAGGTGTTGCCATGTCACGCATGTTCCCTGGTTTGCCACATTTGCCAATAAACCAAATGTGAGGTTTTCTTCTGATCTGTGTGTTCCTTTTCTATGGATGCCTGAAGATCCCTTCCCTCACAGTAAGAAATGCACTGCTAATCACCTGGAAGCAAGCGGATGTGCACAGCCCTCAGACAAGAACTTGGAGAGGGAAGGGTTCCTGCTAAGGACTGGTGAGGCTTGAAGCCACAGCACGCAGTGGGAGCTAAATCTGCTTAATCATTCTAGGATCTGGAAATATAACAGATGGTGAGTGGGGCCCCACAACTAGAAGCCTTAGAACACACTCGTCTCGTGTTCCCAGGTGTGTGAGTGTATGTCTGTAAAGAAGCCTAAAATATCAAGCGTGTGTACATGCACATAGGTGGAGGACACAGGTCCACTTCTGGTGTCTCTCTCTAGTACTCTCCACCTTATGTTTTGAGACAGTTTCTCAGTGAGTCTGGAGCTTGCCGCTTCAGCTAAACTGGGCAGCCACCAAGTCCCTGAGATCTGCCTCTTTCTGTCTTCACAGTGCTGGGGCCCCAGATGCCACACTGCCACTGCATTTGGGTTTTTACATAGGTGCTGTGGATTTGAACTCAGCCTCTCAGGCTTGCTCATCAAGCACTTTATATACCAAGCCATCTCCCCAGCTCCCTAACCTCATTTTGATGGCACCAGCCAGAGTGTCCAATTTGTCTCAATCTACTTAATGTACACACTAATAAATGAGACATGAGACCAAGCACTTGAAACGGCTTAGAAACCAGCTTGTTGCTATGTGCAAAACATGCCCAAGTAACGCTTTTGTATTTTGAAATAATGGGAATAATAAATGTTTGCTGTAGACTATTACAGATGCAAACTAGCTAAAAGCAGCGGGGGCGGGGGCTGCCTCCAGGCATGAGCGACTCCTGTTGAAGGCTCATCTCCGGGGTCCCCTATGGCTCAGGAGTCCGCTTCTGGGCCTAGCCTTGCAGTGAGGAGTCCTTGTGCGCTTCCAAACCTATCTTGCCTCCTGTGGACCCTTGTGACAATAGCTTCCATGTGGCCTCAGAGACCAGCCCATAGCGCTGTTGGCAGGGGCAGGGATGAGGGGGGAAGTCTGGTCTTCCCGATGACCTACATCATTAGCACACTTTTCTTGTCTTCTTGAAGAAGAGATCTCACCCTGATCTTTTGGGGGTGCAGTTTCTTCTAGCACCCTTCCTTGAGACGCATCCAGGAAACACTGGCTTCCTTTACTGCTTCCATCCCTGTCAGATGGATGTCAAGGTAGGGGTCTGCTTTTCAGGCCTGACCCATGTGCTGAAGACATACAAGACACTCATACACACAATACATATTTTAATTGCTAAATGTGTATTTGAGGGGGGAAGGGCCGCGTGTTTAACGGCTCACAAAAGGTCAACATACTAGAGTCTGAGTCGGTTCTCTTCTTCCCCTGTGTAGGGTCGAGGGATCCACCTGAGGTCAGCAGGCTTGGAGGCAAGCGCCCCTACCTTCTGAGCCACCTTGCCTGCCCTGTCTCTGCCTCTTTGTTTTTCTCCCTCCCCCCCTCCCCCCCCTCTCTCCTCCTGCTCTTCCATCCCTCTTCATACACAGGATCAGCTAGCGGCTCCTTTCCTGGCTGCTGACCAAAACATCACTCAGAGGCCCCAGGGTGTCCAAAAAGGAGGAAGTTCTTGACCAAGCTGCCTGTTGCCAGGACAACTATTTCCTTGCTAGCCAAAACATTCACTTAGCATCGGTTTCCTGGTCAGATTTTTTTCCTGCAGTGACATCTAGTGTCCAAACACTATGAAGAAAAACCCAATGACTTGAGGCTAGCCTTGAGGACATTGTCATAGCAGAAAGTGTGTGTGTGGCCCTAGTTATGGGGCCCACTATTGCACTCCCAGACCCTGTGCTGCCACTCTGAGCCCTTAGAGACCCATGAGCTGTGCTGAAAGGTGTTCAGTAGTGGCTTCAGACACTGGCTTCCTATTGGCCCCACCTCTGAGTCATTTGCCTTTTTATTGTGCTTCTAAGATCCTGTCACGTGTCCCTGGTAAGGGTTGCCTTTCCCTGAGATCAGCAGTGATCTGTTCCTCCACTTCCCCCTCCCCTGCCGCTCATTCTCATAGGGGCACAGATGGATCTAGGCATGCCTCTGAGGTTACCGGACAAACCGCCATGTTTCCTCTTTGTTAATCAGGCTTCTCCAGCTGTCACAATAGGAACAAGGTGGGAAGTGACAGAATCCTCCCAGTCAGGCCAGTGGAATCGCCCAGTCATTTCCTAAGGAGACCTGGATTGTCAGGCGACCAACCCAGAATGGTTCAAGCCCTGGACTGTCTCTGAGTCTTACCCAGTTTTATCATCCTCCCTTTACCCGCACGTGGCAGGCTTCGCAGTGGCCACCCGCCTCGGGGCCTCTGGGGTCCTCAGGTTGGCAAGGTGACTTTAGAGTTTGCCAGTCAAGAAGTGGAGCAGCTGACTTCCTACGGCATTCAGGATGCGGCTGAGCTAGACACGGGAAGAGACAGGGAAAATGTGTCAAGCAGAGGGGACCATCAAGGAAAAGGTGAGACAGTGTGCAGCAAAAGTGTAGTCAGAAACGGCAAGACGGATGTCAGAAGCAATGAATGATTCAGACGGGGGCAGGAAATGAGCCGTCCTAGTTTTTAAAAAAGATATTATTATTATTATTATTATTGTTATTGTTATTGTTATTGTTATTGTTATTATTATTGTACTCTGCCTGCACATACACCTGCAGGCCAGAAGAGTACATCAGATGACATTATAGATGGTTGTGAGCCACCATGTGGTTGCTGGGAATTGAACTCAGGACCTCTGGAAGAGCAGACGGTGCTTTTAACCTCTGAGCCATCTCTCCAGTCCCCTGTCCTAAGTTTTTAAAGTGGGAGCCCCTCCTAGTATGAGGAAGTCTGGGATGTGGATTATCTTTTTCTTCAGTGTATCCGCACAGTATGTGTGACCTGTCCATTAATCTCAGTGGTAACAGTGGTGAGCTCTGTCAATTTGACACAACCTAGAATCACTGTGGGGGAGGGAATCTCTGGGAGATTGTCTACATCAGATCAGCATGTGGGTGTGTCTGTGGAGGGTTGTCTTGATCATCCTTTTTGACAGAGTATGACAGGGTAATTGAGCTTTGACTTTTTTTTTTTTTGCCTAGTTGGCCTTCACTCTCACTGATGAGCCCATCTACCCCATTGCTGCTGCTGATTCATTCACTAATATTAGAACCATCTTCAAGCTGCTAACATAGACTGAAGACCAGCAGCTCCCAAGAATCCTCTAGGTCTTTGGCACCAGACTGGGACTGCTGGTGTGCTGAAAAGGAGAGGCCACTGAGTACAGAGTCCTCGGGGTTGATTCCCAAAGAACTTCTGGGTGGGAGATGGTGAAGATGGAGCCAAGGCACAAGAAGGGGAAATGTTAGTAGTACTGTACTGAACACAGAACCTGTGAAAACATCCAGGGGGGACATCCCGTGGCCAACTGAAAAAGCAGGCATGGGTGAACGGGAGACCTGAATGGGCTCATTAGCATGTTAATGGTATTTAAAGCCATATGAGGGTTTTCAGGGTAGCTTACTCATATGTGTCTATATGTCTGTGTATGTGCAAAGGCATGTTTGTGTGTGTGTAAGAAGCATGCCTATGCAAATCCATATTTGTGTGTGTATGTGTATGGGTGTAGGCATGTTTGAGTGTGTATATACACACGTTTGTATGTGTACAGAGATATATTTGTGTGCATGTAGATATGTGTGTGTGAAGAGGCATGCTCATGTTTGTAGATGTGTATGTGTTTGCATGTGCATGCGTGTGCACTTGTGTTTGCACGCTTGCATTCTTTCGTATGTGTGCAGGTGTGTGTGTGTGTGTGCTGGCTATATTAGGGCAGCAAATGTGTTTCTGTGAGAAGCCATCTAGAGTAGAAGCTGATTAGCATAGGACCAATCGCCAGGTACCAGGCAGTGTGAGTTCTATGTCCCAGAAGCTGAAGCTAAAGGAGACTTGCTCCCATGAGCCTTTTCATCAGCAGGCTGCCAAGGGAGCTCTGCAGGACACACAGCGCTGTGGACTTAATCTTGGCTACTGCTGAATTTACAAATTGTACCGATTTGAGACACAAATTGTACCAATTTGAGACTCAAATTGTTTACTCAGCTTTAACCCAAAGCTGGATCTGGATGTCTCAGCAACAGAAAGGGATCTCTGGACTCTAAACTCAGAAGCTTACCCAGAGAGTTTGTGACATGCATGGCTGCTTTGGGATGGGCCAGCCAGCCCCTCCTTGTGTGGAGGATGCTTATCCTGGCCTCGCGTATGTTCAGTCCCAGATCTGGGACAGTGGTGTAAATGGCCAGGAATGGCTTCCCACCTTGGTACCCCAGAGACTAGGAAACAAGCTGTGTGTACACTGAAGTCATTGGTTCACTGGTGAGAAATACCCGGGGCATGCCTTTCCACGGGCCATTCGTTCTCGAACACTCCAGAGGACTCCAGAACCTGAGTCACCCAGGAGCTGAGCAGAATTAACGTATGGGGGCTGAGCATCATTAAGACCATGTGACACTCAGTTTCCTGGGGGCTGTCTAGGACCTGCTGGATGTGAAGTTAGAACTGCCTGACCCCTGGCTTCTGCCCCGCCCCTGTCCCCTAGTAAGGAGTGTGCGGCATGCTACAGTGAACACGGGCTTGTTTCATTTTTAGGAATTTTCCCATGATAGGCCCTATATAAGCACACCTGCTATTAAATATTAAAGTGTACACACCCAGAAATAAAGCCTGTAAAGAGATGAGTAATAAATACCAAACCACACCACTTCCT
Organism: Acomys russatus; assembly: GCF_903995435.1. Classification (NCBI taxonomy): domain Eukaryota; kingdom Metazoa; phylum Chordata; class Mammalia; order Rodentia; family Muridae; genus Acomys; species Acomys russatus. The sequence goes on along the minus strand of NC_067148.1, from coordinate 40,250,932 downwards.
GCTGGCTTTTCTATTCTCAGTGCTCTCTGGGCTGTGTCCACCCACGGTGCCTGGGCTGTGGAGTTCTCTCGATGTTCTCACTTGTTTTTTCTACGAGCCCTCCATGCAGCAAGATTGTAGTGACTCACTGGTAGCTGGACGGGGGCGATAGAGACAGGTAGATGTTGGTCAAAAGGCCCCTCCCGAGCACACACAGGGTGCTGATTCACTTACATTTGTTACTAGCAAATTGGTTTTGACTGCACAAAAGGAAATGGGGAAAATGAATGAACTAAAGGGCTGGAGCAGTGTTTGCACGTGTACACACACACACACACACACCCTCTGGGTGCAACTGCTCTTAAATGGCTGCTAGCACCAGTCTGCTGCTCCTGTTTGTTTTGTTTTGTTTTGTTTTGAATCACATGCACTCACAGGCAGCTAGCTGCACATGTGCCATTCCTGGCTGCAGGGGATGGGCACAGGGATGGACACAGTCTATGAGGGGCAGTCATTACAAAAGGTCCTTCTTTCTCCTACAAATTCCCAGCCCATCTGCAAGGAGCTGGTACTGGAAGATGCTCCACATGACGTTGGGGACTTAGGGTTGTAGGTTCAAGGGTCCAAAAGGTGACACGAGCCTCTTTAGGGTGCAGGTACATCCCGTTCTGCCCCAGGGAAGGTGAGACTTGGGTCTGGAGACAAGCCTGCATGCTGAGCAAAAGCTATTTTTAACAGCTAATGGGAGTGAGTTGTTCTGGAAAGGAAGTAGCAGCAGACGCTCTTTGGGAGTGAAAACCAGGCTTTTAAGCACTATGAATCCAACCTTGAATTTTCACAACTCAGCTGACCAGAGTAGAGACACCAGCAAGCCTTCTTCACATAGTCTGTAAGGAGCTGGTAGGGTGGGATCAACTGAAGGAAGGCCCAGAGCTGCTTCCGACCTTTGATGACAGACGGGTCAAGTCTTTTGTATTTTAAGTCTTTCCTGCCTTTCCTTTTTTAAGTGTCCCATTCTTACACTAAGCCCACCTGAACTGCCCAGGGTTATTTCCTACCCTAAATCTTACACATCTCTGAAATCCCCCTTGCTATTCAAAACTAGCACATTGGTAGGCTGTGGGGACTAGAGCCTGAATGCCTTGAGGGAGGGGTCATTTCTCAGTCAGCTCCCAGTTCCAGACAAAGTCCTCTGAATGAAATGGGCAATTGAGAGGGAAGACTCCAGGGAGTTAGCAACTGATAGCAATGAAACTCATTTCCTATATTTCAGCCCTCACAGGCTTTGGCCAGCATAGTGATCACCACATTAGGAGTGAGGAGAGAAAGACCCTTTCCGTGACAGTGCTTGGGAAGAGCCTGCTTGGGAAAGGAAGCCCTTCAGAAATGTAATCTTCCCAGCTTAGTAATCATGCATAAATTTAGATATAAAGTTAAAGATGTTCAACAATAGGATTCCAGTCTTAGCTATTATTCATTACTATAGCAAAGTTAGCCACCCAAGAGGGCAAATAAACAAACATAAGCAATGAAACACTAGACTCATTATTCCTACAAACACAGGCGTGAATGGGTTCATCTGCTTAACCCCCATCTACAGTTATAGCATAGGCAGAGTGGGTGGGGGACGTAATAGAACATTCTAACAGCAAATGAGCACATAGGAAGCATCCTTAAGAATTAACAGTGAGGGGCCGAGGAGATGGCTCAGTGGGTAAAAGCGCTTGCCCTGCAAATATGAAGACGTGAGTTCAAATCCCTAGCACCCATGTAAAAAGTCAGGTATAGTGCATCAGTAACCCCAACACTGGGGAGTGGGGATAGCCAGTTCTGAGAACTCTATAGGCAGCCAGGCAGGAATCCTTCAGTTCAGTGAGAGGTCTTGCTTCAAGACAATGAGGCAGGAGTGACAGAGAAAGACACCCAGTGTCCCACTCTTTTTTTGTGGTCCCACAGGGATAAGAATCCATGACACCAGGGAAGCATGGCAGCAGGCAGCAGTCATGGCAGCCGGAACAGGAAGATGAGAGCTCACATCTTGAACCTCAAGTATGAGGCAGAGAGAGTGAACTAAAAGTCAACAAGGCTTTTTACTCTCAAAGCCCATACTCACAGATGGACTTCCTCCATCAAGGTTGCACTACTTAAACTCTCACAAACAGCACCCTCAACTGGGAACTTGTTCAAATGCCCGGGACTATAGGGGACAGTCACATTCAAATCACCACAAATGCCACAAGCTTAGAGGCTTGAAGAAGCTATCACGTGTGACCTCTTAGAATCCCGTCACTTGCTAGCATGGTGTCAACCAGATGGTTTGCACACCTGCAAACCGACTATAGTCTGTAGCTGCTCTGAGCTACCTACAGTCTGTAGCCTGCTCTGCAGAGGTCTTAGACAGGAAGATTCAACCCTCTGTGTTCCATCTGGTGCCTTGCCCTCTAACAGCTGACTCTAGAATTGCTGGACTTTTGGCTTCTTTATTGGGTTCTTTTTTCTACCTCTCTATACCACCCGTATCCCTTCCAACCCTCAAACACTACGTAGGAAAGAAAAGAAGGATCGAGGGAAAAGGGGACATTGATGTTGATGTCATTAGACTGCTTCCTGCTGATTAGGGGTATTAAATCCCTTGGGGTGAGTTTGATCTTCAACCTGCAAACAGCAATCATAGACAGCAGCAGGAGCAAACAACAATCAGCAGCAGCAGTAACAACAGCAGGAGCAGCAGCAGGTGCAGCAGCCACCATTCTCAGAGCTCTAGCATTTTTATACCTTCTCAAGAGTCCCCAGAATTCCAAGGGTAAACTATATACAGCTGACAAAAATCACACCCCTGCCAGAGCACTAGGCAATTCATGGTTAGCTGCAGTGGACAATATGAAGCAGCCCCATATCCCACTCCTGGGATTAAAAAAAAAAAAAAAAAAAAAAAAAAATTCCCATAGCATTTCTGTGTTTTTAAAGAAGCCAGAAATTTTCACTATACCCTAAGCTCCTGGCAGGAGCAATGGGGTTCAGGTGAAAGAGTGGAAGTATGGAAATCATCCCAAAGTCTGGGTTCTAAACTAGTTCAGCATCCTCAACCCAATTCAGTTGGATAAAACAAATGGACCAGTATGGAGACAGGGCATGCAGAAATTGCATGCCAACTCTTGGAGAAAATAATGCACATATGGCATTGTAGGAGGGGTGCATACAGAGAAGGGTGGGAAATAGGAGCCACCTTAGCAACCAATCCACTGTGTAGTCCTTCATTTTCTACCCGTCACCCCAGAACCCTTCTTTCCAAAGCCAAGATGGCATTAGTTACTAAAAGTACCCCGGAAGTACTAGCCCCTGACCTCTGTCCCAGGGCATTAGGAAGCCACAAATCTCTGGGGTTCATGACACTCACAGGAGCGGAGGGCATTGAGTGATGGGTGGGGAAAGGCGACTTCTCTGTGGACCTGCCTGTGAACTGTGGAGGGGGCATCTGTGATGCAGCTTTCCTGTGTTTCCACCCATGCTGGGGTGGTCTTTTCAGTGGAGCAGCTGGTCTTGACACCCTTAGAATCCTGTGAGCAACTCCAGTAAATTCATTGGTTTGCCAAACAAGAGTTGACTGGAATTGTTTCCTTTTTTGTTCATCAATGCCTTATCTGGGGTGACCAGACCTTTTTTCCTATGACTCTCCAGAAACCACACAACAGTCCCCAACACAAACATGCATGCACATTTCCATGGACAACTCTGACTGCTCCTTCTAAGAGACCCTTACTCCTTTCTTGAGGTAAATCGTGCCTCCACCAAAGAGAAAGAAAAAACAAGATGGCCCAAAGGAGGAAGACCTTTCTTCTAGAGTCACCATGGAAATGATAAGAAGCTCTGTTTACTTGGGAGTGTAAAAGGAACAGACAACAGATGAGTAAATATTGTTGGATATGTAGAATCTTGTTTCCAAAGCAGATGGTAGACTCTCATGGTGTTCAGGTCCCCACCATATTTGCAGGAGCCTATTGGCTGCAGTTGTCCCTTCTCTCCCTGTAACAGAAAAGCAAAGACCCCGTCCTCTCTAGCCACCATGCCTGGCAAACAATGGTGTCCTTCAGCTGAGTTTGGTTCGATTCCGAGCCAGTTGATGACCTCATTAAGGCATCTGACTCTCCCTTGACATAAAAGATGAATGGTGAGCCTACAAGAAGCAGGATTGTCTTGCCAGCTTTGTTCAAATGGGTGGTTCAAATCTGTTCCTTCCCGACACTGGTCCAGATGTAACAAAGGCCCCTTCTGATGTGTTGTACCTTCCTGGCCACACACCAGGACTGTGAGCTTGCCCTGTCAATGCCCCTAGCTTTCCTAGCTCCGGATACACCACTTACAGCCCCCAGAGCCCCAGAAACCAGAGTCAAAAAGCCAAGGGGAGAAAAACAGGTCTGAGGCAGGGGTATAGGACACACATTTTGTCAAATCCTAGGAGGTTTTTTTCGAGAGCCAAAGATGCTGCGTCTTGGATCAGGGAATAAGGATTGCTGACTGTTGACCAGCACTCTGTCATGGGACGCTCTGGCCCCTGTTATAAGTGGAGAGTGGACAGTCCATGTGGGACGATGCACTCTGAGCACAGCTCTGATCAGTGAGTTATGTTTCCTGGACCCTCAAGCCTTTCCCAGCAAGAGGCAGAGGCCCTTCTTCATTCTGTAGAGTCCATGGGTCTTAAGGCTCTTGACGGGAATTTTGTGAGGCCTGGGGAGCAGAGTGCCTCTGTGGTAGCTTCTCCAGAAGCTCTGAGTGACGAGCCTTTCTACAGGCCATCGGACTCCCTGGTCTTTGAGCTATGTCAATGTGCATCTTGCAGAGCTAATTCAAGAGGGCATGGCGTCTCTCGGCACTAAATATTGCAATGAAGAAGCCTCTTTATTGTGAAACTCCCAGGCTGTCCAGTAGAATAATTAGAATGTTGGGAATATTCTGTGTCTCATACTTGGTAGGCACTAGCCCTGTGAGCTACAGAACGCAGGAAACGTGACAGCCAAAAGAAAAAGCTGAAACTTAAATTTTCTTTCATTTTGATTGGTTTAAATGCGAACAAGCCTCATGTGCCATTAGTAGTTTTGTCTGAAGTTTAGATGACACTGGCCGTAGGGCCCAGTGATCCTGTTCCTGGGTATTTATCTAAGAGACATGGGGATATGGGAACATAGCGAGAAGCATCGTCAAACGCTCTCCCCAACTATTCCAACAGCTAACAACTCGACCCCCACAGCAGTGCCTGCCTACTGGTGAGTACAGAAGCAAGTTTAGTCTAGCCACATAGCAGGTGAACATTTCCAGGGTTGGGGATGGGGGAATGTGCTAGGGACACACACAGCATCGAGCTGAGAAAGGAGCTCGGCTGCCTAACTGTAGGAATCCATTTTTCTTCTAGAAAATACAAAATGGCAGTGATAGAAAAGTTGATCAGCTGTTGCCCAGGTATAAAGGTAGACTGTGGGGACAACTTACTCAAAAGGACCAGGGGATGTCAAGACAGTGGGGTATTCTTGTTGCTGTTGCTGTTGTTATTCTTTGAGGGTTTTGTTTGCTTTTGTTTTTCAAACAGTCTCTTGTGGCTCAGGTGAGCCTTGATCCTTCTGCCTTTACCTTCCAGGTGCTGGGATTAGAGGGACAGATCATTGTTGTCACAAGGGTCTGTAGACTTTCACTTTTCTTTTAGTCACTCTCCAGTTATAAATCTCCAGAGAAGATAAGAGAATAGTTAAACAGAATAAAAGATAAGACAAAAGTTTTTTTTTTTTTAAATGTGTGAAAGCTGGAGAGCAACTGGACAGATTTGTAGATAAAACTGAACCAGCCAAAAGGGAAACAGAACCTGGAATGCAAGGACAACAGTGTCTTTGGGGTTTGACCACACCACCAGGATGCCCAGGGGCAACTGGAACTCATTTTATAGCCAGGCCAACCTCAGACTCACAATCCTCCTGCCTCAGTCTCTTAAGTGCAAAATTGTAGACATTGTTACCTACCACACTTGGCTTTTAAATTCAGTCTTATTTTATGTTTCAATTTTATCCATTCTATTTTAAGTTTTAAAACAGCTTCAAATCATTTTTAAAGATCTGTACACAGCCTAAATAAAAACGATAAACTAGTTTACCACCAATGAATAAGCATAGCTTCGTCCTATATGATAAATTTCCCTAATAACTAGCATTCGTGGGCTGCATACTGAATTTCTTTGAGATTTTAAGCATAAATTGGAATAAATTGTTCTCATTTAGAAGGCAGAGAGAGGAGCAGCCAAAATTTTATTTTTAAAATTATCTTCAAGAATGGCAAAAGCCAAAACTCTAGGCACTACCACAAACACTCACACCATTGTCGCAATATAATCATCATGAAAATATCTATAAACTGAGTGTGGTGGCACATGTCTTTAATTCCAGTAGAGGCAGAGGCAGAGAGATCTCTGAGTTCGAGGCCACCCTGATCTACAGAGTTCCAGGACAGCTAGGGTTACACAGAGAAACCCTGTCTCCAATAGAAAACGTGTTCCATTCTAAGAGACTGGGACTTTTGATGGGCCTCACAGCCTGAAGTCATAGAAGACTCAAGACTGATAGTGTGATGATTACTCGGCCTGTTTTCTAAGGAGGAACACACCGTAAGCAGCCATCCTCCATATCTTTGCTTCAGTTCCTGCCTCCAGGTTCCTGCCGTGGCTTTCTTCCCTGACTTCCCTCAGTGATGGACTCTGTGTAGCCTGCTGTGATCCAGGTGGAGCCTCTCCTCCCCCTGTTGCCGCTGCTCAGTGTTTCATCACAGCAGCAGAGAATCAAGCTAGTACAGAACTGATCAGAGTAATGTGACCATCTTGGTCATAACCACCGCTTTCCCCTCTAATAGACCTTGCAGAACATTTCAAACCTTAGAAGACTGAAGCCACCAAGGTAGTCAGCAGAGCATTTCATGACGGACACCTAACCTTCATGGCGTTTGCTAGATTAGCAGCTTGGGAGAAAGAAGAGACGTGTAACATGTGGTCAGGCCCACCTTTTTACCTTGTCCGATAAACAAATACCTTCCTCCTGCCTCAGGGCACTGGAGCCTCCTGCTTCATAAGTCCACGATAAGTCACACCCTGTGAAATTCTCTCCAGATGCTCATCTCTGCTGGTTTATTTATCTTCTGCCTTTAGCAGCTGGCTCTTCTGCACCCAGCTTCCCAAAACTGTGCACATCAGTCTCCTGATGGTAACTTTGCATGGCATTGTCAATGATTCTATGCATAAAACACAGTTTCATGATGGGGAGTGTTCCACTGGTGGTGTCCTGTTGGTGCCAAACATATTGGGTTTTAGGGCTTTGGGGATCTTGATTTTTTGGGCTAAGGATGCTCACCCCGTACTTTGCTGTTGAGAACAGTAACACTATTTTGTTAAAGATGGTAGTTTCCCCTATTAAAATGCAAGCTTAAACTTAGTTTATTTCCCCCATCTCCAAAAATTAGGACAATTTATTCCCTCTGTTTAGCTTTTGTCTCAGAAGGGTCCAATATGCAGCCGATGATTATTAGGCTAATTTTTCACTTGGGGCTTGTGGGAGTTGGAAAGACTATGAATGGAGAGGGGCTTTCAGAGGGTGTGAACACCTGGCCTAGAGCTTTGGGAGTGGGGGGAAGAGAAAGGGAGCTCAGTTCAGTCACAAAGGACCTATGGCAGTTCTATCCAGTTCTATTCAGAATCACACCTTGGCTGTCTCTGGGACTTTCTGAAGCTCTATCACAGGATCACAGGGTCACAGGGTCACAGGGTCACAGGGTCAGAGAGTGACAGGATGACAGAATCTCTTCATCCTTTGTTTCTAGGTTGACAGCAGCAGCTGAAGCTGTGGCTATAGAGCAGGTAGAAGGATGGAAAAGGCTCGGTTGTGAGCAGGAGCCCTTGAGACAGGGCTTGGGGAAGGAACACACTTCTGTCAGGACCAGGTCTTTCAGCAGGCTCCTGGCTGCAGACTTATTTGTCTTCCTAAGGTTGACGGAGGCTTTGCCAGGGGTTATCGGGGCTGCGAGCTAAGTGGAAATTCAATGATGAAATTTATTCAGGGTCCCACAGTTAAATGGTCACCACAGGCCAAGGCCCTGGACAATGCCCACCACAAACATACGTGAGGCAGACTCTTCCTGCTTGTTCATGGGAAACAGTTGCTGGAGGTCACTGTTTCAACACTTAGCTTTGGATGAGCCACTTAACTTTAGCCTTGCTTTATTAAAACCCACAAGTCACTTGGGGGAGCTCGCAATGATGAGGATGGCTTTTATCTGGCACCGGCTGCAGCTCACAGCTCAGGCCTCCAGCTCTTGGTCTGCGAGAACTGTGAAAGACAGGGGACTGAGGGACCAGACATTTTAACTTGAATTCTGCCTCCTTCCAGCTCTGTGCCATTTGAAGTTTTGGGCTTGTTTGTTGTTTGTTGTTTGTTTGTTTGTTTGACATTTAGACTTATGGGACAGTACCAACACTGTGGTGCAGTGTTTTTGTTTGGTCAAATGCTCACTTTAGCTCACAAATCAACCATTGGCTGAATTTTTTTTATCACAGTTTAGTTACTTAAGAAGAAGCTCAAGCACGCTATGGCATGGGTGTGGGAGTCAGAGGTCAACTCAAGGGAAGTAGTTCTCTCGCTCCACCATGTGGGTTCTAGGCCTCAAAGCCAAGTCACCAGGACTTGGTGGCAAATACTTTACCTGCTGAGCCATCTCACCAGCCCATCAATAGGCTGAATTTAAACAATAGCTTAAAAACAAAACATCTTTTCTTTTCTTTCCTAATTATTTTAAAAGAAAATGCAGAGGGGCTGGGAAGATGGCTCGGTAGCTAAGAGCACTTGTGACTTTTTCTGAGGACCCAAGTTCGATTTCTATCACCCAAATAGCTCATATCCATCTGTAACTCCAGTTCCCAGAGGCCCGATGCCCTCTCCTGGCTTCTATGAGCACCAGACACACACATAGTGCGCAGTCATACATGGAGGCAAAAATACCCACATACACAAAATGCAATTAAATGAATGTTTTAAAAAGAGTACATCAAAAACATTTTTTAAAGAGCAGGATGACTTCATAGTGAACTAACTTGAACCTTACATTGGTGACTGAACAATGATTTATATAAATTTGATACCAGACTGTAGTCAAGGGCTGAAGTATTTACCTACTGCCACAAGGAGCCAAGCATGGTGTCTCCTTCCACCCACCACAATCTGGGCCTCAGATGATGCAGAGTGTTCATAGTTCTCCTTCTATAGAGAATTACCCTATGGATAAAGGCACTGGGCCTTCCTTCCCCTCTGTTTCAGACTCAGCAACATTGAAATGTATGTGCAGGTTAGGTGGTATAAGGAATAAGAAGACCCTTCTGATCATACGAGGAAACCATGCAGTCTGCACTAGAGTCTTGCACTAAAGTCTTGATCTTTATCAGTCAGTAAGCAGGTACTGAGCCAGCTGTTGGTCTAACGACACCAAAAAAACACAGCATCTTTGTACCATCTGTGCCTGATAGAGGAGGCTTGCCTAAACGTGAATTAGAAATGGCTTACCCAAGAGTGAGTGGGGGAGCTCACACCAGTGTGGGCTAGAGGGGTTCACGCAATGAGGATCAACAGGGGCTTGCCTGGGTGTGAATTGAAAGGGTTTCAGCCAAGTTCATCAACACTGAAGGTGTTGACTTGTGCTTGCCTGGTTTTTCTGTGAGCCACAGCTGCTTCCATAGCCTAAAAGAAGCATCACTATGTAGACACGAGGGATGATGGTCTATTCTACCCCTGAGAGGAGCAGGTATCTATGGGATGGTTGGGATGCTAGACTGATTCATGAATTTGTATGCTACCCCTTGGCTCACCAAGCCAGGCAGCACTTAGACAATTTAATCTATTTCCAAAGCATTACTGAGGCCATCAGTTTCCAAAAGTCTCTGGCCCCTCTCCCATGATGCCTCTTGGCTCCTGCAGCTCCTACTGTAATCTTGGTCTTTACATTCATTATAGTATCTCTCCTTTCCACCAAAGGAGAAGCTACATAGCTCAGTTTCCACATCCCAACAACCTCGCCTCAACCATCAGGGGACCCTCTTCTCAATAGCCTCCTAGGTCTGCTCGCTCCTAGACCCCTGAGGCTTGCCATGGCTTCATACAGAGCAGAAAAGAGATCTGGGGGGGGGGGTGTATAGAGGCTGCCCTGGGCCAGCCTGCACAGCAGCTCTGCAAAGCCACATGTGAAGACCAGTAATGTGACGGTCAGGCTTGAAACTCTCCACTCTGGTGACAAGCCACGAAAGTCAGGAAAAAAACATCCAGTGACACCAGCAAGAACAGAACAGGCACAGAGTTTCTGATGCCTGGCAAGTGTGACTGACAAGAGGTGGCACCGACCACAGCCACAGTCTTGGAAAGGCTCTGCCTTCTCTCATGGACCATGCTCCTCAGATAGGCTCTGGCCTCAGGGGAACAAAAGCAAACAAACTCCCCCCTTATAGCAAAAAGGACTTGGTCTCTCTTGAGATACAGGTCTTGGTGAGAGTAAATAGTGGCCTGTGACCTGGTATTACTGTATCCTGTCACCCTAGCCTTCCCGAATCTTCCAACGAACTGGGCCACACACACACACAATGTGTGCTCCATGGAAAATTACCGTCTTGGAAGGAAAGGAGATAAAAGTGAAGAAAATGACTGGTGTGCGCTCTGGGAGGAGTGAAGGAGTCTGTGACAATCCCTGGTGTTTTGTTCTGGACTTCCTGGGGACACAAAAGTGCTTTGAACAATTCATGACTTTAATATAGAAAGTGGTTACTAAGTCTTATTTTTATGCCTAGGAAAAGAGCTTCATTATGAACAACCAACCAGCAACCAAATACACAAACTTTGCATCTTTGGAAGTAGATGTGAATTAGTAGCCCTCCCTCCCCCCTCCCCCTCCTCCTCCCCCGCAATGTCCCCCCCTCAGCCCCAGCTTTCAAGAATCCAGGAAGCAATTAGAGTTGGAGCTTTTAAAGAAAGAACCCTGACAATATAGCACACACACTGTACACTCACATATACCAACACATGTAAATACACTAAACATGTGTATACACACACACACACTGGACACTCATACATGCTCATGCACACTTATACACACTAACTCACACATACACTCAGATACATGTACACACACACTGTACACTCACATATACCAACACGTACATACACTAAACATATATGTGTACATACGCACACACTGGACACTCATACATGCTCATGCACACTTATACACACTCATTCACACATACACTAGGATGCACACATGTGTGCGCACGCAACGCACACACACATACACACACACACAGTGTTCATTGAGACTCTCTGGAGAAACAGAATGGGTAGAGTAACTATTCCTACAGAGTAACAGAAAACACACAGCAGCCCTGGTTCAGCTCAAATTTGTCCCTTGTTTCTGAGTCTGTTCTAAAGAGAGAGAAGATGGTAGACTTCTGGACACGCCCATGCTTCAGCTTGCATGAGGACCAAGTGCTTCAACCCAGACAGTGGGTTATTACTGGTTTGTCCTTCAAGTCTCCTTTTCCCTAGATTTTAAAAATAATAATAATAATTTTTTTAAAAACCTTTTCTGATCACAAGACCAACACAAACTGACCACAAAAATTCGTCAAACAGACAGAGGCTGCAAGAAGATATAATTATCCCGAATCCTTCCCCTGAGCCCTAGATGCTGAGGACACCGCAGGCTCTTCCCACCAGGCTGTTCTGCAGACACCCATACTCGGTGTGTGGTAGACTCTCTCTTCTTGAAATGTTTAAGATGATTGGCTGAATGGTTAATTAATATACTAGAAATAAGAAGTCATTTTTTTTAAAAAACCACATAAGTATACATGTAAAACTTTCTTTGATTTAAGTCATATATGTGTTTCAGTGTGATGCCTCAGCAAGGCCTGAGATTCTGAGTCAGTCTCCCTGAGCATCTGCACCAGATGCAGGATGCCTTCTTCCTGAGGCATTACTTTGTTTTCTGCAAAGCCTGACTAGTCATTACGGCCACCTCTAAAAGCATAATACAGAAACTCCCCCAATGCGTGCTTTTCTTCTCCGTTAACACACAGTGACCCTGTGACCTTACCAGTGGGTTCTATGTCTATTGTGGCTCTAAAGAGCCACCTTCTAAGTCTCAGCCAAGTTACATGTCCCAGGCGTATGTGTCAACTTTCATTGTCAACCTAATTGGGTTTAGAATCACCTACGAGGTACAGCTTTGGCTTTGACTATGAGAGTGTTTCAACAGAATTTAAGAGATGGGGGAGGCCTACTCTACATGTGGGAGCATCCTCTGGGCTCAGGTCCTGGACCAAATAAGCAATGTGCCCATCTGCTTCATGTTCCTGCTGCCACAGGGAGAGCCGCTCTAGCCATTACTCCTTTCCCAGCACTGGACCCTCAAACTGTGAACCAAAATAGACCCCTTCCTTAAGTTGCCCTTATCAGGTGCTTTGTCCCAGCATGAAGGAATGCAACCACTACAGTATGCATGTGTCCCCACCACCACACTGCAGCACACCACATCACACACGCCCTGTTGCTTCACACTTTCATTTGTAGCTACATGCCAACATGATTCTCATCGAGGCCCTCGTGGTCACATGGTGAAGGAGGTTCCTTGCAGTACAAGAGTAGCTAGAAGCACCAGGGGGATAGATTAGGAGAAAAAAAAAGGTTGCAGCATCCTGACTGATGGCCACCTGAGAGAGGAAAAGTGCCCTGGGCACCCACAGTGTCCTGGAGAGATCATCAATGAACTGGTGAAAGCTGCGTAAGAGAGCTGCTTAGGATAAGGCAAATAACACGCAGTTTATGAGAATTGCACCTGCCCACACAAACCCTCACAAACATATTTTCCGAGGACCCATCAAACCTCCCAGGGAACTCCATCTAGGACAGAAGGGTCATGTGATGCAGATAGGGAGGGCAAGTGAGAGGACACATGAGTGACAGTTAAGAGGGATCCCTTGGGAATCTTGGCACCAGTGCCTCCCAAGCCCCGGAAGATGACTACCTCATCACTCCACACCTGGAGTCCAACGCATCTTTACCTCTTCTCCAGCAGCTGCACTTAAAACATGGAGCCCAGCCCTTTTCACAAACAACTGCTGGCCCTTTTGTGACATCAGTACTCTTGTGAGTGGTCAAGCTATGCGCTTAGAGCCTCGTGGTTCCTGTCAGGAGAATGCTACACAGGGTCAGCCCTTTGAGGCTCCCCACCTCCCACCCTCCCCCAATCATCACTTCCTCCTCAACACAATGACTTCTATGGTGTCCAAGCACCAGAGATGCATTTGGCTCTTCTCAATCGTCACCTGGTGTGACTGGCTTCTTTCACTCATCACTTAGTGGTGTCTTCATCCGTGTGGTGGCTCATTTGCATCTCTGTGTTATATTTCATCACACAAGAGGCACAATTGAAGTGCACATCATTCGGCTCTTAAAGGGCATTGGTATTGTTTTGGGCTTGGGAATGTATGCCTGACGGTGCTATGAACAACCTTGCCTCTGCAGTGTAGTTTACCTGTGCTGCGTGAAACAGAGAGCATGGGACCTGTTCAGTGTTGACAGACCCCAAGTGTTTACATTAATCTCCTTACACCTACCGTCCCGGTGTGTGCGGATTTGCTCCTCCATTGCCTTGCCAAATTAGTAGAATTAGTCTTTATATTTTAGCTAACTTAGAATAAGTCTAAGAACTTAGGTAGGGCTGGTGAGATGGCTCAGTGTCTGGGTAAAGGTGCTTGGCCAAGGACCTGAGGACCTGAGTTCTAGGCTCAGGACCAAATGCAGATTGTCCTCTGACCTCTGCACACATGCTCACATGCTCTCCTGCCTGCTCTCAAACAAACAAACAAACACTTTTTTTTTTTCCATTTAAAGACTAAGCAAGAAAGTAGCCACTCATCTTGTTCCTCTAATTTGCATATCCTCGATGACTAATGACGTTACATTTTTCTTTGGCAATTTTGGAAAATTTTTGGTCACATCTTTTTTGTTTGCCTCCAACACTAACCTTTGGTTGACTGCATGCTTTATAAACACATGTATGTTCTTCATGTTGAAATTTTCATCCCTTAAAGCTATATTTTGAGGTGGACAAATAATGTCAGTTACCAATTTGTATTTAAACCATCAGCTGCATTTTTTTTGTATTGAATGCTACTTTCCCGCTGTTTGGGAAATTAGTCTTCACACCAAGGTCCAGAAGATTCATTCCTGTCTTTAGTTCTTTGCCTATACATGCTTCTTAGCTTTAATTTGTGGGAAATTCCTTACTGTGTCTTTATTTTTAGTATGTATAGAAACATGAGATGCTGGAAGATGCAGCCGAGCAGGAGGAACAGGCTAAAAAGCAGGCAACAGAGTCGGAGACAGCCCACTTTAGAAGTCCCACAGGAAGACCAAGCTACACAGCTGTAACTGTGCAGAGGGCCTAGGTCAGTCCTGCGCAGGTTTTCTGGTTGGCGGTCAGTCTCTGTGAGCCCCTGTGGCCCAGGTTAATTGAGTCTATGGGTTTTCTTGTGGTACCCTGACCCCTCTGGCTCCTATGATCTTTCCTTCCTCTTTCCAGGATTCCCTAAGCTCCGCCTAATGGTTGGCTGTGGGTCTTAATAATGAAGATATTTAAGGCCAACATAACAGAATCTATAGGTTTTAGCTGGGGCTGGCTCTTTAACCCACACTGGTCAGCTCAGGGGGCCTGGAACTTATCTAAAACTAAGTCCTAAAGGCAAAGATGTAATCCTAGGAAGTGAAACGTTGTTAAAAGCCATGTCTTTCTGTCTGAAAGAATTTAAGTTGCAAAATCATGAAAGAGAGGAGAGCACGGAGTGAGCAGAGTGAAAATGAGGGGGAGGGGAGAGGAAGAAGGGGAGAAGGGGAGGGAGAGAGAGAGGGAGGGAGGGAAGGAGAGAGAGAGAGAGACAGAGAGAGAGAGAGAGAAACACTTTTCAGACACAGCGCCAATAGGGAGGAGATTATTAGTTCATGGAGTTAAAAAATACCAGCAAAGAAGGAAGTTTGACTTTCTTTTTTGCATTCATTGACTTACCCATTGTGTGCGTGCGCGCAGGAGCCCATGCATGCACACGTGGAAGTCAAAATGGCATGGAAGTCAGGTCTTCAGGCTTGGCAGCGAGTGCCCTTTCCTGCTGAGCCGCACCCCCCCCCCCCCAGCCGATTTGATTTTCCTTCCTAGTTCCTCACACCTGCTGCTAGGGCCTCAGGAAAGGACCACAACCGGTATAGCCTGTTTATGTCCACCAGGGGGAGGTATGGCGTTAGGAATAACAGAGATCTCATTTAACAAGCGGCGAATGGTCTTAGCTGGGCCCCAGTTGCCTCCCTTCTTTGCTGGGGTATGCGGGGAGGAAGGGACTCTAAGAATCTCCTGAGCTGACTTCATCCATCCCTGGAGCTTTGAAGGTGCTGCAGAGGGCTGGGGCAACCTTCAGAACATGACCTCACCCTGCAATTTTGGAAAAGTAAGATGCATATTGATGCCTTTCCCTGAGATGTGCAGCACTTTCAGCTGGAATCGGTGAGCACTTTGATCAAGGCTTACTGACCAGTCACTGTGGATTTCAGGGCTTCAAACGAAGCAATTTAATGTTTATTAAGGCTCTTTTTTTATGAAGAAAGGGCACAACGGCATGTGATTCGTGCCTGCTGCCTAGAAAGCTCATATGCCCCACCACGCTTCCTTTGCAGCTTTGTCCTTTATAGGGCAGTTTGACCTTTCTCAGTCCTTGGTTTTGGTCTCTTAACCACCGTCAGGCATTCCAAACCTAAATAAATCTTGGCTCTACACTAAGACCTATCAGTCACATGCTCTGCAGCCAGCACTATTTCACTCCCTGTGTTTTAGATCGAAGGCTTTATAATGCTTACTTTTCATTAGCAGCTTGGCTGGTGTTAGAATCACGTGTAGTGAGACACACATCCTGGTGTGTCTGTCAGGGTGTCTCCAAGAGAGATTTACCCACACTGACTGTGGGCAGCACCATTCCATAGGCTGGGGTCCTAGATTGAGTAAAAAGTAAAAGTCCAGCATTTCTCTCTCTCTCTCTCTCTCTCTCTCTCTCTCTCTCTCTCTCTCTCTCTCTCTCTCTCCTTCCGGTAGGTAACCAGCTGCTTCCCCTGCAGCTGCTATCCTTGACTGTACCCTTCAGACCATAAACCAGAATAAGCCCTTTCTCCTTAAAGTTACATCACACAATGAGAAAAGTGACCAAAATGGGCTTCACCAACCTCCACGATGCTTCTATTTATTTTATTATTTTCAGAATCACCCTTAATACTTTTTCAAGGCTTTCTTCTTTAAATGGCACAAGTGCTTATCATAGTGTTTCTTTGGCCTCTAATAGCCCATTATCGTCGCCTGTATTTTTCATCGTCGATGTGATCACCTTTTAAAAGCTTAGAATCAGCACAGAACATGACATCATATACGAAAGTATCTCTCGACACATCATAGCCACCATGGCAGCACGTGACCTATAGGCATCAGGTTAGGCACATCTAGTAGGTGATACCTCAGTCAGTTTCCTGGCACAGTGATTGCTCATAGAAGTACAGATGCAAATGAGGAGCCATGACCTTCACATGTCTCTTGGGCGAGATGGGGAGGAATTTCTCTTGACAGTGAAAAGGTCCCTACCATATGACAATAGCCTGAAAACTCCCCTGAATTCACTGGACCTGCCAGCTCTGACTCGCGTGCTGCATTTCTCAGTGATGCCTTTCTCTCTTGGGGAGGCTCCTCCACCTCATTACATCCCATTCGTCATTTCTACATCACAAAATTCAAGCCTAGCAGAGGACGCTGCATGGGTGACTTCTCTGCAGCATAAGGAGGTGGGGGTCCTGGAGAAAGCCCAAGAACATCAGATACCACATCCCTTGGATGGTCTCCAAAACATGGGATGTTTGGCCCTCAGGGCTCTGCCTGACTATGCAGATATAAGTGGAGAGTCCACAGGGGAGTACCAGAGAGCACAGAGGAGGGGTCTTGCTCCTCCCAGCCCATGGTCTCTCAGCAGTGAGCCAGCCCATGGCCCAGGAAGGTGCTGGAACCCTTCCCTCATCAACTGCCTGCTGGAAAGAGGGCTCTTGGCTTCATTCTGAGCTCCTCCTTGGCCAGTTGCTGGGTTCTAGTAGAAAGGTGTAAATCTACAAACCTGACCTTTGCCACCCAAACAGAGG
This sequence comes from Acomys russatus, assembly GCF_903995435.1. Classification (NCBI taxonomy): domain Eukaryota; kingdom Metazoa; phylum Chordata; class Mammalia; order Rodentia; family Muridae; genus Acomys; species Acomys russatus. The sequence continues at coordinate 40,233,674 of NC_067148.1, read as the reverse complement.
AGTGTTGTGAGGCCTACAGGGGGTCATGGGGCTAAAACCCCCAAAACAAGGCTTTTAACCCTTGTCATAGCTCAGAGTCGTGAGACCCAAGCTGCTCTGAGCCCACTCAACAGGGAGGCGCACCTAGCCAGAACTTGTAACCCCCACAGGAGGGAAGGCTGAGAGGATCCCCTGAGAGGGGATCCCAGAGAGGAAGAGGAACAGAGAAACAGAAAGAAACACGTCTTCCCCAAGGAACAGAACCAGGAGGGTCTGGAAGGACTAACCGGTCAGGAAAAGATCAGAGAATGGAGACTCAAGAGGGCCAAGGAAGAGCGGGAGGAACTACAGGAAGGAAGAGGACAGACGAGGGAGAACATGAAGGAAGAACTTCCTTGGAAAAGCCCAGAAGGACTTTAGTGGGCACTGGAGAAAACCTTGCAATCCCAGAGGAGACCCAATCAGGTGACCAATGCACTGTTTACAGTAAGCAGGCTCTGTTAGAAAGTAAATGTGTAAGAAGCCAACATGTGAATAAAATGCCAACAGACCGATCAGATATTTTCATCTACTAGTTTGATTAACTTTTTCTTGGATACCAATGATCAGATTCCAAACATTATCAAGGTTTTGTAAAAAATAAGATAAAATAAAATAAAATAAAATGCAAAAAACCCACCGAGAACTAACCAATTCACCATTTATATTAAGCGGGCTTTATTCCAAGAAAAAGAGCAAAACATTTTCTTGCATCTATTAGTGTGACTCACTGGTATCTTTACACATACCAGTGAGCATTTTACAAACATTGCTGAGGTTCAAAAAAGCCTTAGAACACACACACACACACACACACACACACACACACACACACACACACACCACAATGAAAACACGTATGATAGTGCATATTGACAAATTCAGCCAATCATAGTTTGGAAAAGACTGAAGAAAGACAAATTGCATTTGTACTGAACATGGACAGATTTCATTTTTCTAATGTTCTCTAAACAGGACAGCACAACATCTATTTACACAGCGCTTATATTGTATTACATATTGAAAGTAATCTGCAAGTGGTTTAATATATGCAAGGGAACGCTTGAAGGTTATATGCAGATACCGCAGCATTTTACATAAGGGAACAGGGTCTCACAGGTTTAGGCATCCAAGAGGGAGGGGATTGTGGGGAGGCCCAAGGACCAAATCCTAAAGTATAAATGCTTTGAAACATTCAGCTCTGAAGTCTCAGGGCAGGCCATAGGCCACAGGCTGGAAATTCCAGCAGGGTCTGGTCTTACAGTCCCCAGCCCCATGGCTGTCGTCAGGCAGATTATCTTCCTTTTTGTGGGACCTCAGACTTTCCTCAAGGCCTTTAATGGAGAGAGGGTGGAGCATCCCCACATCCTGGAGGGTCAGCCGTTCTCCTCGAAGCAAATGGTTTCTGTATTGGTCCTGTCCAAAAGCACCTTCACAAGCCTGAGAGGATGTCTTGCCAGGCACCTGAGCGCAAACCAAGCTAAGCTGTTTCATGAAATTAGCGTCCACATAGAGCTTGTCAGTTTATGGTACTGCAGGGGGGCAGTGGGGTGGGAAGATGTGAATATGTGCAGGAGACATACATCTATGTATACAAGTGACATGCACATATGTGTGTATACATGTGGAGCTCAGACATGAGCATCCAGTGTCTTCCTTCTTGGCTCTCCTCATTCTTTTTGAGATAGGATCTCTCACCAGGCTTGGAGCTCTCCAATTCAGTTAGATTGGCTTTCCTGTGAGCCCCAGCTTCCGAGTGCTTGGATTACAAGTGCATACTGCCATGCCCCTGCCCCACCATTTTTGTTTTTGTTTTTGTTTGTTTGTTTTGGTTTTTTGAGACAGAGTTTCTCAGTGTAGCCTTGGCTGTCCTGGACTCATTTTGTAGACCAGGCTGGCCTCGAACTCACAGTGAGCCACCTGCCTCTGCCTCTGGAGTGTTGGGATTAAAGGTGTGCACCACCACGCCCAGCGCCATGCCCCCCTCCCCTTTTTTTTTACATGGCTCCTGGGCATCTGAACTCAGATCCCCATGATCACATGGGCAAGCTCTTTACCAACCAAACCATCTCCCTAGCCCTGCTTTGTGACATCTTTAATTCAACATGCCTCATACCCACCCAGGGCGGGTGGGCTCAGGGTAGGCATCTCAGCCACAGTCGCCTGGATCCATGTCAAGAGACCACAAAGCATTCATCTGCATTTTTATCTTGCATTTATTATATGAGCCGTCTCCTCTGGGGAATAAAGGCCATCTTCATTTTATTAAAGCCACAAATCTAGGGCACTGACAGGGCTGAAATGCCAGCTTCACTTCAAAAGGTCTTTCTGTAAGGAATCTTGCCTCATGGCTGCTGAGTGCACGGCCACTCCGTGGTTTACGTAGCAATGCCCAACTAACCAGTGTGTCCTCTCTGAGGAGTCTGTACCTGAGGTGTTGACATATTTATCTATTTTATTGATGTTTCTTATGCCTCTACATCCCTCCTCCATGCCAATCCCTTCCGACATCCCAACACCAGCTAGGAGAGAAGGAAGGTTTGTCGGGAGAAGGGACGGACTTCTCTTTAGATGCTTCCCGCTGGCTAGGGTTATCGGGTTCCAAAGTCCAATCTTTGTTTCAGGGTATCACCAACTTCTTCTCCTCATCAAACTGCAACATCAGCAACCGGGAGAAGCAGGGGAGAAGCAGCCACTGCCACCTTCTTTCTCAGAGACCCTCACTCCCAGGCTCTGGCATTTATTCCCTCTCCGAGTCTTCAGAACCAAACCCTCTGCAGCTGGCAACGATCACACCCCTCTCAGAGCAAACAGTCTGCTGCCCCACAGCCCACACCTGGGATTAAAACAAAAACATATTTAAAACCTAACTGAGTTCTTTTAGTTTTGTTTTTGTTTTTGTTTTTGTTTTTGTTTTTGTTTTTTTGAGACAGGGTTTCTCTGCGGAGCCTTGGCTGTCCTGGACTCGCTTTGTAGACCAGGCTGGCCTCGAACTCACAGCGATCTACTTGCCTCTGCCTCCCGAGTGCTGGGATCAAAGGCGTGCGCCACCACACCCGGCTCCATAACTGAGTTCTTAAAGAAACCAAAAACTCCCACTACATACAGACAATCCTTCCTGGGTGTCACTCTTGGCAAACTGAGGAACCCCTCCACTGGACAGTCCCATGTGTACGTTGACTACAGTACAAGAATGTTTTGTGGGAGAACTAGATGATATGAGAGACCAAAGAGATGGCGTCACACCCAACCCTCTGCTGGCCAGGCCACCTATGACCCAGTGTTAATTCAGCAGGAAGCAGCCTTTGCCCATCAGTGTGGGGATCCTCTGTCAGTCTCAAGTAGCATGATTGCAGCTGGAATGTGAAATGTCCCCCCAAAAGACTCACGCGTTTGAACACTAGGTTCCCAACAGATGGCACAGGTTTGGAAAGTTGTGGAACCTTTAGGAGGAGAAGCCCTCTAGAGGAAGTGAGTCACTGGATGCAGGTCTTTGGGTTGTATAGCCTAGCTGTACCTTCCTTCTGTCTGCTCTCTACTTCCTGATGCAAATGCTATGTGACCAACTACCTCCTTCCCTACCACAATGGACTGTGTCTCCTCAAACTGTGAGCCAAGTAAACCATTTCCCCTTACATAAACAATACCGTGATTCTCCAATTTAAATTAAACAGCCCAGATTGCTGAGAAGAGCTCTTGTCAAGATTACTCTTGGTCTTTGAGAAGAGCCATTTTACCTGGAACCTTCAACTCTGTGACCTTCTTGCCTGTCTCACGCCGGGCCTCCTCCTCCTCCTCCTCCTATGGTTCCATCCTGGGGAGTGCCTTTAGCACCATTGCTGAGCTCCATTAAAGAAACCCTCACTGGAGGGCTGGAGACATGGCTCAAGTGGTAGTGTTATGGGTCTGGGTCTAGGGATTCTCAGAGATTCACCATGACCATAAATAAATTTTAATAAGAAGAGACTTTTTACTTTTAGATGCTGGTACCCAGACTGATTGGGGCCAGGTCTGCACCTGACAGCACTCCATTCATCATATCAGCCCAAAGCCTACATAGCCAAACCCCACAAGATTACATGTATTCTGTCTGTGTGTAAGTAGAGTCTAATTTTAGCATATATGCCCAGCAGTTGGCCTAGTCATCGAGCAAAGCAAGCAAGTTTGACTACAAAAGCAGAAACGGCAGTTAGCTTTATGACCGATTATCTTGCGAGAGCAGCAAATTTTCCGAGATCATTTGACTTAAAAATAGTCTCAACGTCTAGGGGGAAAGGGAAGTGGGCTGTCTTAGGGTTTTATGGCTGCAAAGAGACATTATGACCAGAGCAATTCTTATAAGAGGCCTGGCTTCCAGCTTCAGAGGTTTAGTCCATTATCATCATGGTGAGAACCATGGCAGCGCACAGGCAGGCTTGATGCTGGAGGAGATGAGAGTTCTACATCTGGACCAGAAGGCAGCAAAGAGGAGTCTGTCTTCTGTAGGCAGCCAGGAGGAGACTGGGCTTCCACATTGGGTGGAGCTTAACCATAGAGGACCTCCAAAGCCTACCCCTACAGTGACACACTTCCTCCAACAAGCCCACACCTACTCCAACAGGGCTACCCCTCCGAATAGTGCCACTCCCTGTAGGCCAGGCATTCAAAACACATGAGTCTATGGAGGCCAAACCTATTTAAGCCACCACATGGGCTGACAGGCTATAGCTTGTACAAGCTAAAGGCTTATATGTTGGAGGCACTTCTTGCACTTTTTGGTCTCTCAGGCACAGTAAGCCTGACCTTTCAATGTAATGTTAACCATCACAGTAAACTCTTTTCTGCATAAACATGAGGGCCTGAGTTCAAGTCTGCAGCACCCATCTAAAAAGCTTGGTGCGGGCCAGGCATGGTGGTGCATGCCTTTAATCCCAGCACTCAGGAGGCAGAGGCAGGTGGATCACTGTGAGTTCAAGGCCAGCCTGGTCTACACAGTGAGTCCAGGACAGCCAAAACTACACAGAAAAACCTGTCTTGAAAAACAAAAACAAAAACAAAACAAAAGCTTGGTGCATCCTGAGTACTGTTACACTGGCACTGGGGAGACAGAGAAAGGATGATCCCTAATGCTTGCTGGACAGCCAGTCTAGCCAATCAGCAAGCTTCAGATTCGGTGAGAGACGCCCCCTGACTCAAAACCAAAGGTAAAAGAACAATGGAAGACAACACTTAACATCAACTTCTAGCCTCCACACATGTGCATCCACACATGTGCAGTTCAAGCATGAGCATGCACACACACAGATCGAACATGGAAATCAGCAGCAAGAATTTATTTTTTTTTTTACTTGTGATAAGATGCACAGCAAATGGATTATGCCATCAGAGTCACTTTTTGTTATCGGCCACTACAGAATGGCTACAAAAGGCTAAAGAGGCTGCAACAGAATCCAAGAAAGCCTATGTGAGAGGCAGACACAGGCAGCTGACAGGACTGCAAAGAGGATGTCTGTGGAAGAGGGCACTGGGTCAGAGTGAACCTGCCGGGGGCTCTTGCTGGGGGCAGCTGTGCAGCAGCAGGAAGCAGCAGGGATACGGGCTCCAGCCAGGTCTCTGGGTTGAGTCGAGCTGCAGAGGTGAGGTGCACACGGATTGAGTGTTGGAAGCCATAGAGAAAAGGCAGGACCCGGTCCAGACAAACAAACAACGGACAGACAGACAGAGGCAGAGCTAGCCTCTGCAGGGGTCAGACATCCTCTGCCTCTTGGTCCTTTAGCAGATCTACCAGATGTCAGGTGGCAGGTCGGTGGGTCCACGGCCATGGCAGTGTTGGGGCCAGGGAGGGAGGGGCACCTTTCCTTGGTCTGGTGCCTCAGATAGTTCTGGGGCCTGGACTTCCTGATAGGATTTCAGTACATCTCAAACCTCTCTCACGTATTCATATGGCAGCACTCTTTCTACTTCTAGGCATGAGTAGCTTGTTAGAGTCCTGTGGGTGGCACTGGACAGATGGGGGGGGGTGTGCCCACCAAGGCCAAGAGTCATCTTAACTATGTGTGTGCACTCGAGGCAGTTGAGAGGCAGGAGCTCAGCTGTTAGGACACTTGTTGCGTTTGCAGAGGACTTAAGTTCAGTCCCCTGCACCCACATGCTGGCTCACAACCACCTGCAAATCCAATTCCAAGGATCAAATTCCCTCTCCTGGTGCCTCTGGGGGAGCAGGCATGCATGAGCTGCACACACATACATGCAGGCCAAACACTCAAATGCATTAAAAACATTTAAAGTCAAAAGCTGCATATGCCACTCATAATGGCACATACACTTAATCCTAGTGCTAAGGAGACAGAGGCAAGTGGGTCTCTGTGAGCTCCAGGACAGCCTAGTTTACCCAAGAAAAAAAAAACGCTGCCTATAAATTAAGGTTTCTCTCCTTTAATCCCAGCACTTGGGAGGCAGAGGCAGGTGGATTGCTGTGAGTTCAAGGCCAGCCTGGTCTACAAAGTGAGTCCAGGACAGCCAAGGCTACACAGAGAGACCCTATCTCAAAAAACCAAAAACAATAAAAAACAACAACAACAAGAAGAAAGGGTTTCTCAGTAAGGTGTACCCCCAATAGCTTAGGGCAGAACACACTAAACTCTAGGTTTCTCTGCTTTCCCCACAGAGAGTCAATTTTTTATATTAAACGACTACCAGAAAGTATAAATTAATTTAAGTTGTCGGCACTGTGGAATTTCTGGGAGGCAAGTTCCTCTTGCCGCTGGCACCAGAGGCAAAGCCTTTCTCTTCCCCTAGCATGGGATTCCTGGGGACATTTTAATTCTTTGGGCCCCTTTGTTTCCATAGCCTGATAGGTGAAGGGAGGTTACAGTGGGATCCTGGGGAAATTTTAGTTCTTTGGGGCAGTTTGTCTCAATAGCCTGAGAAGCTCAAAGGGGCAGCTGCTGGGTTCCTCATTCCAGCTTCGGAAGGGATGGGAGTTTCCAGGAAGCTGTCTTGAGGATTCCTAAACCCAACACAGGCTCCTCCAGCCAGCCCACTGCTTCTCGGGCCTCAGTCTCTTCACCATGACGTCATTAGCTGGCCATATTTGTCCTCCCTGTGCCCAAGTCAGAGAATTCCCTTTAGAGCTTACTCTCACCTCAACACTTTAATATTCTGAATGTTTCCCCCCAACCTTCTTATAAAAGCCAGAATGCCATCTACAGACAGGGGCCACTTGAACGAGTTTACTGTTTATAAAACTCAACAGTAATAGTTCCCTAATGTCTATGCCTTAGGCAGCTCCACAAAGGTTGACCAACTCATAGTGTGTGTGTGTGTGTGTGTGTGTGTGTGTGTGTGTGTGTGTGGTGTAGAGAGATATAATGCATAGTCGTTTGAAAAGATAAAAATAGTTGACAAACCAACAAACCTTTTTGTCATTTTAAAAATATCTTCAGCCGGGCGTGGTGGCGCATGCCTTTAATCCCAGCACTCGGGAGGCAGAGGCAGGCGGATCGCTGTGAGTTCGAGGCCAGCCTGGTCTACAAAGTGAGTCCAGGATGGCCAAGGCTACACAGAGAAACCCTGTCTCGAAAAACCAAAAAAAAAAAAAAAAAAAAACAAACAAAAAATATCTTCACGACACCCAAAACTAGAGCAACAGATGAAAAGGTGTTGTTTTAAATAACTGCAAATTGACAAAGTGCCGAAGGCATCTGTGCTGACTCAATGATGCCTACACCTGAATGCTCCTCTCAAAGGCCAGTAAATGAGCTACTAAGTTACAGCATACATAATTCAGGCTCCTATTAACCTTAATATTTATCTTTTTTTTTTTTCATTTCAGCAGAAACATTGCCTCTGTTGCTACAATCAGTGTTGTCCTAAAGTCCTTTCTGTGGACTGTAACAACAGCCAGGCTGGACTTCCTGAGTCACTAAGGTTCTCAGGTTGTTTTGAATAACAGTCATCTTCGAGAACCCCCAGCCAGCTAATACAGCAATTAAAATGGTCCATGCAAGTCTTGAATTGTACCAGGAACCTACACATCATACTTAACATGGCAAGAGGATTCCACTAAAAAGATCAGCATAAAATGTGCAAAATGTTTCAATGTTTGAAACTATTACTGCTTGCATGTGTCTCACTGTTCCTTGAAGCTGGCTATAGAGCTACTGACATGAGATGCCAGTACCTGGGGGACTGAGACAGGAGGATTGTGAGCCTGTCTGGGCTAACTAGTTTCAAAAGTCAAATCAGAACCAGGCAGCGGTGTCACAATTTCTAGAGAAATGGCATCGTTGGCTGGACTTTGCACATGTTCTTATGGGTCTCCTGTATCTACAGACACAATTTTTAAGCGACATGGGCCACTGAGGTGGCTGAGGTGGCTCAGCTGGTAAAGAGGCTTGCTGGGTCTCAGGCAATGTGAGTTTGATCCCGGGGGACCTTCCTAGTGGAAGGAGAGACTCAACCCCTAAGAGCTGTGCTCTGACCTCCGCAAGAGTACCACAGCACGGCTGTATCCCCTGACAACAAACACGGAGTATAATTAACAATAAACAAGCAAACCTTTACAGTGGCACAAACAACCTAACATTAAAAAGTGCTTTTTAGACACCAGAGGCAGGTGCCACGAGTGCCTCGGTCCTCTCTGGGACTTTCTGGACTCCTTAATGGGAAATGGATGCTCAGCTTTGTAAAAAGGAGTTTTGAGAAATAGATGGTTTTTGAACAGTCTCCTTTCCAAACGCTCCCGGTATGTGCAGCTAAACAGCCTGCAAGCCTTATCCGGCTCTGGGTTGAAGCCTGCGATCTCAAGGCCACGTCCCTAGGGAGGAGCTGTTCCTCGGGTCCTGTGCAATAGCGGTCACTGGAGCGGAGGTTTAGCCACTCAGTGCTGGAGTGGACGTGGGTTTTGCCCTGTTTCGTGGGAGGTGGTGTCTATAATAATATTGAGAGTCTAAAGCTTAGTCAAGGACGGGTTCCTTTTGTCTACATCAAAGATAGATCCAATTGGCAACAATACTGAGATGGTCAGGGAGTTTTTCCTAAATGGGTGGGGACTTATTTGTAGGTCCTGTCTTTCGGCATAGAAACGAACCCAAATATGGGACTTCTGTGCCGGCAGGTGGCGCTCGCTTTCCAGCTAAACAGTGCCTGACCACAGCACAAGTCACTTCCCTGGCCTGCCCTCTTTAGACACGGAGGGGAGGGGAACATGATCTTTGTGAGAGGAGGGAAAATGTGTGTGGGGGTGCGGGGTGGGGGTGGGTTAACTGTCCAAGTATTGGCTCAAGTCTAAGTCACGCTGCAGCCCTGAGTAGCTGCCTGACACCCTGTTGAGCAACACAGCAACAACTGGGCATTTGTTGACCCGCCTCTCCGCTCCCGCCCCCCCCCCCGCCCCCTCCCCTCGCAAAGCCTGATGGCTCCAGTAAGGGGTGTTGGGAGAACCAGCTGGAAACTCCTAATGAGTGAGACACAGGTGCCCACAATGGACCTTCCCTGAGGGTTCTCCTGGAAAAACAGGAGGAAAAATGTTTAAAAGTTCTATTTGGAGGGGTGGTGGCTCAGCAGTTAAGAACACTTGTTTTCACAGATATAGGTTCAGTTCCTAGCACCCACATCACAACCATCTGTAACTTTAGTTCCAGGGGATCTGGCTCCCTCTTTGGCCTCAGCAGGACCTGTCTACATGTGGTATACAGATGGGCAAAACAGTCATACACATAGAATAAACATAAATAAATATTTGTTAATACTCCATATTGCTGAGTTCAATATAGTGTGCTTGCCTGGCATGTTTGAGGCTCTGGGCTTGATCTTTAGCACTGTAAAAAGAAAAGAAAAAGAAAAAGAAAAACCCCTAAAACTTCCATTCTAATTGAAAAGAGGGCTCATGAGAGCTAGATGCTAGCTTTGAGGTTCAGAGTCCAGGTCAAAGGTTACTTATTCTAGAAGGAGGATCCAAAGACCCTCTAGAACAAGATGGCTCTGGAGTTACATGAAAGAGCCTGGGGTCCTATGCCTGAGGTTTCTCCCAGAATCACCCTCCCACGGTGTGTCCTATCTGAATTGTCAGGGTGTGAGAACTCATATTGAGCTGTGGACTCATTATTTAAGTACTCAAACATAGAACTGTGACGCCATGACAACCAGGCTGATACCCAAGACAACTGTTGGATGATTAAGAGGTGGGCAGTGGTTGGAGCCACATCCTGTAAGAGAGGAATTAGTAAGGTAGGAGTGGAGCAAACAACTGAAGACGTATGAAGTGCTATTTCTAGAGTTTTCCCACTTAATACTTTTGAACCTCAGCCAACCGTGGTCCACTGAAACCTCAGGAAGAAGAACTTCAGGTGCATGAGAGGCTGTTGTCCCCTTATTTCACAAGTAAGGACACTAGAGCTCAGATCCAACTCCACCCTCCTAACAATCCAGCCGTATGGTACCTTGAACCCTGGAAGGAAAAGACCAGGAAACAGACAGTAACTATAGCAAAGCAGCAATGACAAAGGCCTCAGCTTCTGGGGATAAAAGGCTGGATTTGAAGTGGACAACACCAGCTCCATCAGCCTCTTCCTAAAACAAGCTCCAGTCTGAACTGGAAACAACATCTGCACTGCAGAGCTGGCGGCATGGAGCCATCCAGCCAACACTTCAGTTGTGTCCCCTCCTCTCATGTGGCCTTTCCCAGAAGCACCGTGGGAATTCTTCAGTCTCCATGGTCCTGCAGGTGAGGCTGGACAAAGTCGGTAGTTTAGGTGAGGCCATGCCGGAGTGTGCATTTCAGGCTTCCCTTGTTATCCACCACAGCGCATGACAACAGACGAACATCTCAAACACGGTGCTGAAAAACATACCACTTTTCATCTCATAGTCCCACAGGTCCGTGCCACAACGCCTTGGGAGCCAGGGGCCAGCAACTCTGTGGGTGCCAAGGAGGAGCCCCATTTCCTCAGATGTGTTTCCTGTTGGCTGCCCCTGTTCCTCCCCCCTTTTCTGGTGGCCCCTCCAGCAGCAGCGGGCGAGTCTCTCTCCTGTGCTTTTACCTGCAGTGTCTTTTTGGTTTTTGTTTGTTTGTTTGTTTTTCAAGACAGGGTCTCTCTGTGTAGCCTTGGCTGTCCTGGGCTCCTTTTGTAGACCAGGCTGGCCTCAAACTCACAGCGATCCACCTGCCTCTGCCTCCCAAGTGCTGAGATTAAAGGCATGTGCCACCACACCTGGCTTACCTGCAGTGTCTTAGGGCTGCAGCTAGAGCTGCTCTGCGCCCCAAAGAGCTCACGTGACCAGGTTAGGCTCACCCCATGGAGTCTAGACACTGCTCCCTATTTTAAATTCTGTCGTCTTAACCCGACTCACAAACATCCCATGCCGGCCTGAGGTCTTGGGGGCTACAGTGAGGATGTTGGTAGGATTCTGCCTAGATGGGGTTAGGGGAAGAGTCCATGGATCCTGATGGTAAAATAATGAATCTGTTATTCCTCAACTGATCAAGACCTGTGAAATCTCCCTCTTTCCCCAAGAGTCTCTTCTTCTGCATAGATTCCAGCTGCGGGAGGAGGAGGCGGGGGTGGAGGTTGTACTTTGGGGGATGAGGGTGGGGGTGGAGAGGGTGTCGGATTGGACCCTAACTTTTTTTCATTGTCTTCTCCTTTGGCTCCTTGACTTACTCCACAGGCAAGTTTCACTGTCTTCTGAATGTCACCTTCTCCCTGGAGACCACCCATTTCTCCTCATCCACAGCTCCCCCTCCCCCCCCCCCCCCCCCGCCCACTTCCACTGCTATTTGCAGTTGAAAGCTGTTCACTTTCATAGAACTCCAATTCTTGAGAGGTGTGTGGGTGCTGCCTGATCCTTCCATTTGGATACCGATTTTATTTAGAAATCACTTAAGGGAGTCATTAAAAATGCAAGTTCCTCAGGCAGCTTAGGGCCTCTGGGGATCTTGAAATGTTGCCTAGACATCGAGGTGTGGTTGTCTCACCATTTGAGAGGTGGAGGCAGAAGGTCCCATCCTTAGTGGGGTCAAGGCCAGCCTTTGAGGCTTGAGATCTTGTCTCACAAAACAAAACAGCATCCAACACAAAGAGAAAAAAAGGAAAAAAAAAAAAAAAAAAAAAGGAAATATTTCTTAGAAGAGGGTCTAGCTCCTCATTCCCAACGAGCTGTGGGGCCCAAGTCCAGGTTTTACGATATTCAGGGGCCAGAGGCCTCAGGTGAGATACTGGACTTAAAACATCGTCACCCTATGGCAGGGCAAGGAACTGCACCTGTGGTATCGCTGGACTGAGTCCCAGAGTGCTTAGTGGCTATACTCACATCTCACGAATACAATGTGTGCTACCTGGGGAGTTGGGGTTTCCAAATACGTACCCTTAAACAATTGGTTAAAAGAAGGAAAAGCTAGGAAGACTCTCAAAGGTCTAGTAGTACATGGGTGATTGATTCATGGATAAGCAATGGCCCTAGGTGAGCAAGCTGTCATCAGCACACACAAGACAGGGAACAGGAAAGAGGAGTACCCTGGATTTCATCTATTCAAGTAGCTGAGCAAGGGACCCAGGCTGACACCTGTGTGGAGCTTCCATTGTCTAGGACTGGCTGGCACGTGAGCCACATGCTCTGGGACCCCATCACCTTCTGACGGGAAAGCTGTGTTCACAAGCTGCTTCCTTGGAGTGTGCTTGCTGCATGTTCTTTCTTCACTCAGCCTCATCCGTGAACAGGAGCCCCGGTCCCCAGAGACCAGCCTCAGCTGAGAGTCAGGTCCGAAGAACCAGTGTTTGTGACTTCCCTCCCTCCCTTCCTTCCTTTACTGCATCTTAAAACATCCTGATTAGATCTCCAGTCTATCAGTCTGCTGTGAAAGGCAAACAGAAGCCTAGCTGCAGGCAACCGCTGCCTCAGACACTTCCTGCTGGGCTCTGCCCTGGGAAATTCCTGGAAGAAGCACCTAGCTTCTGAGAGAGAATCAGATCTTTAGAGTCTTCTAGGGGACACAAGTTCAGGTGGCAATGTCTCCGAGAAAAGAATAGTCCCCTTGGTTTAACCCTGCTTTGAAGGCAGATTAAGGCTGCCCTGTAGCCACAGATCATTCTCCAGGCCCATTTGTAGTTCTTACAGAACGTGCTCGAAGTCCAGCCAAGTGGTCATCTGACAACACTGACACTGTGGGGGCTGTGGGGCTGTGGGGCTCCAAGGTCACCTAGACACAGCATCTTACAAAACATAACCCGGTCTAGGAATGGCGCACTCTCTGCTTTGTCCCTCACCCTCAAGGGTGGCAGGGTGCTGTAGGACAGACACCCCAGAGTCTGCTGGCACCCCATTCGTGTTCTTTTAAGAGTCATTTATTTTATAAGTATGGATTTTGTTTGTAATGTGTGGGGGTATGTTTTCCTGCATGTATGTCTGCATCTCTTTCCTTCCTGGTACCCAGAGAGGGCAGAAAGATGACAGTCAGGTCCCTTGGAACTGGAGTTACGGGGAAGGAGGGGGTTGAGCTACCATGGGGGTGGTGGGATTAACCCTGGATTATCTGAAAGAACAGCCAATGATTTTTAACAGGTGAGCCACTACTCCAGTTCTGTTTGAGCACATGTAGTGCCTGCAAGGGCCAGAAGAGGGTACTAGATCCCCCAGAACTGGGGTTAGAAATGGTTGTGAGACACCCTTGTAAGTGCTGGAAACCAACTATGCTCTTTGTAAACGCTCTCCACCTGGGAGCTACCTCTCCAATCTCCATTTTCTTTCAACAGCGTGTCACTGGGATTCTTTGTAGTGCTATCTTGGTGTGATTTCCGACAGAAATGTTGACAGAGAATCTGTACTGGCACTGGCTTTTAGCGGCTCCACAGCTCTCTCTCAGCCAGACACAGTGCAGAGCCCTCTTGGAACCTGGCTTTGCTAAGCGTATCTACCCTCCTTCTGGAATGGCATGCTTGGAATGTGATTTTCAGCTTAATGGCCTCCTCCCTACCTGCAAGGCAGCAGCAAGACTTCCAGAAGTTTTTACTTTCAAAGCCCCTCTAACGCCACATTTGCCAGTAGCCTGCTTACCGCTCTTCTGGTCTCAACCTGTTGCTTCTGGGTCCCACTTCCCCTGAAAGACCTCTGGCCTCCTTCTATGCCCTGGGGGAGGGAGAGGATAAGAATCAAAGCCATTCTAGAAACTTCTTTATGTACTTTGATTGTTTTGAAAATTCCATGGTGAAAGACTATGGAGTTCAGCTTTTAATTAATATTTTTTTAAAATGTTAAAGAACACTCCAGGGCCAAACTATGGGATTAAGTCAATAATAAATTCCAAATCCAGGAAGCAGATGTTCCAAGGCTCATTTATTTGTTCAACATGGACACGTGTGGTGCCATGACCTGGCTGCATAAATGCTCTCACAAGACAGGAAATCCTTCCCAAGGAATTTTGTACACAAGAAGCCCCCCTTTCCTGCCTCCTATAGCCAAGACTATGCTTTGATACATAACACCTGGCTGGTTCTCGCTGCAAGGCAAAGTCTCAGTCACCTGACCTTGAGCCCATGACCCACTTGTTGAACAAATCTCCCTGACAGTATGGAGGATGATAAATTATCTCACATGTCTTTGCCTTGGTGACTGTGTTGTTTTTAAGAAGAAATGGTACTTTATTCTAAGAAAATGCCCATGCGCTGAGACTTGGTTCCACCGTGAACTAGCCCCGGGTAGATTATTTTATCAGTGTAATAAGTAATGATTTTAGAAAGCTTAAGGGATTGCAAGGGGGTCACCGGGCTCCATTCACAGAGCACGCTTTTTGCTTTTGGAGATCTGGATTTACAAAATGAAACTGATTCTTGGGCTGCCTCAGGGGCCAATGCTCTGGCTAATTTAATTTTCTGGATACATAAAGCTAATCCAGAGGTTTGTCTCAGCTCCTGAAGTTGAAAAACCTTGTTTCAGTGTGACAGTTGGAAACGTGGATTCCCTTTCTGAGAAAGAGTGTGCGGGTAGCCCTTGCTGTTAAGCGGAACATGAGGGGGCAAAGGGTTTGTGTGATAGATAAGGGTCTTCGTGGCCCATGATGGGCTCCTTAAACTGCCTTTTGCACTAAGGTTGGTGATGGTTGTTAAAATGTATAAAGATGCCAGCCATGCAACAGATCTGGTACAAGGAGATTTATTGTGGAAAGGGGGAGGGGAAAGAGAAAGGGGGGAGAGTACCCCAGGGAGACAGAAGAAGAGAGTAAGAGAAAGAGCCATAAGAGAGAGCGCATGCTGGGTGGCAGGCGGGTTCTTATCTGCCCTCACAGCACACCTGCACCTGGCACAGGACACAAGTGGTGACATAAGACGTTGTCAGGACCCTAAAGCCGCCCCCCCTCCCCCCGAGGGCAGGCCAGTTGAATTGCCTGTACAGAAACATAATGCTGGTTTCTTGAACAAAATAGTCCGGTCCTCTAGCTCTGGCAGGGATGTCAGCAGTCCCACAGAGTCTGAGAATGGGGCACTTTTGATTGGATGTTGGGGGATAGACACAAGATGTCAATTTCTCCCAAGGGCTGGGATCGTAGCACATAAACTTGGGATCTGGGATTGGCCACTTCTTATGTCAGTTTATGTATCTATTTATATTTTTAAATTTTTTTAATATATATTTTTTAAACTTTATTTGTCTATGAGTGCTTTGTCTGCTAAAGAGGGCATCAGATCACATTATAGATGGTTGTGAGCCACCATGTGGTTGCTGGGAATTGAACTCAGGACCTCTTGAGGAGCAGGTGGTGCTCCTAGCCACTGAGCCATCTCTCCAGCCCTTGCATAAGTACTAGGAACTGAACCTAGGGCACAGAGAATTTGAGGTAGCGATATCCCCACCTCTCTGTCTTAGTTAAGTTTCCTGTTGCTATGACCAAAAGCAACATGAGAAGGAAAAGGTTTCTTTCAGCTTCCATCATTCACGGGCATTAAGGCAGGAAATCAAAGCAGGAACCTGGAGGCAAGAACTGACACACAGGCCTCGGAAGAATGCTGCCTACTGGTTTGCTCAGCCTGATTATCTAACCAGGGACCACCTGCCCAGGGCTGGCACCACCCCCAGTTAGCCCTCTCACTTCAGTTGTCAATCAAAAAACAAAACAAAACAAAACACAACCACCACAGGCTTGCCAACAGGCCAGTGAGATGGAGGCATTTTCTCAGTGGATATTTCCTTTTTCAAAACGACTCTAGCTTATGTCAAGTTGACACAAAACTAGGCATCACACTCTTTTTCCCCTTCTTAAAGACCTTCTGATGAGGTCTCCAGAAACTGCCCCGGCTGGCCTCGAACTCACCCTCTAACCAGGGCTGGTTTTGCAGGTATCATCCTCATCCTATCTCAGCTTCCAAATTGCGGGGGTGACAGGCCTGCACTGCCAGGCTGGCGGGCAGCTGCACTGCATATTCCAAATAGGTGACGGGATAGGAGAAGCCAGTCTGTGAAGGGCCTCAAGGAGGAAAAATTTTAAATGGAAGCACTCTGGTTCAGGCAATTAAGCAGGTGTCAGGAGGCCAGCGGGCACACCCACTCAGAAGCTCTCCACAGAAGCTCTGTTGACATCCCCCATCCTCACCCCCCCCCCAATCCCCACCTCCACCCCTCCACCCACCCAGTGAGCCAGGGGCTAAGCCATCCCCAAGCCCTTATTAACAGCTTAACTTCAAACTCCTGACTAATGGATGATGTCATTGCCAACCCCCTTGAGGTTCAAAGCAAAACACAGAGAGTCCTTTTCTAGGCTGCTGGAGCCTGTGTTTTACTAAGTTGCAGTCCTAATTAGCCCCAAATAAATGCAATGCTCTTTGTTTTTGTCTAAGTTGATTTTTCTCCCCTTTTCTGAATCCGCTTTGGGTGTCAAGTCTATGGAGACATCTTTGCCTGACCCTCTATCCTAAATCTTTGCTCCTCTCTTTCTCTCATCTGAAAGCTCCCCACCTTATATTCAAGCCCACGGTCTACTTGATTAGTTGCAATGTGATGTGGTCTGAGCTTATTTGATTTTTTTTTTTTTTTTTTTGGCTATAGATGCTCGAAGTTGCTCTGTGCTGACTTTTGATAATCAGCCCTGTCCTCCTTCTGATGTATTTCATCTTTGTATTTTGCTTCCTCGGGAGCCTCAGGCAAGCCTGAGGGTTTGACTGAACAGAGCAAATGCACTCTTGCTTCCTGTAACTCTATACAGGATTCCCACTGCTTTCCCTCTGGAGCTTTACTCACAGAGTCGATAGGACAAAGTGAAGACACGTTTGAGAAAGCAACCTACAGCTCCAAGTCCACAGAGTGGATATGGCTGGTGTTTTGGACAAAAGCTATATTTATGTATGTGTCCACGAGGAGATCACTGCCCCTTTGTAGCTATAGTGTATTTTCTGGTGAGGCACTCTCCTGGACAGGCTGCCTTCCCTCACAAAAAAATACTGTTCTGGCTGGGCGGTGGTGGCTCACACCTTTAATCCCAGCATGTGGGAGGCAGAGGCAGGCAGATCTCTATGAGTTCAAGACCAGCCTGGCCTACAGAGTAAGTTCCAGGACAGCCAAGGCTACACAGAGAAACTCTAACTAAAAAAATAACAAATAATAATAAAATCATCATCATAAAAAAACTGTCTGGTGATGCCTTTACTTCCAATCCACTATCTGTAGGATCTTCCTCACATCCCCGCACCCCCTATTGGTTTATTTCTCTTCTCCCATCCTGGCATTTCCCAACACCTATAAATGTTCACAGTCACCCACTCTAATGGCATACAAAATCTTTTTGTAAGGACCACCCTACTCCTCCTCCTCCTGGAAACAAAGACACTGAGCAAAGACTCAGCAGTGCTTTGCAGCTCCCTCATCCTGAGATTTAGCTCTCTGGGAGGATCCAGGGGAAACCTCAAAAGCCTGTTGAATTACCGTGTGCCTGTGGGGTGATGTCAATACAATAGGGAGCTACCTCCCCCATCCCATTACCCCGCTTCTGATCAAAAGCAAGTAAATAAACACATGTTTAAGAGTGGATAAAAACGGGAGAGTTTTCTTTCAGGATGCACGGAGAGCTTCGAAAAGAGCAGGAGTATTTCCCAGGATATTAGGATGGAGGGTTCATTTCAGATGAAGATGAAATGGGTGCGATGCAAATTGGGCCAGTCCCAGAATATGAGTTCTTGGGTTTTTCTTCATTCTCTTTCTAAGCAGTCTTAAATAAGAGTGGAGATGAACCCTGAGGTAGCTCGTGGATGAACTGAGAAAGTGAGAGTGTTGCCTGGTGAAGGGACCTGGGAACGTCTTGTGAGTTCAAGAGATGAAAATACAGAAGGGATATTGTGTCTTGAGGGCTGATGCCTGATGATGGGGCTTTGTGTATGTGTGTATGTGTGTGTGTGTGTGTGTGTGTTGCACTAATGCACATGTGTGCACACAGATGGCCTCAGGTTGATTTTGAGAATGTCTCTCCAGCACTCTCCACCTTACTGTTTAAGACAAGTCTCTCAAATGACCTCAGAGCTTGGCTATCCATCCAATCTAGCTGGCCAGCTTCTCCCTGCCCCCATACCCAAGTTCTGGAATTTCAAGTGGCTGCCATACCCACTGGACATTTACACGGGATTTGGAGGATCCAAGCTCCAGTCTTCACACTAAGGGACAAGTAATATATTCACCAAGTCATCTCCCTGGTCCCACTTTCTTTCTTTTCTTCTTCAGACAGTCTTTTACTGGACTGGAGCTCACCAAGGAGGTGTGGCCAGCAAGCCAGCAAGCCAGCAAGCCTGCAAGTGCTGGGATCTGCCTGTCTTCACCTCTCCAGCTGAGATCACAAGTGGTTCTGGGGATCCTTGAACACTTTAGTGAATGAACATCTCCCCTGCCTCTGGGACCTGAGGCCCTAACTTCTTCAGTGGATTGCCCATGTGTGGACTCATAGCTTGATACCAAACTTTGGTTACAGTTGTGTGTGTGCGTGACCGCATGTGTGTGCACATGTGCACACTCACCATGTGAGTACAGGTACCCTCAGAGGCCAGAAGAGGGTGTTAGAAAACGATGTGGATGCTGAGATCTGAACTTGGCTCCTCTGCCTGGAGTGATGGAAACTAGGAGGTGGCTTTAGTCAGAGCAACTGGGTCGCTGGGCTAAGTGTTAGGGGTATGCCTTATCCTGGCCCCTTCCTGTCATTCTCTGCCTGTAGTCCAACATAAGCTGAGTCATTTTGCTCTCCCATGGGCCCCTGGCCAAAGTGCTCTGCCTCCCATGGTGGATCCAGAAGCAACGAAGCAAGAGATCACCTATTGAAACCTTTGAGACCATGAATCAAAAATCAATCCTTTACTCCTTAAGTTGTTCTCTCAGATATTTTATCCCAGTGATGAAAAGTACTATACGCCTGGTACGTGTTCTGTTGCTATAACAAAGTCCCTGAGGCTAAGTACTTTAAACAGAAAAGTGATTGGTTTGGCTCACTGCCCTGAAGTTTCAAGAGCAGAGTGACAGCATCTGGTTAGCTATTGCGAGGCCATGACAGATGGTCCCACGGCTGTGGGAATGCACTTGGAAGAGGGATTCAGGGCAGATGCCAAACTTGATTATATCAACCCATTTTCTCCAGACCTAATCCAGTCCAACAGGCAGACTTAATCCATTCATGGAGCTGGACACCATGACCTAATTACCTTTCAACTGGTCCCTATGTCTTAAATGTTTCCCCACTGTGGCCCCCACACAGATGCAAGCCCAAAGCATGCTAGCACCTCTGGGTATACATTCAAATGATGGTGAAGCCAGTCTCCACTGGGTCTTCAGACTTACCAAGCCTTTTAAACCAGTGACTGCAGGAACTGTGGCTATTAAGGGTGGCTGGCAGAAACTTCCAGACTTTGGCTAGTGCTCTCTGGGGATTATTGCCATCGTCCCATGAAGACTCTATAGCTGCATTTGATTGACAAACTCTTGTGAGCCGAGTTTGGTGGCTGAGTTGTCACTTTAACCTTTATTTTCCCTAAATGCAATAACACAGAGACCAATTAACATTATGCAAATTCTACTATTTTAAAAAGATTTTACTTTAAGTAATGTGACTCTGTGTGTGTGTGTGTGTGTGTGTGTGTGTGTGTGTGTGTGTGTACACATGAGAGTGTGTGTGAGTACTACTGCCCTTGGAGGTCAGAAGCCTAGGAACAGGTGGTCGTGAGTTGCCAGACATGGGAGCTGGAAACCAAACAAAAGTCATCCTCTGTTGGAGAAGAAAATGCTCTGACCTGCTAATGAACTCTCTCTCCAGACCCACATTCCACCATTTTTAAACACAGTAAGATTTCTTTAATTGAGATTCAAATAGTGCCACACCCCTGAGGAGTGGCTGTGTGGAAAGCTGAGTGAGCAACAAAATTAAACCATCTGAGCCAAAGCATCTCTCTGGCTCTGTAAACAGCCAAAGGCCCGTGTCCTGTGAACTCAGCCTGTTGCCCCACCCCCCCCCCCTGCTTCTGGAATCTACCTTGCAAGGCTGCTATTCATCATCTCATGTTTCCTTGGAAACCATTGATAAGATTTCAAAACACTTCAAAACAGTATAACGTTCTCTGGAGATGTTTCCCTGGTTGCTGAGGAAACACAGTCCTCTTTCTAGCTGCCAGAGGGAGAGAATGCAAACTCCCATCCAAAACTGCATCTCCAAGACAAGCTCACTAGCTCCCCCATCAAGGGATGTGGACCCTCAGGGAGGTCCAGCCCTGCTAGGTGGAGTCTAGCCTCCACCCTCTTGTTACTTACTGTAAAGGTCCAGAGGCTGCACACTTATTCCCCACTTTCTCCACAACTAACAACACTTCTCTTCTGTCTCTGTCTCTGTCTCTATCTCTGTTTCTTTGTCTCTCTCTGTCTCTGTCTGTCTGTCTGTCTGTCTCTGTCTCTGTCTCTGTCTCTGTCTCTCTCTCTCTCTCTCTCACCTGCTCCAGTCTATGTCTTCTAGTTATCCAAGATCGTGGAGAAAATTAGTAAGAATTTGAAGAACTACAGTCCCAGGACTCCATCTGGCTTCCCAAATCCCTCTGTCCTTTGTTTTGTTGTTGTTGTTTTGTTTTGTTTTGTTTTTTCCAGACAGGGATTCTCTGTGTAGCCTTGGCTGATCTGGACTCACTTTGTAGAACAGGCTGGCCTTAAAATCACAGCGATCTGCCTGCCTCTGCTTCCAGAGTGCTGGGATTAGAGGCGTGTGCCACCACTCTCCGTCTTAGTTAGGGTTACCCTTGCTGTGATGAAACACCAAGGCAAAAGCAACTTGGGGAGGAAAAGGTTTATTTGGCTTACACTTCCACACTGTAGCCCATCATCGAAGAAAGCCAGGACAGGAACTCACACAGGCCAGGAACCTGGAGGCAGGAGCTGATGCAGAGGCCAAGAAGCATGCTGTTTACCAGCTTGCTCCCCGTGGCTTGCTCAGCCTGCTTTCTTATAGAGCCCAGGACCACCGGCTGAGGGATGGCCCCATCCACAATGAGCCACCCCCACCCCCACCCCACCAAATACCAATTAAGAAAACACCCTACAGGCTTGCCTAGAGCCCAGTTTCATGGAGGCGTGTTGTCGATTGAGGTTCCCTCCTCTCAGATAACTATAACACCTGACCCCCATACGCCTCTTGTTTGATATGCTGCCTTGTGAGGCTGAAGCCACAAAGGAGCAGAGCACTGTAGCAGGTGTCGAGGCTTCTCTGCATGGGAAGGAGGGCGATCCTCACTCCCAGAAGGAAGGCTTGGGTGACACTTCATCACCTTCCCTCTAGCCTCCTCACGAAGTCTGCCCTGAAAGTCTCCCTTCCTGTACTAACCCCACTTCCTGGACTGTTGTCATTAGCAAAGGAACGAAAAGCAAACAGATAACACACTGACCCTGTCTAGTCTAACAACTGTCCTCTCCTCCCAGCCTTGCAGACTATCCCCACATGATCTCTGCGATTCCTTCCTCCCTGTTCCTTTGCCTGGCTGGGCCTCAGGATGCTGAGCTGGACAGATCGACAGTCTTGGAACACCCTCTTCATAGATCCATGGATGAGCTATTTGGTTTCTTTAGTTCTTGACTTAGTTTTAATTGCTGCGATATCATGCCCCAAACAATAGCATCACCTTTGGCAGAGTCGTTCTTGCCTGTCCTCTTCAGGCTGTGACTGTCTTGGGGTCTGCCACCTCCTTGCTTTCCCTTCCAGATATGTTTTATTAGCTTGGTATATAATAATGAGAGATTTGTTCTTCCACCCTTCCTGACCCAGAATGCATTGCTTTTTTCTTGAGGTCAGCAGTGCAACAAGGGGCTTGTCTCCTGTTATTCATGATCAATGTCTCCTGGGAAGTGTCTCCTTCTTTAATTTAATTTATTCCTGAGAATTACACACACACACACACACACACACACACACACACACTGAAATATAGTCATATCTACTCCCCATTTCTCTTCCTCAACACACCCATATCCTCCCACCATGTCAGTCACGCCCTCCCAATTTGTTATCTTTTTTTTAAGATAACCCATGAAGTCCAATGAATACATGGGTGTGAAGTCAAATCTACCAGCGAGAAACCTCAATAAACAAATGAAGAAATAAACAAACAAACAAACAAATAAATAAGGCTCTCTCTGTCCCTGCTGCTATTGAGCACCAGAAGTTCCTCTTTAAGGGTGAAGACTGGAAAGACACCACCTGCCCCCCAACCCCCCAAACCCCAATAACCCCATCCCCCCTCACCTGTGCTGGAATTCTGCTTGGCTTGGTCTTATACAGGTCTTGTGCATGTAACCACGGCTGTGGTGAGTTCATGAGTGTGACAGCCATGACACATCCAGATGGCAGCCTTTCACAGACCCCCACCCCTGCATCCTTACTTTCTTTCCACGTCCTCTTCTCCTGAGCCTTGGGGGGAAGGTGAAGGTTAGACAGATGGTCTCCCCAGGGCTGAGCACTCCCCTCTTCTTTTCAGTACAGCTTTGTGTATCTCTCCTTTTAAACCGTCTTCTGTTTTCCACAGGAATCAGGCTGTGCAGCACGGCCCCCACCTAAATGTCCTCTCTGCCAGCACTGAGTAGCCATGTTCTCATCCATGGATGAGGCCAGGGGGTTCCTTACCACAGGCTCAGGTGCACATAGGTCTAAGTGACCTAACTGCCAATCCATGTCTCCTTTCTTTCTGTGTCTGTGCAATCGTTGGGATCTAAGCCAGCAACGCGGCCAGCTCAGTGTGCTCCCCTTTCCCTTCCCACATACCCCCTCACAGGCTCACTCTCTGGCATGTTCATACAGACTGACACATGATTGATGCTTTATTGCGATATGACATTGGAAAATAGAGCCAATTCCTGGCCTTTCAGACTCCAACCGTGTGGTGTGTCCAGACTCAGGCATGTCAACATGGTTTCACGGTGATATCAGCAAATCTGAAGCAGAACCGGCTGCTTCAAAGGTTTGACTCTTGGCTTGGACAAGCAAGCGGACCTGTCAGTAGGAAACTGAAATCAGGGCTGGATATCAGGTCTACCTACAGCCTAGCACGCTCCCCAGAGGCATACATGGAATTATTTCTACATGATGAAGCAGTCCAAAGGGATGATGGGAAGGGACGCCAAGGAGCAGACCAGAGACCATGATGCGATGCAAAGGCCTCAAAAAAAGGAAGCTGGATCATAGTGGAGTCCCCTGGGAGGATGACAAGGCATCAAGAAATGCCACCCAACTAACCAACCAATTAAATGAACCAGCCAGCTAACAAAGAAACATTGTAATCTCTCACCTATGGCATATCAGCAAAGATATATCAACGTTACAATGCTGAGGAAATTGGGTGAAAATCTGATAGGAAACTAGATAATAGATGGGTTGGGCCGGCCACTTCTCACTTATCGTCATCATCATCATCGTCACTGCCTTGCTTGGATATGGCTTACATCCCCTAGGGTCCTCTGTGACCAAAGGCTTGCTCTCCAAGTGGTCCTGAGGGAAAGTGAGAGCGAACAGGAGGTCTGTAGGTCACTGGAAGATGAGGAATTTCTTGTGCAGCCCCGAGGGTAATTCTCTAGAGAAGCATGTCAGGAAAGTCTCTCCCATTGTCTGGGATGGCCACTCGCCCCCAACGCTCACATTCCTTTGCCAGAAGTGACTACTGTCTTCACTCTGATGTACATTCACAAGGGGGCAGAACAACAGGGCCTCCAGTCTTGGACTTCAAACCTCCAAAACCAGGAGCTAAATAATTGTAATTAGCCTGAGGCAGAGAGTTTGTGACAGTGACAGAAAGCTTACTAGCACACCTATGAAAGGCGGGACACAAAAAAAAATTTTTTTTAATAAAATAAAAATAAATAAATAAATAAATAAATAAATAAAAGAAAGATGGGACACACAATTCATGGCTCCTGTCAACCTGCAGTACTTTGAAGGACAGCCTGAGTCTACATTGGCCCCTCTAGATCCTACCCTCTGAGACAAAGAGGCACAGGACTAGCCGGAGATCACCCCAGCCACTCAACCAGCCAAATCCAGTAGTGAGTCAAAGACCTGGAAATGACCAGGCTCTTTGCAGCAAATGAGTAGCTCAGAAAAGCCAAGGGATGTGGGCGCAACTGTCGCAGTCACAATACAATGAGTAGCTCAACAGCCAAGAGCAGAGCAAATGGGGACAATCAGAAACACAATGGGCAGAGGCGGGTTACTAGAGTATTGAGGAAGCACTGCTAATCGTTTGCCTGTGGTAATACTGTTGTACGTGTTTAGACTTTGGAAGTAAGTCTTTGGGTAGTTTTTGTAAGATGAGCTGACATAATCGATTTGCTTTAAATGTTACAGACCAATAAACATCAGTGTTAGGAAGACAGTTAAGATGGAAAGATCAGAATGTGGCTGAGGGTGGGGGACGGGCACTGGGGATTCTTCTGTGTATGTTTCTATTTTTTCCCATTAAAATATTAAAGAGATAGCTCCCCCAGGGGGTTGGGAGTGGCAAAGGTCAGCCCTACCTGCTGAGCCATCTCTCCAGCTCAAGACTTTTGCTCATAATTATATTGGTTTTACTCGCTTTATTCCTGGGTGTTTTATAGTTTTTTGTGGTGCTGTAAACAGGACTTGTCTGTTAACTATCTCGTTGCTTGCCAGTACCTATAAGATGATAGTACTTTTAGCAAATTAACCTGATACTGGTGGCTTTGGTGAACTCATGTATGAGGTCTAATAACAGATTTAATAAATTCCCTGGGATTTGCCACAGAAAGAAGTCTGTCGTGTGAGAATAAAAGCAGTTTGCCCGCTGCCTGCCTTCCTCCCTATCTTTATCTCTCTCTCTCTTTTTTTCAATTTTTAAAAATTTAATTCTAAGTTATTATTATTTGTACAAGCATGTGCATAATGTGTGCATACATGTGTGTGTGCATGTGTGTGTGTCCGCGCGCGCACACACGCGCGTGTGCGCACGCTCATGGCGTGGCATGTGTGTGGAGTTTAGAGGACAGCTTTATGAAGCTGGTCTACTCCTTCTACACAGAATTCTGGGAGCTGAACTCAAGCCTTCAAGCTTGTGCGGCAAGTGAGGGACTCACCCAGAGACTTCTTTCTGCCTCTGCTTCTTCTTATCGTATGGCTAGACTCTCTGCTGTGTTATATCCTTGCCTTGTCCTCAAGCCCAGGAAGACAAGTCAGTCTTTTTTTTTTTTTTTTTTTTTTTTTTAAGTGTATTGGTGTTCATTTTCATGGAGACTTTTTTCTTCTTCATTGATTTGAAGAATTTTCTACTGTTGCCGCCATTGAGCGCTCTCCTCAGCCATGAGCATGCGTGTCGACGCACCATGTATACACCTAGTACCCAAGCAAAGAGAAGAGGATATCAGATCCCATAGAACTGGAGTTTCAGGTGCTTGTGAGCCGCCATGTGGGTGTTGGGCATAAGCTCAGGTCCTCTGCAAGAGCAGCAAGTGCTCTCAACCACCGGGCCACCTCTCCACCCTCCACCCATATCTTCTAGACATGACCTCCCACCTGATTGATTGTTGTCTTAATATCACTGATCAGTTTTAAGCAACCCCTGCCCTGGACAGCATCTCATTATGTAGCCCTGTCTGGCCTGGGACTCACAGAAATCTGCCTGCTTCTGCCTCCTGAGTGTGGGGATTGAAGGCATGTGCCAATATATCTTGGTGTTCTAAGTTTCTTTTTTTATCACCCACTTTCAGTAACGTCATATAAACATAGACAGAGACATGATGTAAGTGTGGCTTTGATGTAAGTGTAGGTACAGAGGATGTAGGTTGGCATCTGTGCGCCTTGATGACACTTCTGTTGTTTATCATGATTGAGGTTCGTTGCGTTTCTTGGCTGTTTTGTTAAGTTTGAGAGCATCTCAGCCATCATTTTCTCATATACATCCCTGCCCAGCTCCCCACAGAGTCCTTCTGATGGGGCTTTGTCTGTCCGTACACTGGACTGCTTGGCCCTGTTCTGTAGCTCACTAAAACACTTTCCCTACCTGGTTTCCACTTGGGTCATTTCTCTCTATCATTAAGCTCACTAATCTTTTCCTTCCTGTCATCTGCTCGGACTGTAAAGCCCTCAATTTCTGCTTCAAGCACCGCATTTTCTAGCTCTCACAGTTCCCCTGGGCCTATCTCTTGTTCTAATTCTACCCTCCTCTCTCCTATTATTTTCAAATCCACTTCTCATTATGTTGTTGTTCTCCATGGAACTCTTTTTTAAAAACATTTATTTATTTTATAGTTTAAAACATTCATTTATTTTATGTGTCTAGGAGGGTTGTAATACGCACACACGCGCGCGTGCGTGTGTATGTGTGTACTGTGTGCATGCAGTACCAGAGGATGCCAGAAGAGGGTGTCTTATCCCCTGGAACTGTGAGCCTGAGGCAGGTACTGGGAATTGAACTCAGGCCCTCTAGAAGAACAAGTTCTCTTGACAACTGAGCCATCTCTCCAGCCCCATAACAGCCTTTTTTTTTTTTTTTTCCCCAAGTCTTTCTCTGCTAAACATGCTTGCTCCTCATTTATTTACTTCCTGGGTATGGGTGATGCTTAGCGTTAACCGTCAACTTGACAGACTGTAGAATCACCTGGGAGGCAGGCCTCAGGGCATTAGCTTAATCACATTAATCGAGGTGGGGAAGCCTGTCCATTCCCTAGGCTTGGGATCTTAGACTGCATAAAGTAGAGGAACCAAGCTGAGCACTCGCAAGCATTGATTGCTTCCTTCTAAGAGCTGCCTTAATGTGGCTGGCTGCTTCAGGTGCCTGCCTCAAACTTCCCTCAAACTCCAGTTGCAAGGTAATACAAACCCTTCCTTAATTCGCTTCTGACTGGTCATTTTTATCACAGCAACCAGAAAAGGAAATACAGCAGTCTGTTCTTGTAACCGTGTATCCCCTCTCTCCCCAGGTTGGATGCTGGGTGTGCTGAATCCTTCCTCTACTGCCCAGGAGCTACGTTCTATTGTCCTCTTCTAGGTTGTGACTCAGCATTTGTGGCTGGCATTAAGTTATTTTTGAATCAGGCCGATCTAGTTGATACTCGTCTTAAGGTTTTTCCAGGCCAGGTGTAGCATAGCCTTGGCTCCCGGCAAAGTTCTTGCCTATGAGTAACATTTAACCTTTTGAACTGTTCACTGAACTGAACTGAGCACTGGACTTGCTTGCTGCCGTCTTGTGCCTGGCTGGCCAGGACCATGTGTTCTAGTAACTGCCCAACATGCTGCCTGCCATACTTCTTCCCTGCCCAGGTAGATCTTGGGCTGTTAGGACAGTGACAGTGTGGCCCAGGCACATGAGAGCCCACAAAGCCCTCTACTTTGACAAAGCTCGCCCATAAAGCTGCAAGTAACTACGTCAAGCTCCTGTAACAGACACTCGGGGATGGAGTGTGAGACAGCTTTTTGTAAAACACG
The DNA here is from genome assembly GCF_903995435.1 of Acomys russatus. NCBI lineage: Eukaryota > Metazoa > Chordata > Mammalia > Rodentia > Muridae > Acomys > Acomys russatus. The sequence goes on along the minus strand of NC_067148.1, from coordinate 40,205,761 downwards.
ATGACAGTGTTTGTTCCTTTAAGCACCCTAAGAACAGCTAAAGATTTGCTCCTTCAAGGGACATTAATAAGGTAAGCAAGAAGAGACAGTTCAGCAGTTAAGAGCACAGGCTCCTCTCCCAGGCTCAGGTCTCACAGGGCAGCCCACAGCTCCAAGGGCTCGGGCGCCCTCTTTTGGCCTCTTCAGACACTGCATGCATGTGGTGCCTAGACACACACCTAGGCAAAACCCGTACATAGGACAATTTCAAATGATGGAAGAGGTGAAGACGCAGCAAGAGAGCTGTCTGGAATATCTGGAGGAAGAAACTCTCTGGCCAGTCAGCACTGGCTGTGGTTAGCACTTTACATTAGAACAGTGGTTCTCAAGCTGTGGGTCGCGACCCCCTGGGTCGAGCACCAGTTCCACACGATTTGCTTAAGACCATCCCCGATCAGACATTTACATTTTGATTCATAACAGTAGCAAAATTATACCTGTGAAGTAGAAACAAAAGCAATTTTTACGGTTGGGGGGGTCACCACAGCATGAGGAAGCGTGTTAAAGGGTCGCAGAGGTAGGAAGGCTAAGAGCCACGGCATTAGAACGTCAGCATCAGAGTTAGCGCGGTGCTGCTCAGCTTCTGTTTAGCGCTTGGAGCTTAGGTGGCCCAGTAATGTTCCTCCCGTCCTCTCCCAACGCCGTCTTTTTCTTCCCTCCTCTTCTCTTTCCTTCGATTCGCACCCTGCCTAATGCCATGTCTAGTGTGCCCACCCCTGCCCCTTCTGCTGGCCGCCGGGGGTAAGACGTGTAGGGGAACCAGACAGAATCCCACCCACAGTCTCCCGGGGGAGACACTTCAGGGCGGCAGTCCTTGGGAAGGAGGCAAAATAAATAAATAAATAAATAAATAAATAAATAAATAAATAAATAAATAAATAAATCAGGAAGTGACGTCACTTCCCACGGAGCTAGGAGGGTTTTACAAGCAAAGCCGAGCTCAACCAAAGCCAGGGACTTGGAGGTCCTCTCGGGTGCTGTTGGAGAAGTCACCGAAGCAGGCGTGGGAGTGCAGATAAGGAGAGGCGACATCTCCATCTGGACTTAGCTTTCTCAGCTGTCAAATGTGGCCCCTGGTGGCCTCACACGGTGCCCTCAGAGGCCCTGCTTTGGAAGAGGCACATGGACTGACATACATGCCTTTGACTCCTGAGTTGTTTGATAACAGTTTCCGGCCTCTTGTTGAGCATCTGGAATGACACCGGGCACCACACAGGATTGTAGGCCAGCTTCCACAGAGCTGCCAGGACCCCTCGCACAGCCTGTCTTGAGTTTGGTAAAGCCCCAGACACTTTAAGATTCACAAGTTGTTGGTAGAAAGCCTAACATATTCTAAAGACTCCTCACACTACATGAAATACACCTTCTGTAAGATAGCTTAGAGTTACAATAAACAAAGAGGATTTATGGGAAACAGACCGGGATTCCAATTCACCCTCAGAGCCTTAATGAAAGGGCTGACAGGCCCCAGAATTACAGCTCCTCAAAAGCGCACAGCTATTCCCTCGGGTGTGCAGAGGACGTAGATCAAAGGCACTTTGGGTGATTTTGAAAAGATACCATCTTGCACCATCAGGAAAGGGAGGTTGGGTCTGAAACTATTCTCTAATAATTTCTAATGAAAGACCGAGCCAGGAGTCATCTATTTTGAGTTTCTTCTGTCAGAAAAGCGGGAAATGTTACTTTTTTTCTTAGACTGTATTTTTCCAAAGATAGACTCGATCATTTTTCCCTCATACGTTACAGCCCAGCCTGGATGATCTCCAGCATGCTCAGGGGAGCTGTCATATCGTAATCGGGGGACATTTGAAGGCTGCATTTTCCAGCTATATCTCTTTAAGACTAAAGAGTTTCCAATTAAGTTCCATAGTTAACATAAAGAACAAGGAAGGGAGGTGGGGGAGAAGGCTTTTAAGTTTGCGTTTTAAAATAGTTTAGCAGGGGCTGCTGGCACATGATTGTCACCCCAGCCTTCAGGGAGGCTGAGACAGAAGGATGGCCGCGAGTACAGGATACCTGGGGCTACAAAAGTATAAAAATTAAATTTCTGTTGAAATGTGGATCTTGGTCTTTGAGAAATTGCCAAATTGCACAAATTTCCTTGGAAAAATACCTCTAAATCTTCTCTGGAGAGTGACCCAGCCTAGAAGAAGGTCACCGGCAGTTTGACAGATGCAGCAGGATGATGGACCGTTCGTGTCTGAGGTGACCAACCTGCTATGGCCTTCAGAGGCTGGCTCCTGTCACAGAGAGGAAGGCCTGCAGTGGGGACTTGGGGGCATCATGGGAACAGGAAGTTAGTCTACCTCACAGTCTTGAACTCTATGTTCACGGGAATAGGAAGTCAGTCTACCTCACAGTCTTGAACTCTATGTTAATGGAGAAGGTGGCATTGACAGTCCTGTATGCCCTAGGCACCTCTTTGGTCACTGGAAGCCTCTCTCCTCTCTATTCTGTTGTCTCCTGCTGCCTTCCGCCTGCCTGGCTGCTAGTGAGGGAGGATCCTTTCCCACTTGAGAACCTAGTTAGGAGACAATCCAACATGTGTTCTCAGACCCCGAGGGAACCCAGTAGAGGGCTAGAAGAAAGGCCTCCCAGCTCTCTCGGCCATGAAGAATGAGAGCAGAGTGAGCTCTGCCTGGGCCAGGCTTGTGGAAGTATTTCCTAAGAACAACAGCATACAAAGACAGGCTGGGCCCAAAGCTGGGACTTTGGCTGTGCCTACAAATGAACCAAGCTCACTTGGTTATTTTATATATTCTTTTCTTGTATCTTCGGTTTTTTGGCTTTGTTTTGTTTTGGGTTGGTTTGTTTTTTGTTATATTGTTTTGTTTTTTCAAGGCAGGGTTTCTCTGTGTAGCCCTTACCATCCTGGGACTTGTTCTGTAGACCAGGCTGGCCTCAGAACTCAGAGATCTGCCTGCCTCTGCCTTCTAAGTGATGGAATTAAAGGCGTGCGCCATCATCACCCAGCTTTTTTTTTTAAAGTACATTTTGGGGCTGACAAGATGACAGGTAAAGTCACATAGTCAAAGCTGACAACCTGGGTTTGATTCTGGAATCCACATGCTGGAAGGAGAGGCCAGACACCAGGAAACTGTCCTCTGTTCTCCACATGTGCGAGGTGGCATAAGCTCACTAAATAAACAAACTAAATTTAAAATTTTAAATAATGTTTATATATAAAAGCCCTTTTATTTCTGTTTGTGTATTAGGCAGGGTGGAGATTGCCTACAACTCCCAGAGAAGCTGAGACAGGAGGATTGCTCAAGCCCAGAAGATGGAGACCAGCCTGGGTTACCGCAGTGACAGCTCACCTGGAATAAATAAGTGAAGAAAGACACAAGTAAACACAGAATAAAAGTAAAAGAAACACATTTTGCTCTCCTCAGGACTCCTGGATGCCCCAGGTGTGTAACCTCTCACTTTGCTGTTAACTGGACAGTAACAGTTCAAAGTCACATACTGTTCTCAGCAGTCCTGAGTGAAGTGGTGAGTTCTGACCTCTGGTCACACTGGATGTCAATTTTCAGGCCTCGTTCACCTTCTGGTTTGTGTTTCCCAAGCAGGTGAAGTCTTTGCTCTCCTGCCCAGCCGGGGAAGCCAATCTGCCCTGCTGTCCGCCCTGGCCCTTCCTTTTCATACACGCAGAGTCCCTGTGAGACCCCGAGAGACCCTCAAAACCCCAGCTGTCCCCGCTGCGTAGCCCTGCCAGCTGAGACACCATGGGGCCTTGGCAGGGCCTCCATGGCAGAGCCCTTGCTTCTTTGGTAAGGAGAGATGGGGCTCCTGTCTGGAGGTGCCCAGCCCCCCCCCCACCATGGAGGAAAGCCATACCCTGTGGGTGAGTGAGCATGCAGGGAGCAACAGGAGGTTGGTCCCCTAACCCAGATCATTCACCTAAAGGGACAACCTGTTAGTTGAGAAAAATGAATTCTTTCATTCACACAGCTGCTCTGGGGACCAGGGCTTTCCTGGCAGCTGGTAGAGGGTGCTCCTCATGGGCAGGGAGCACAGATGTACTGTTGGCAAGTTGGGGGTGCAGGTGGGCTCAGCTAGCATGAACTCCAGACGCTTCCAGCTGCTTCTGACTTCTGCTTACCAACTCCCCTCCAGCTGGCAGCACACAGAGGGAGACGGCACGTTTTCTCTAGCCATCCCTCCCTCTCCTCCGCAGCCCTAGGCTAGCAGCTAAGTTTTTGTGGATGCTGAGTCTTTTATTTTAGAACCTCTAAAAACCCGTGAGTATCCTCAGAAGGCAAAAACCAATTCAACACAGAACATATGCATCATTTGGGACTTCACAGACCCCTAAGAGCCATGCGTGGGTCCTGGATAGAAGAAGAAAGGGCCCTGTTTTAGGCATATACACTCGATTTTGATTATCTGTGGATACGTGCCCGCTCTGCTGATCAATGGCATGTAAATTAGAGACTTTGCTTTTTAATTTTGCAAATCGGGGTGTTCATTCTATTACTTGGGTCCTTACAGCCAACTCCAAATTGCTGTCATTTTATAAATTGCTGTCTGTAATATCTGTACAATTAGGAAAAACGGCACCGACCCAGAGTAAGAAACTGAACGGCACAAAGGAGGTAAACTGAAGCTGGTTCTCCTCAAAATGCCAGGCTCCCATATGTGTTCCTGGTGTGAGTTCTAGACCTCCAGTCAGACTTGTTCCTTGACTGTATGTTGGAGAGGCTTTTCCTTGATCATTGGCCTTTCCCCTGGCCATGGCCAAACAGCCTTCTATTGCATAAATGTGCTACGCATAATTTTCCTGCCCTGCTCTCGGTGGACAGGATGCTCCTTTAAGTCCCAGGAAGTCCCTTCAGCCCAGCTGGCCTCTTGGCTGTCTCCTGGCCAGCAATCAGAGTGTGTGGGCAGGCATGAAATCTGCCTGCTGTTTGAGTCTCAGCACCCACACTGGGGGCTCACAACCATCTGTAACTCCAGCTCCAGGGGACCTGATGCCCTCTTCTGATCGTCCTTGGCACCAGGCACACAGGTGGTGCATAGACACACATGTGGGAAAAACACTCGTCTGAATAAAATTAAGTTAAAAAAAAAAAAACCCTAAAGCCACAAAGCTTATAGTAAACCCTTCTTTAGGACTCAGCAAAACAGCTCAGTAAGTAAACATGGCTACTGTGTAATATGGCAACCTGGGTTTGACCCCCAGAACACACATAATGGTAGGAGGGGAGAATCAGCTCTGCTGCCCTCTAATGGTCACATGTATCCTGTGGCACACACATCACACACATACACACACACACCAATAATAACTAAAACTTTAAGACTCTTTTCTGCTTACTCTTTTACACAAAACATCCCAAAGCTGGACATCACCATTTACCTCACCATTTCCTTGGCAGTAAGGATTTTTTTTTTGGGCGGGGGGGAGGGGGGAGGAGTGCTGGTTTTGTAACTGTGTTTGTGAGTGTATGCCCTAGTGTGTATGTGCATGTCTCTGTATGTGTGTATGTGTCTGTGTGTGTGTGTGTCTGTGTGTATATATATGTGTGTGTGCATCTCTGTGTATGTGTGTGTGTGTCTGTGTGTGTATGTATGTGTGTGTGTCTCTGTGTGTGTTGTGTGTCTCTCTGTGTGTGTGTTTTGAGGCTGATGTCAGGTACCTTCCTCTGTCCCCTTCCATTTGTCTTCCAGCTGAGCTCGGGGCTCACTGTTTCAGCAGTCTGGCTGGCCAGCTTGCTCCAGGCATTCCCTATCTCCACACCCTTTGAAGTGAGATGACAAGTGGGCAGCCATGCCCTTTCAGTTTCTTTTTTTTTAATGAGTACTGGAGAGCCAAGCTTCCGTCTCCATGCTTGTGTGGCAAGCACTTTGCTCAGTGGGCTCCTCTTCAAGCCAGGGGTAATTGAGTCACAGAAACCACCACCTGAACATACTAGGTGGGATGGTTTGAATGCTTAGTCTCCAGGGAGTAGAGTTGTTTGAAAGGATTAGAAGGATTAAGAGGGAAGGGCCTTGTTTGAGGAAGATGGCCTGGGGTCAAAAGCCCATGCCAGGCCCAATCACTCTCTTTCTCTCTGTCTTTCTTTCTGTCTCTGTCTCTGCCTGTAGGTTAGGATGTAGTGCTCCAGCACCATGTCTGCCTGTGTGTTGCCATGCTCCCTGCCACAACAACAATGAAATAAACCTCTGAAACTGTAAGCCAGCCTACAATTAAATGCTTCCTTTTACAAGAGTTGCCTTAGTCACGGTGTCTCTTCGCAGCACTAGAACACAAGACTAAGACACTGAGAAAGGGATACAGCATGCCATGAGAGACAGGCTGTCCAGGTTTGACTTTCAGTGCTGTACTTTCTGGCTGCATGAGTGCGGGGAAAGCTGCTTAGCCTCTCTGGTTCCTTTCTTATCTATGAAACAGGAACACTAGCCGTGCCTACCACGTAAGACATTGCCAGGACCCGATAAGTTAATGTCTCTGAAAGGCCGTGACCAAGGATGGATATCGAGTAAGGGCTAAGCAAGTGTCTTGAGGTTTTTATTAGTCTGGGTGCCTGTGAATGAAACTCAGTGGGAGAAGGGACAGAGCGGGTGGATGTGGGAGAAAAGGCAGGCATGACCTGGCAGCCAGCCTACTTGGCACACTGAGCTTCTAAATAAGAAGCCTGGCACACCGTGCTCCTGAAGTGGGCACACTGAATTCTGAAGTATTGTGAGTAGCAGGGAGCTGGGCTCCAGATGAGCCTGCACTCTCCTCGGCTCCTTTAACGTGCTTCTTCCTCATAGAGACCCTGAGACTCTTCCACTGTGTAAGCAGTTGCTGCTCACACGCAATAAAGCAAACGCTGCTCCCCGAAACTGTCTCTGCAGTGGTTTATCTTCTCGCCCATTCCTGACCCATGGGGCGGTACTATCTAGTTGAGGGATGCCCCAGTAATGACAGCAGGAGGATTCCTTCTGAAGCAAGTGTGTTGCCCATAGTAAGGAGCCATATTGTTTTTGATACATCCTGCGGAGACACATAGATCACTCCCTCCCTGAAACTGAAGGCCTGCTGAGCCTGTCCTCATGACGGGAAAGCCCTCCCAGGAAGTCCCAACTACAGGCTGGTCAGCACCGAATTCTAGGCCTATACAGCTGCCCACACTGGGAATCTACTGAAAGGCCACTGTTCCCCAAAATAGCTTATCTGTCAGTCCTGTGTTCACACCTCGAGGTGGCTTCTCTCCTCCTAACTGGGCTGGGCTGGGAACTCAGTGTGCTGCTGGGAGTCGCTAGCAAAGGTGATAAAGGCCTTGTTGTTGCTAACCCTCCCCACCTCCAACCCCCGGGGTGAGGGGCATCTCTCATATGGGGGGGCAGCCGGGAGTCACAGTTGTGTAGTTTATATCAGAGAAAACCCCACAGAAAACAATGGCCCGGGTTTAATTAGAGTCCAGAGGGCACCGGTAACAAGTGGGACAGTGAAGAGAGGTCTGCAGGGAATGTCGCTGCAGGGGGATCTCAACAGAATGCATTCCTTACTCCCACCCAGAATGCAAGCCACAGCCTGCCTTTCAGCCTCATGTCTTAGCACTGAGTTAAAACCAAACTTGTCCTCACACCTCAGGGCTCCTAAGAATATGGTAAAAGCTTTGCCAAATACAGATCTCCCCTTCTCCCCGGCAGCATCCAGTGTCATTGGTTTTCTTGTGCACCTCCTAGTGAGTCTAAAGGTGATCCATGACCTGCACTGCCCCAGTTTAAAAAAAAAAAAAATCGGTCTTGGCTGAAGCCCTTTTGTGTTCTATAGATTACCAGGCTGGTGCCCAAGTCTGACTCCTCCCACAGCTGGGAGGGAAAAAAATGATTGTAATTACATTTTATATGTAACCGGAGATCTGTTGTTATCGGAATCTCTTGCAAAGTAAGATCAGATATCGTAAGCCATTTCCATTAGCTTTTGTTGGCTGGTTTGTTCTTAGGACAGGGTCTCTCAGGGTATCCCTTGGGTGTCCTGAAACTAACAGATATCTGCCTGCCTCTGCCTCTTGAGCGCTGGGATTAAAGGCGTGCGCTGCTGCTGCTGCTGCTACTGCTGCTGCTGCTGCTGCTGCTGCTGCTGCTGCTGCTGCTGCTGCTGCTGCAGCCACCACCACCACCCAGCTTGGAGACTTTTTTTTTTTTTTTTTTTTTTTGTGAAGTATTCATTCTCAATCAATAGGCTCTTCAATGTGCTAAGGGGACACCGCTGCTAGAGATCCTCCCTCTAGCAAGCCCCGGGTTCCTGGTAAACTACACATCCTCTTGATTTTATAGGAAAAACAATGAAACCTGAAGAGCAACTGCCTGCACACATATGGTCTGTGGTCCCCAGTGTTCCCGCCCTGACTTCCTTCAGTGGTGAACTGTTGTTTCAAAGTGCAAGCAGAATGCACCCCTTCCTCCCTAAGCCGGTCACGGTGTTTCATCCCAGCAGAGAGAACTCTAACTAAGACAACCAACAAGGGAAGACGGAGGGAAAGATCAGCCTCAGGTCTGCTTCATGCAGAACACATTTACTCTTTTTTTTTTTTTGAGAAGGAAAGTGGGGAGGGGTACCCCAGAGAGAGAGACAGAGAGAGAGAGAGAGAGAGAGAGAGAGAGAGAGAGACAGACAGACAGACAGACAGGCAGACAGGGAGGGAGGGAGGGAGGGAGGGAGGGAGGGAGGGAGAGAGAGAGAAGGAGGGGTAGAGCGCACACTTACTCTTGCTGTGGTAGCTCAAGACAGCGTGCACGCAGGATAGTGACATCAGGACATCTCTAGGTGTTTTGTACAAATCTAATATTTGAAAGCCATAGCATCTCCCCTGTCATAGGAACTGTACACAAATCCCCAGGTCTGTGTGAATTGTTCTTAACTAGGTCAAGTATTCCAAGTCTCTAGCACACATTCACCACCTCTTCTGCCTTTAATTTTCTCAACGCATCTCTTGCCTGGAGAAGGTGATAATTAGTTATATACAGGTGCTGTGCAGAAGCTTTGGAGAAGGGCAATCTGATCTCCTTAAGTTTTTAATGCATAATTACATTCCTAGAGATATGCTGCACAAAGAACCCACCTCCCTAAAATACGTCTTGTACACGTCTGTGTAGATGCCAATGTTACAAGTTCCTATGAATGTTGACTCCCCCACAAATCCATCCTGTATTTGTTTTTCCAACTAGACAAGGAGTCAAACAGGAAGGTGACAGTTCTCTAGCTCTGTTTTTCCTCATAGATAGGAAGGCAGGCAGCCATGCTGGGGTTGCCAGGCAACTATCTACATCTCCCCCCCCCCCCCCCCACACACACATACTCCTCCCCATTTCCCAGTTGTTTGGATGTGAGGGACCAACACTCAGAAAGGGTTTGGCCACTCAGAGCTGACCTGGGTACTCCCCAGTGCACACCTACTCTTCACACCCATGAAGGACAGTCTGCACCCTGCGTGTGAGCTAATTTTGTACTAGGAGTGCTGAAAAAACACGTAGGTGTGTGAAAACTAAAGCAAGCACTTGTTATCCCAATGTGTGAACCTCAGCTGGGCTGAGCAGATGCAATATTGCAGCAGAAAGACCAGGGAACCAAGACAACAAACAGACACAGAACTTTCTAGAAACAGGCTAGATACCCCCACCCTTCCACACACAAAATTTCTATCTACTTAACAAAATAAAGAGCACTGCCAGGTACACCCCAAAGATCTCTGGGCCAGGAATACCTGTCTTCATTTTCCTCAGTCCCTGCCTTAGCTGTTCAGGCAGCCACAAACTGACTGCCTGTGTGTTTAGGTGTTCTGGCTGCCACACTCACAGCGTGGGTCACACCCAGCTGCTGTGAAACAAGGGCAGAAGGCTGTGGAAAGTGAAGGAAGGGACTTTAGCCTCTTAGGGAAGATGCCGTAAGAGGGTCTTGGCCAACAGTGCTGAAACTTGAACAGGTGAACAATCCACAGGCAGATGCTTCGACACCAGCAAGTCAAGTGGCAAGGGCTGACTCAGGCTGGGGCTTCCTGAAGGATGCCCGTCACCCAATGCTAAACCACCAGGAAATGTCTAGAATTGCCCCCATGAAGAGCATACTGCTGCAGCAGGCCTGCCAAGCACTAGGAGAAACTGTAAATTGCCACAGTCTCAGGTGACCCCATGGCAGGGTCATCTCACCCCTGTTGGAAAGCAGACACTTCTGCCGATTCATTGCCTGCTCCTCTACTTGCTGGCTTCCAGATCAGAGCTCCGTGTGGTGGAAGCTGGTCACGCGTATATATTTAGCTGCAAGGGAAGCTGAGGATCTGTCCTGTGAGTGTTCCAGATATAGCAAAGAGTGTTTGCAAGACGCAAGGCATACAGAAGGCGTGGTCCAGAGCATGGAGAGCCCCATGGCTCAGGGAACTATGAAGAGCCTCCTGTGCTCTGCAGCCCTCCTGATGTCCACAACCCAAGTTCTTGAAAAATGTGTGGGGCCTGCCCCGGCCAGCTTTCTTCTGCATTGCCAAGTAAGGCATCAAAACAACTATCATCATCGGGGCCCACTGTCAACCAACGGCAGTCCCAGATAAAAGGCGTGTCATCACCCCCAAAGAAACAAAGGGCTGCATCTTGGGAGTAGGACCAATTTGCCAAAACGTGACTCAGTGAAAACTAGAGTGTGGTGTCTGGACTCTCTCATTTTATGTGCACAGGTAGAAGTCACACTGGGTCCTCGGTCACTTGTGTGGTGACACTCTGTGCCACCCACTCCTCTGCTGGGAACAAGGGGAGCCAAAAAGAGGCAGAATAAGCAGAGAGGAGCAGAGGCTAACAGTCAGAAGGACCATCGTGTTAGGGGATGAGCTAAGTGGGCAAGACTAGAGTAACAGCCGTGGGGAAAATATGGTAGCTGAGAGGGAGCAGGAAGAGCCGTAGTTGATTTTTGAAGCCTAGCAGCCACTGTGATAAAAATAACAAGAGAATCTTGCACGCTATTTCCTAATCACCAGCTTCCTCTCCGGTCTAAAGTCCTTCAGCTCCATCCTCAGTCTTTCAAGGTGGAGCTGAAGTTCTAGATTCACCGCCCCCCCCACACCCAACATCTGACATTGTTGCTCCCACTTTCCAGGAAAGCTCTGTATTGATGCTGGGCACCCCTCAAGACTGGAAGTTGAGAGTTAAGGAGAGTACTGTGTCCTGCAGAGGAGATGACACTGTGCCTTCACAGGACGAGGGCAAAGCCCAAAGGAGCAAGTGAGTTGAATGCTATTGGAGGAGCTCTCGTTGACCCAATCGCTTAAGGGCAGGAACACCATTACAGTGGCTGTTATACCTCATATCTACTTTAAAAATTTTTTACATTTTTAATCATGCACATATATGTGTGTCTGTGTGTGGGTGTGCACATATCGAGTACAGTGCCCATGGAGAGTACATAAAGAGAGTGTCAGATCTCCTGGACCTGAAGTTACAAGCGGTTGTGAGCTGCCTTATGTGGGTGCTGGGAACTGAACTCAGGTCCTCTTCAAAAGCAGTGTACTCTTAACCAGTGAGCCGACTCCTCAGCTCCCTACATGAATTAAAAGAATATTTGAGATGGGGTTTCATTATGTAGTCCAAAGCCTCAGATCCATACTTCTCCTGCCTCAGCTTTCTGGACCCCAAAATCATGGGCATGTACCCACAACACTTGGCTTAATATTTGAAAATTTGAGTGCTGCATTCAACCGTAGTGCATCACACCCGGTTTTCACTTTGCCATTTACTGATTTATTTTTTGCATGCATGCGTACGTGTGTAAATTTGGGTGTGCGACTGCTACAGATTGGAAGGCCGAGAACGGCCTCAGGTTGTCTTTGCTCAGTGGGTAAAGTGTTTGCAGCTGTATAAGCATGGCAATGTGAGTTCTGATAGTCAGAACCCACGTAAAAGCCAGCTGTTATGTGCGCACCTGTAACCCTGAACTGGGGGTCGGGAAATGGGTAAATATGGGAGCTTGTTTGCCATCCAGTCTATCCAAAACAGTGAGCTCTGTGTTTCTAAACAGACAAATAAGGTGGGGTATGATAGAGAATAGGAGACTCTAGATTTGACCTCTGACCTCCACTTGCATGCAAAGATGAATACACCCTGGAACCACATACACACACTCATGCACACAGCAATATACACATACTTACATATATGCACATAAATGCTCACATGTATGCATATATACACAAACACACATGTACACACACACACACACACAAACACACACAGAATGAAGAATTCTGCCCTCATAGGAGTTGAGGGTTGTGGAGGCTGAAGCTGAGGAGAGGGAGCATGGTGAGCTGTTGGACAGGGGCTGCCTGTAAACAGCAACAGTGCCCTACATATTCCAAACAGCTGGAAGGACTTGGAGCGTTTTCACCATAACATACTTTGTTTGAGAGCTGGGTATGGCTGTATGGTTGTGCACACCGGCAACCCCAGCCCCTGGGAGGTAGAGGCACCAGGATCAGGAGTTTCCAGGTATTCCCTGGCTACATTGTGAGTTTCAGGGCAGCCTGGAGGTACCCAAGAAGCTATGTCAAAAGAAGAAAAATGTTTTAAGATAGGCACTTAACTGGGTTCAGCCATAGCACAGTGTAGACATTTATCAAACGACTGGTATTCTGTTTCTTTTTAACTTTTAAAACTATATTCATCTATTTTGTCATGTGTGCCTGTGTGTGGGTGTATCTAGAGCCAACTGTTTCTCACACAGCACCTCCTCAGAGAGGCCTCCCAAGGCTGCACACTCTATTCTTGTCCTGGGGTGGAATCTCTTTAGCTCTGGCTCCTTCCAGGCCTAAGCCCTAATATAGCTCTGGTAGACCACTGGCTCCCTGACAGCTTGTGGGCTCCTTGGGGACAGCACACCTCTAGGGCCTGGAGCAGTTTCTAAAAAATGACAAAAGGTCACTCACTGGCTGCTCATCTCTAAAGCATCTCTCCCTTTTAGATCCTCCAAGCCAGCCCTATGCGCCTCTCCTCCATGGTCCCTCTCACCTATCCTACAGAGGTCAAAGCACCTGCTCTGTGGGTGCCTGTTTTCTGCCTGACTCCCTGCAGTTGCTCTTCGTGCCTGCACTGCACTCTTGAGGCCCCCTCTATGGGCTCCTCCCCTCCTTCTACCTTCCCTGTCCACTCTGTTGATGGCTTGCCAACCTCCTTGAACTTCAACTGTTCGCTCCTTCCCCAAAATAACTGGCAGTCCCCCACTGGGATGCCCTTGAACCTCCGTGTTGGTGGCAAGCACTGTTCAACATGTATGGGCTCCATCTACCCTCAGCTCACAGGACCATATATGATGCGTTCTGAGAAATCTTTGCTTGCCCTCTGAAATGAAAAATACACTCAACACTGCTCATATATATCTACACATATATATGTATACATACATGCATCATATATATGTATGTTCAGATATTTTAAGACAAACCAATTAAAATGGAAATTAAGAAAGTCACCTCACACACAAATTAATTTCCTCAGGTCTTCCCCTCTCTCCCATTAGGCAGAATATTAAATTAGAGGATCAAAAATTTAAAACCACCCTTCCTAGCCTGGAGCAAAAAATACTAATACAAGAGATTTAAAAAACAATACAGATAGCTAATGTGTGGGAGACTGGCTCCTTAGAATGAGTTTGTTTGTTTTTTTTTTTTTTAATGAGGGGGAGATTGCATTTTCATTTTTATTATCTTCTGGGCGTTACCATTTCTGTCAAGAGTTTATATAGCCAAGGAACTAATGGTACACACTTCAGAGAATTCACTTTTATGTCTGTGAATGTTTTTGTAGAGGTCTAAGTGCTTATCGCTGTGTTGAGAGTCTGGTGGGATGAAACCTCCATTATTTTGTGTCTGGTTGGATCGACTCCATTGATGGGTAGAGTGTCTAGTGTGGATGAGACCGTCCATTACTATTTTGAGTGTCTGGTCAGATGAGGCCTCCATCAGTGCTCTGAGTGTCTGGTGCTGAGCAGACTCCTACCATTGTGTCTGGCTGGGTAAGCCCGACCATGGTGCACTATGTTGGCTGTGGTCCTGAGCCCTCAATCACAGCAGTTTAGTGTCTGGCGCGGGACAGTGCTCTCACTAGGTGGAGCTATTTAATGAATAAAGCACCATACTTAAAATCATTAATCATAATCCTTGATAACCTGTAGTAAAGACTGCCTTTGTCTTTGCCCAGGTTTAATTTTATGCATTTATATAACTCTAAGAAGGTGTCTTCTGCCTTCATCAAATCATCAAGGAGTCTGTGGCACAAAGAGCTAATGGAGTTTCTTTCAAGCTATTACAAAACATCAAATTGTGTGACAGCATCAGATTCTGAATGAAAACGCTTTCTTTGTCTAACTCTTCTTGGGATGCACCGAGTTCCACGCCGGTGATGCTCTTTGACCTCTGCATGTGAGCTACTTTTGATGTTTTCATTGCTCAGGTTCCCACTTGCTTTGATGGTGGCAGTAAACACAGCACAAAGGCCCCATTATATCCAGTTGCTGCGGCACCTCGCAGCTTAAAATGTTGTTTCTAATGTAGATAGGAACGACTGCCTCTCGCAACAAACGCCATGGGGTTTAATAGACAGCCACTCTGCTTCTATGGAGGGTTCGGTGTACTCAGAGTCCAGGGCGAGTGCTCATCCTCCTGCTAGGACGAAGAGAAGGAACACCCTGGACAGCATGGACTTCTGGAGCCAGGCCTGGAATCCCAGCAACTTGGAACACCGAGGCAGAGGAACATAGGAAGCTCAAGGCCTTGGCTCCAGAGGGAATTCAAGGATGACCTGGCTAAGTTAGTGAGACCCTATTTTTTAAAAAATGACAAAAGAGCTGAGCTATTGGCACAATGTTAGAGTGCTTGGGTGTGAGGGTGTGGGTTTGATCCCCCAGCGACTCCCCCAAAGAAGACTGTGTTCCATGGGGGGCGGGGGCAGAGACAGCAGAGGATTTGGAGCCTTTGGGGTAGGGGGTAAGGGACATGGGGAGAGCCAAGATCTCACTTCCAGCCACACTACCTGGCTGGTGAGATCTGGTGAGGTCAGTAAGGTTCTATGACAATGTTTGAACTTGAGTGTTGTGGCCAGGTGACAACTACTTAAAATGGGTGAGATAAGAACTACAAAAAGAATGACTTGGAGCACATAACACTGGAGGTGACAAGAGTGGCAGTTAGATGGTCAAAGCAAGAATTTCTCATGGGTAAAACTCTTTTTTTCCCCTTGAAGATAGATTTATCAGAGTCCATCTGCTGTAACCAAAGGTGTGTGCCACCATGCCTGGCGCCTAATTTTCACATCTTTTCTGCTTAGTATTTGGTCCCAAAAGGCACCTACAAATTCCCAGACTGTATGTTACTTATCAAAACCAACAGTATCCGCCTTGATGGCAGGACTAAAACACCGCTTTTCACCAAGCGGCTTGGAAGGAGGCAGACAGCATGCCGGTTGCATGGTGTCCAAACGCCATTAAGTCGTGCTATGTGTTTTTATGTGGATTAGAGTCTGTATAGATGATCACAATGAGACCTAAACTCAGCGACTAGTGTTGTAATGGCGAAGGGATGAGCGGGCTAGGTCCTCTGGTACCTTCACTTTAGACTTCCGGCCTCCACAACGGTGAAAGGATGCCCTTCTCAAGTTCATGGCTGTTTGCTAGGGCTGCTCCTGGGTAAGATCCTTGCCCGTGGGCTGGGGGGTATGGTTCTGTGGTACAGCACTTGCCTAGTGTAATTAAGGCTCTGGCAGAGTCCATGTTTAGCACTGGAATAAAAAAACCCATTTTCCTATCAGCCACAAGTAATGTGTAAATCACGGAGCCATAGGAGACTATGTCTTCAACTACAAAATAGGTGAAAACTCAGCAAATCATCCTGGACCAAGAACAGGTTTATCCGGGACTCACCATCCAGGACTGATTGGCCCTGCTGCAATGGAGCCTGTGGAAACATATGTAAGAGGGGATGTGTGGCAAAGGAGACTGTTTACTTCATGGCTAGGTAAGAAAACGGAGACCCCAACTCACATGAAGGGTATACTCCCATCAGGCCTGAACTCACAAGTGTTCCATCACTCACCCCCAACAGTGCCCTGTTGGGGACCACACCTTTAACTCCAGGGCCCGTGGGACACTAAAGTTCCAAGACGGAGTAGCCAGAATTCACATGGCTGTAGAAAGTGGAGGGGGCTGAGCTCACAGAGGCCTCTGAGCCATCCGACAAGCTTAAGCTGACCACGTTTCAATGCTACAAACACAGCTCCTAGGTCGGGCTGGCCTTTGGTCCAGCTTGTCCGACTGAAGTCACTCTCTCAGGCAGGCTCTTCAGGAGCTCAGCGCCTCCCCATCACCTGAGGCTGGTCCCCAGGAGCAGTGCCTACACTCCTTGCCCCATTCTCCCTGAGGGCAGGAAAGGCATACCCACGGAAGGCCTCCACCGCTTGGTGCCATCAGTAGGGCCAGGAAGATGCCAAACACACTCAGAAACTGCTGGGTCTTGACCTCCATGCTGAGGGATGGTTGGCACTAATTCCGGGTGGCAACCAGGAACAAGGAGAGACATCTGTCGGCTTCATTTGTGTTGCCCTGGGTAACGCCAACTCCCACTTGGAATGATCGATCTACCCACTCGGGAGCAATTAAGTGAACAGCAAGAGAAAACATCCCCTACACCAACTGCCACACTGTCACTCAGGGTGACTGACAGGAACCTATTCACTGACTGATTTTTTTTTTTAAACGAGACAGGGTTTCTCTGTATAACCTTGGCTGCCCTCGAACTCACTCTGTAGACCAGGCTGGCCTCGAACTCAAGAGATCCAGCTGCCTCTGCCTCCTGAATGCTGGCATTAAAAGGCATATGTCACCACTGGCCGGCTCACCGACTAATCTTTTATTTAAAAGTCTGGCTAGGCACGGAAAGACACACATACACGCTAACCAGTTAAAATATCCAAATAAAATTTACTGCGACTTTTGTAGAATTTAATTTGTGCTACAAGACTTGTTGCATAGGAAACTATTCAAAGCCCCTGAGGAAAAATATCCATGGTTTAAGGTGCGACTGGTTCTGTTTCTTCTTTGGGGAAAAAGGTAAAGAGATGCTCTCTGGGCAAAACGAAGGCGCAGAATGATGGGCATGTCATGTGATTTCGTTCCTTCAGCAGTAACGCCTACTGTTTACCTTTGACTCTGCTGGTCTGCCGTGTCTGATTCAGAAGCTATAGGACATTTTGGCTGAACACCGGGCTGCACACTGGTCAAACAAGTGCATCAGCTTGTGCCAGCGAAACAGGTGGAGGGCAGCCCCCAGCGTCTGGAACTGCCCCCCTGGAAACAGACGGCCTGCTCGTTACAAGGGTCACTTAAACTGCTCATCTTTCTGGTGTGAGTTCTCCATCCCGCTTCCTCCCCAAATGCCACAGCTACTGTGTGACCCTGGAAACGGACCACACGACCCACCACTCTGAAGTTCGACACAATCCTCTGCGAGCTCCCAGCTCTCCACAGAACATCACCCAGAGAGAATGTTCCCTGAGCTCATGTTTGTCCTGCTGGGTAACCAGTTATCTCCTTGTCGTGGCTGCACCAGGAAGGAGAAGGTTAAATGTGAGAGATGAAGTGTCTAAGTTTGGCAACAATGGGAGGTACCGCTACACGCCAGCACATGACATCACCCGAAAGGTCACCAGGTGACTGTGGTGGACATAGGAAGAGTCAGGGGCCACCAGGCTTTGGCTGGGTGCTGGGATTTTTCCTTCCACCAACAGCAGAGGCAGGGCTACCCTGAGGGTGACAGCAGTCAATAGCCCAGAGCAGCGGGGACCACCTCATTCCCAAGGGGCACTGTGCTTCTGAATGGTAACTGCATACACACAGGGGTGACAGGGACCCTCTGACTCCAACTGACTTCTTATTTGTTGGCAGAATCTCAATGACAATGAGCCACCATGTGGGTGCTAAGCACACAGACCAACATGTCCCGTGGATGGCCACTGAGGACAACAAGGCAGAAGAAAGGAAGAGTGGGGCCTTGGGCATCCTAGACCCATCTACTGAAAGCCACCAGGCCCATGGACTCCCTTTCTCATTGGCGACGAGCAGAAAATGTTTGCATGGAGCAAACTCCTTTCCACTCTTGAGTGTCGAAATGCAAGGATGCCTGGGACCCAGAAACACACGTGGCCTTTAAATATCTATATACACCTAGAACATAATTTAAAAGGCCTTTAAAGAACATAAAAACCTCAACAGCATTTGCCTTTACTAAGGTGATTTTTTTTTTAAAATAACCTTTACAGTCCATTAAAAAATTAGATACCACCTTTCTTTTGTCCTAAGTCTTTTGTTTAAAAAAGTGATCTTAAAAGCAAATGTACATTTCAACAAATAGAAAGCAACACGATTGGCAACAAGTGGACGTAGAAAGCCCCTGGGACCTGCCCTGAACAGAGGGGAGGGGCGGAAGGAGAGTCCAAGGTCCTCAGTGGCTCCTGGGTATGGCTGGCAGATGGAGCATCTACCTGAGCAGCCATCCCTCCCTGTACCACCTGGGGATGGCACAGTCCCCACCGTGGACAGATCACGGACAGATGATATTCTGGAAGAGTTCCAGTTCGGGTAAGCACTAGGGCAGAGGCCCCACTCAGATCACAAAGTCATCACGGTCCGCGGGGCTGAAGGCGGCAGCCCTCAGGATGTCCAGTGAGTTCACCAGGATCAGTGTTCCCGTGAGATGCTTCCAGCGCCTGGTGATCGGATTCTTCATCTTGTCCAGGCCTATGTGCAGCTCCTGGATGACATCTCGGTAGCTGTCCCCAATCTGGTGGCTCCAGGTGAGTAAGAAGTCATAGGCCGGTTTCCACATGGCCTAAGAGATGGAGTTACAAAAACAAAAACAAACAAACAAACAAAAAAACGAGAGAGAGAGAGAGAGAGAGAGAGAGAGAGAGAGAGAGACAGAGAGAGAGAGACAGAGAGAGAGAGAGAGAGAGAGACAGACAGACAAAGGTCACAGGATGGCCAGTCAGCCACTTGGGTATGATGCTTACAGCAGCAGGTGGAGCCATCTGTGCCACCCAGCCAACACTGGGGAGAGAGGTGGCATGCCCTCCTGTGTCTGAGGATCTCTGGGCGGATCTCTCTTTCCTCACAGCATTCACTTTCACCCATGCCATGTATTAGAAATTGACCACACAAAGAAAGTACACCCTGATGCTTGGGACTTCCTGTTTCCCTGTCTTGTGAGTCTGACTCAGCTCCCAGGGTTACCTCCACAAACAGTCTATGGGCATGACTCCACCATACACCCCTTTCTACGTCAGCAGGGCCAATGCAGTGGCCCACCACCACCACCAAAGCTCTGTTAACACACTTGATGGTCTGACAGGAGGTAACTTAAAAGTAAGACCAGCAAGGGAGGGCAGTCTACACTTCCCCAGATTGTGGCAGGGCAGCCCTGCTCTCTTCTACACCAGGGTCTCAAGGCACTTCCCTGAACAGGCAGATGGCTCCCACCTAAGCGGGGCATACCTTGTACTGGGCCCACTCACTCCACCTCATCTTACCCTCCCAGAGTGCTATGAAGTAGATCAATTATTATTGTACCCCACGGGTCCCAGAACCTGAGGGGCCAAGTGATTTAAGTAACCAAGGGGTTGGAGCCCCGCTTACCTCACTGTCTACCACCCCATTCCTGTCTCGGTGGGGCGACTCGTATGCATCCATCTGTTGCTTGGAGACCTTGGCCAACTTCTCAGCCAGTTCCCTCCAGCGCTGTGCCACTTCGACAGCCGTGGTCAGGAGCACAAAGTCCTGGATGAGTCTGACCACCAGGCCCTGGCAGTCCATTTTCAGCAAAGCCTGGGAAGACAGAATGCAGTGTGACGGCAGGGTAGGTTTGGCTTTGGGGGGAGGTCCATCTGCAGACAATGCTTTTTAGAGTCCTAAAGAGTGTATGGGTTAGCACCGTCTCCAAAACTCACATCCAGGGCCCCAGAAAGTGACTTAGTTTCGAAAGAAGCCTTCTCAGAGAGAATGTGACATATAATAATACCATAGGGGCAAGGCCATCGTGGCTGAGGTCCTTACAAGAGCCACCCACCCAGGGCTTTCCAGAGCGGGTAGAGGGAAAGCAAGTGGTACTCCCAGACACAGGAAGTCCTGAGTCAAGTTGGCCAGGCATGTCTGTTGTGCAGACAGAAAGACACATTGGCAGATGCTGAAAATCTAAGGCCGGAGAGCAGAGACCAGAGGCAGAAGCGGGCCCCAGCTTCCTGAGGCACTTTCCCTGTCCCTGGGCACATGACACCAGGAGTTCATGCAAATATGCTGCCAGAGTGGAAGGGTCACATGTCATCTCAACTACTTATGTATTTCAGAGAGTGATCGAGCATCATCTGAATTTTGATATCTGGAATGAAATTATTTTTAATAAAATGTGCCGGGCGTGGTGGCACACGCCTTTAATCCCAGCACTCAGGAGGCAGAGGCAGGCGGATCGCTGTGAGTTCGAGGCCAGCCTGGTCTACAAAGTGAGTCCAGGATGGCCAAGGCTACATAGAGAAACCCTGTCTCGAAAAACAAAAACAAACAAAAAACAATAAAACACAAATGTGTTCATGTTGCAGAAGAAAAGGATGATGATGATGATGATGTGTGTGGTCACGTGTGTCAGAGTGCATCTGTGATACACTGGTGGTCAAGTGCTAGGGAGATCTAACCTTTCATTGATGCATTGAGCGTTTAGGGGTAAACTGAGGCAGGAAAGGTCACCTCAGCTCTATGTGTCGTCGTCCTGGGAAAGTATGCAGATGAACACAGGGCTTGACCGGCAAGTCACTCAGCAACATCAAACAAGCACTGCGCTGCCCGGGTCAGGTGGTGGCCTCGTGTGCTAGGTGACTGAGTGCGTCAAAATCACCTGCTTCAAATTCAAGTCACTCTTGGCAGAGGTCAGTAAACTCACTCTCTCCCCAGGGGCTCTGGGCACAGAATACAAAGGTCCTGGGAAATTCAGGCCACTCGGGGGCCACTGCTGGCCAGGAAACCACATGGCATTTCTGGGTGTAGCCAATGAATGGGCAGGCTAGTGCTTTTGACGTCAGTTACGAGGGTGTCTCGTCTTTCCTGCACTCACTCTTCTCAGCTCCTCTCACGCCCCGTTTCTACAGAGCCCAGCCTTAGCCCTATCTGTTACTCAGCTGCTCATGCAACCCGCACAGTGTGTTTGAGCGCATTTTCCACAACAGTGAACTTTGGGAGCATGTAAGTCTTGGCAGTAGGAGGTACACGGCTGGATCTCAGCTCTGAAGAGTCCCACCCCCACCCCACATGGCTTACTCAAGTACACAAAGGCATACTGGAAAATACTGGGGGAAGTCAAACACAATTCTGACTTCAGGTAGAATCTTGCTAACATGAGTGAAGGGACAGACTGAAATTGTGGCTCATGGGCACACGGCTTCCGTGCCATCTTCAGAGGGAGCAGAAAGACTTTGCCTAACGGCGACTCTTCTAGTTTTACTTCTGTTGCTGTGATAAGTATCCTGACCTAAACCAACATGGGAGGAAAGGGTTAGTCTGGGAGGTCAAGGGCCATGGCTGTGTCACTGTAAGATGTATTGTTTACAGTAACAGTTGGCCACAGGCTGTGCAGTTGTTAAGCTGTTTTACAAGCTCTTAGGAATATAAGGTAAGCTAGTATTTGGGTGGCTTTTTTGTTTGTTTTTCTGAGATACTCCAGTATGGATGAAAAAGTTCTATACAGCACAAGGCACATGGCTAGTGAAGCTACCTCTCCATCCAGTTAACTACAGAGCTGGCCCCTCTGTCTCTGTGGCCTCCTGGTCTGTGGAATAAGGTAGGTTTTTCTCCAATCCAGCCTGAGTCCCCTTGTCACCCTTCCAGTGTGGATGACAATTACTCAGATCTAGAAGGTCCACCCAGGCCTGCAGGCAAACCGCTTGCCTCTCTCGGTGCATTCACAGAATATCCATACATGAACAGATGTTT
Source organism: Acomys russatus (assembly GCF_903995435.1). Lineage (NCBI taxonomy): Eukaryota > Metazoa > Chordata > Mammalia > Rodentia > Muridae > Acomys > Acomys russatus. The sequence goes on along the minus strand of NC_067148.1, from coordinate 40,183,734 downwards.
CCACCTGGGCTTTCAAACATATTCAGAAAACCCTCCCTCTCAAGGCCTGCACAGTACCACAGAAGATGCACCAAGGTTCCATCATTAAAGACAGAGCACGCTCTGCAGTTTCTCCCCTTCGGGAAATACCCCCAAGCCCCCATACCAAACTTCAGGCTACAGAATCACGTCCCACCTCCCCTGCCGGGGACTGAGTTGATGACTTCAGAGATGGCGCATCTCAGAACTTTCAAAGCATCTCCTGTCACTCTCAGGCAGCCGACTCCAAGTGACACTGGCTAGTCATGTACCCAGTAGTGCTAGCTATGTACCCAGTGATGCTTTCTAGCCTGTGACTTAGAGCACAACCGACACGCTTCCCACAGGGTCCCCAACCTCAGTGGTCACCAAAATCATCAATGCCTCCCATCAGGTATGCAAAAGTACCAGAGTGCAGGCTGCCCCAGAAAAGCCAACTGTGGAACACCCACCGCAATAGCCTACCCATTGTCAAGAGGGACACTGGAGGCCCTGAGTGACATAGGCTGCTAGCCCTTGTTACACACAGGGAGGGGCTGACAGTATAGAGGGAAAGCACAGTGTAACCCACAAGAGCACAGAAGACTCAGATGCATCTCAGCTCAAGCCGTTCTCACACAGCATGCACTCATTCATTCATTCACATTCTCTCCCTCTCTTCCTCTATGGAGTGCAGATCTAATGGGGGTTGGGGCGCAGTAACGATTAATAGGTATACAGCAATCTTGCCTTGAGCGAGCACTGTGAAGATCCAGGAGCAAGAGAAGTGACATCTGAGAGAGTGCATCATCAGGATGTGGTCCCCAGGCCAAGAGGGACACCAGCTGTGGGGCCCACAGCAAGGGGACAGCTGGTGCATGCAAGACACAGAGAAAAGGCCACAGGCAGGGCTGTCACAGGCCCCGGGTGCAGGGGAGGTGCAGCATCCGGTGGCTGTGGCGAGGAACCTCCAGACATTGGTGAGACCTTTCCACTCCACGCTGCACAGTGACCGCCTCAAACCTTCAACTTCCTACTTACTCTTGTTTTAGTTGCCAGAGCAGAGACGTTGATGATGCAAAGGCAGCTTATAAACAGAAGGGGGCAGTGGCCTAGGTGCGACCTGCTGGCTGGGGCCAAGTCTGTAGGAAGCCTGACTGACCCTTGGTTGTCCATGGTGGGGTTAGCCAGCCATGGGTTTTTGAAATTTTGCCAGGCATTAAAATTCAGCTGCTCAGGAGGCAGTGCCCGAGATAGCTGGGGAAAACAGAACACGGAAGACCCTGGGTTTTTTTTTTTTTGTTTTTGTTTTTTAATAAAACTGCCCTTGCCCCAGGGCCAAGTTCCAGCTAAGGCCAAACTGCAGCTCGAAGGAAGGTAGAGGGGACTCAGAGGTACACAGGACTCCTCCTGACCCCTCCCACAGACCAATGAAAAATAATCCTCCCCAAACTTGCCATGCTGAGTTAAGAGCCTGACCCTGAAGAGTAATTACATAAGGAGGCAGAAAGTCCCATCCACGATGTTTGCCCACAGAGGGAGGAAGCGGGCCTATTCTAGATTAACGTCCTGCGGCTGTGGGAGGGACAGGCGATGCAGTCTCTGAAGGGTGCTGTCAGTGGGCTCCTAGGGAACACATGCTCCTGCCCCTGGGGAACTCCAGCCAGTCAGGGAGGCCAGGGCAAGGTCAGGGAAGGGGGAATGTCCCCATGGCCTTCTAGCAATCTGTTTCACGTGGCAATACAGCTGAAAGAGACCTGCTTGACCTCTGTAGGTGACCTACATGCAGAGCCCAAGGCTGTCCCCACTCACTTCTGGTTTGCCTTCCAGTGAAACTGTTGCCGTCAGGTCCCCCCTCAGCCCTATCTTAACAGTCAAAGGCCCTCATGACTGCAACTCACACTGCCATCGTCCTTCCTGGGCAGTCTCAGCCCTTTTTGTCCCATGCTGTGGCATGGCATGTTACCATGGGCCATATTCAAAGGGTCTCATGCCGTGCTCTATCTCAGAGGGTCATCTGCAGCCACTCAGAGATGCTTGATGTTGTCATATCGAGGGGGCAGGTGGGTGGGGATAGGACAAGAGAGTAGCCAAAACGCTGGGGACCGTAGAGGCAGGAAGGATCAAGAAGAGGATTCCTAGTGACAACAGTGACCATCAGAACCACACAGCTGGGTCGGGCTGCCTGTGGGGAACCACTGTCCTATGCTCCACAAAGTCCAGGTTGCTGGAAGACCCGAGGAGGACTCAGAAAACGTCCCCCTCTGGCCTATGGTCAGTGTGTCTCAGAACCGATCGTGGCACCTCTCCTTTCCAAGTAGTTCTCAGAACGCCAATTAGTTTTATAATCAGCCAAGAGCTGATGAATCCCAGGCAGGGAGAAGGCATCACGATAAAGACAGATGTTAGAGACGTCGGGTAGCATAAGGCAAGAGCTTGCATAAAGCAAGGCCAGGCTGTGGGGCAAAGGCTTTTAGTGCTATTTCACAGAGCCTGTTGACACACGGATTCCCTCCGAAGACCAAGCACAAGCTTCTGGACCATAGCCCCGTCCGTGCCATCCCCCCCTCTCCCCCCCGGGTTCTAGCTTGCTTTCTATTGCTGTGATAAGCATCATGACCAAAAGCAACCTGGGGGAAGAAAGGGTTTATCTGGCTTACGCATCCTGGACCACAGTCACTCACCATGGCAGGAGCCACGGAGGACCACTGCGTATGGGCTTGCTTCCCATGGCTTGCTTACTCTGTTTTCTTGTACAACCCAGGACAACCTGTCAGGGACGGCAGGCACATCCCATAGTGTGCTGGGCTGTCCCACATCAATCACTGACGACAAAAAAAAAAAAAAAAAAAAAAAAAGCCCCATTGACCTGTCCTTAAGTCAGTCAGATGGATGCCATTTCTCAATTGAGGTTCCCTCTTCCTGTTTGTGTCAAGTGGTCAAAACCTAACCAGTGAACACAGGCCCATCAGAAACTATAGGGAGGCTCATAAATGTAGCGCAAGAGGGGACAAACACCTTCCTTGGTGTCTTAAGGATTCTACCCTACTGCACTTCCAACACTGTCCCTGTGACTTGGCCCAGTACAACCCATGCCTGACGGCCTGAAACACACTCACCATCACCAGCTCCTTCTGGAAGGACTTCCGGTCCTTGTTATCAGGGTTGTTACAGTCCTCTTTGAGCTTTTCCAGAACAGATGCTACCCGCTCTGGCTCACTGTCCAGCTCCGCGCGGCAAAAGAAGGTAAGCGGCAGGTTCCCATAACCCAGGGCATCGGCAAAGGCCCGCCAGCTGCTGATGTTCTCCATGAGCAAGGTCCGCACAGAGGCATAGATGTAGGTGAGGAATTTGCAGGGCCGGAGAATCTGCTCCAGCAGCACCGAGGTGCTCAGCTCGGGCCCTGAGAACAGGCTGGGCCGGGCCTTGCCAACTACCAGTACGTTCTTGGTATGCACCAAGCCCACTTTGCCCTGATAGTAGCCAATGTACCACTCCTTGGTCCACAGTTGTCCCTTGAGCCGGATGCGTTCCTCGCTGAGCAGGGCCACGGCATCACCCTTCTTGTATTCCAGCAGGTAGTGGCTCTTGTTCTGCCGCACCACGGTCTTCAGGAGCTTGCCGAACTTGAGACTAGACACAGGGCGGTCCTGAAACGTTGGGTACTTGGTGGTGACGACAAACGGCGACAGGATGATCTTCCCAACCTCATTCTTCTTAAGAAACCTCCTCTGCCCGGATGGTTTAATGGCACTTTTCGGGGGCGGTTGCGGAGTCTGGACACAGAACTGCGTGAGGATTGTGTCCTGGTCGTCCTTGACTTGGACCCTCAGTGTGAAGTCGGACAGCTCGTTGGGGTTCTGGGAGATGACGGAGAAGATCAGGCGGCTAACCTTACCAAGCTTCACCTGGAAGCCTCTCACCACTTTGCCTTGCTCGCTGGCCTTGACCTCATAGTTGCTCATATTGGAGAACATACACACTTTGAGATCCTGGGGCCTGGACAGGATGAACTGGTGTTTGCCCCACAGCTGTAGGGCCACGGGGGCAGGACTGGGAGCCTGCCGGGTAACCTCACTGACCAGGAGGGTCTTGGGGGCGCAATCATGTCCAAAAATGGTCACTACTGTCTTGAAGGATGGATGGATGTGTTTGGGACCGTAGAGACCCACGGTGACCCTCTTATTGATGAAATCCCACACGGTGGAAGGGTAGAGGATGTTGGGGCCTTGGGCAACGATAGCTAGGTACATGCAGGGTTCCAGATTGTCCAGCTGCACTTGTACGGTGTCCCCATAGCTGTAGGCGAGGGGGATGGGCACGTAAGGCCCCTCCTTTGAGTCACTTCTCAAGCACTGCAGGAGCACTGTGCTTTTGCTGAAGATGTCGCCCTTCACCTCGGCAGAGACCTTCATCTCCAAGATGATGAAGGTCCTCACCTCCAGGTTGCTGAGCTTCACCTCCACCACAGGGCTGACGCTGTTGGACCTATCACTGTTGAGCTCGAGTGGAGGGTCCAGCAGGGCTTTCATGGAGATCTGCTGTGTCTCCCCAGGGGCCACATGGCCCTCGGGCACGTGGATGCTGATGTTGGTGTCAGGAAGCTGCACCGAGCCCCCAGAGCTATCCAGCTTGCACACGATATTTGTCTCCACCGCTTGGGTCTGGCCCCAACCTGGGCTTTGGCCCAGCAGGTCCAAGTCATGGCAGGAACGGGCCAGCTTCCGGTGATTTAGCCAGGCCGCCCGGAAGTCTTCTCGGCTTTGAAACTGTTCTGGGGCAGGTGACTTCAAGCCCGTGAAGAAACTGGATGTGGGGGGAGCATCCGATTTGGCCTGCAGGACGGAGAGTTCTGAAAGGCTGTAGGAACGCTTACTTCTGAAGAAGGGGTTGTCTCGCTTGACCGGCTGCTCCCTGAGGAGTCCACTGGTGGCCGGGAGCTCATCAAAAATGTTGCCGGTGCTGTTGGTGGTAGCCGAGCTGGATTCGGTAAAGGAAGATGTGCCCGTGTCAAAAAGGAGGAGATCCACAGTACTCTTGGGGTTTAGCTCATCCGTGCTGGGTTGTGGATTCCCGTTCAGAAAGGGGTTTGTTTGGACTCCATTCCAGAAAGGGTTGTTACTATAGGGTCTGCTAGATTCTTTCTGGTCATCTGTCCAGCCCCCTAGCAGATCTAGCTCCTTGGCCACTTCATCAGGGCTGTCTGGGAGATTGTCAATCATGCCGCTGTCACTCAGGGTGGAATTCCGGTAATTCAACGGCTGCACGTAGGAGGAAGGGATGTAACCCATCTCCGTGGTGTTGTGGGCATACCACCACTCCCCACCAGACGTGTCCAAGACGTAGAGGTGGTCGCCCTTGGAGAACTTTAGGGTGGTGAAGTTGTTGGGGCAGTAGTCTTTGATCGCAATCACTTCCTTAGCGTTTCCAAAAGGTGTGGGGTTGTCCACTAGCAAGGCACTGGGGGAAGGCACTGCACAAAACACAGAAACATAGAGTGAGGTCAGGCCCACAGGAGATGCTGCCGAATAGGGAGCAGGGGTGCCATGATGCAGTCCACCAACCCAGCCAGTGAACAACAGGAAGCAGCCAGGGTAAAGATTTACGGGAGCCCCGTGCCCTGTGTCATGACTCAGGAGTGCTCTGCTGCTTTGCTACTCAGCCACTTTCCAATTCAACCCTCTAACGTAGTTTGCAAAGGACCCAGAAGAACGGTCCCTAAACCACCTTAGAAAAACAGACCTTGTGACAGGCTGTGCACCTGTTCTATGTTCTGAACATCTCATTTTGATAAAAGTCTTTATCTAATTTCTGTCCATGCCTGTGAGTACCAGACAACACCTGGGACAGATACAGTATGTAATCAAAGCGCATGTGTGCTTGGAGAAATAATGGGTGTGTTCAACTCCCACATGCGCCAGCCCAGTGGGACGGTATTCAGGGGACAGGGAAAGCAGATGAGGAGTGCCTCTCAAGGCAGGCCTTCCGCCATGGCCTTTGTTAGTCTATAGACATCTGGCCTCTGTAGCTAACAGAGAGAAACATTCTTTCCTTCTAAAATTAAATTTAAATTGTTTGTATACACATGCATACACATGGCATGGATATAGGAAGCAGAGGTTTTCAGGACTGCGTTCTCCTTCCACCGCGGAATCTGGGAAGTGATCTCAGGCCTCAGCAACAAGCACTCTTACCCACTAAACTATCCTGCTAGCTCAAACAAAGTATTTCCCAAAACCAACTGTAGATAGAAACAGGCAAAAGGACCAAAATCTCAGCTAAACCAACTTGACAGCTGCTCAATACAGGATGAGGTCCACGGCCACTGGGCCAGAAGCTATCGCACCAGCTGCCCACACACCATTTCCTGCCGGGTTCCTTTTTCTTTGTAAATGGGACACAATTAACCAAATTCTGTCTTCCTGGCTAAGCTTGGGAAGCAGGCAAGGCGTCTCTTGCTTTCACAGCTGGCAGAGCTGGGCCCTGGAGCCTCCCCTCCCACTCATTTAAAAGGATGCAAGGCTCTGTCTCAGTGCCCAGGTGCTGCTGGCTCTGCAGACCTAGGTTGAACGGCCTTTTGGGGGTCATGTAACCACTGGAACCCTTATTTTCCCTGATGGAGAAAAGGCATCTTTCTCAGTAGGCTGGGGTGCAGCCTGACGGTGTTCAGCCGCACATAATCCATCTGAAGTCCACTCACTCTCTTCTACTTTTGTTTTTTGTTTTTGTGTTTTTTTCCTCCTCCACAGCACTTAATACAGGGCAAGGGGAAATATCTCCTTTACCCTCCACATCCAGTGGAACAAAAAGGCCAAGATTAAATTAAAGGTATAAAAAATTCATGAGTGTGCTAAAAGGGGAGCTGGGAATTCCCTCCTCTCTAAAGGGAAGGGAGAATGAGGAGGAAGAGACCTTTTGAGGAAGACAGTGCATGACTTTTAGGGCAGCAAGCGACATGCCTGCAGAACATGCCATGGCCTGGGACACAGCTCAGAAAGGACCCTCTTTAACATGAATGCGGAAGCCAACGAGGAACGATCAATTTCGTCCAAGTGTGTGAGTTCAGTAGTGGAAACCGGGGAAGGGAGGGGAGGCAGTCTCCCTGGGTCCCTCCATATCCCCCTCCCCCACCCCACCTGTTAGTTAGCACAGGGGTGCTGGGCCTGCGGTCCCTTCACTACCATTACCACACTGCAGACTTGACGGGAATTAGTGTCTCCAAACAGCACCTGGAGTCCTTTCTGTCAAGAGCATCAGGTGCAGACTCCCCGGAGCCACCGTCCTCGGGCCTGAGGCAAATGGGAGTCACGCAGCTGGGCACACTTAGCTCGCCCCTTCGTGTCCTGTCACCTTAGACTACTACTCCTCACGCTCATCAAACCTGCCTAGAAACTTTTAAGTTTAGCCTTGAATTTGGGGTCTTCACTCCCTTCGAAAGGCTCCCATGCCATGCTGGCACACACGGCATCAGCCTGTATGCGTTACGCTTGTTAATCCATGTCAAAGAGGCCATGTCCGAGAGGTGGAAGTCTTCATTTCTCAGAGGGACTTAAGTGCCACATAAGCCTGGCGCACAGTAGGGAATATGCACTTTTTAGGACCAAAACCGTTCAACCATGGTGCTGGCTGACAGGGCAGAATTCCCCTGGCCTGTGTCCTTCTGTCACCAAGTCACAACAGTGACAAACTGGAGTAGTTTCTTCTTCCTACTGTTGTGACAAGATACCTGACAAAACGCAGCTAAATGAAGGAAGGGTTTGTTCTGGCTTACAGTTTGAGGGGATCATGACAGAGAGCACAGTTAGCAGTCCGCAATCAGGAAGCAGAGAGCGGTGAATGCCAGCGGTCAGCAAGCTTCCCCGTTTTCTCCTTTTTTATCCAGCCCATGGGATGGTGCTACACACTTAGGGTGGGTCTTCACACCACAATTAACCCAGTCTGGGAATTCCCTCACTGGCTAAATTTGTCTCCTAGGTGATTTTCAACTCTGTCAAGCTGAACATATTAATCATCTCCCAAATACTGCCTCTGAAAGGATGAGGATGAACGAAGACCCCCCACAGGGACAAGCCAGCTCTCTGTAGAGGTGTGCTATGTGCATGCACGCATGCCTGCCTGCCTGTATGTGTGCATTCATGCTGTGGGCAATAGGCACAGGCTAGGGGGACAGGAAGAGAGTTCATCCAGTCTACAAGAAGATGCAAAATCACACAAAGCCTTCAAGCTGAAGAACCTCGGTCCCAGGGAAATGGTCATTGCAGAACCCTGGATGGCCAAGCACAGAGACACCACTGGATGAGAAGGGTATGGGCCATGGGAAAGCCAGAGAGGGCGAGGCCCTAGCAAGGCCTGTCTGCTCCTATTCTTAACTTCTGGCTGTGTCAGCTTCTCCTCCCTGGTGCATGGGGCAGGGGCTTCTCAGGGTGCACGGGGCAGGGGCTTCTCGGGGTACATGAGGCAGGGGTTTCTCGGGGTGCATGGGGCAGGGGCTTCTCGGGGTACATGGGGCAGGGGCTTCTTGGGGTGCATGGGGCAGGGGCTTATCGGGGTGCATGGGGCAGGGGTTTCTCCTGGTGCATGGGGCAGGGGTTTCTCCGGGTGCATGGGGCAGGGGTTTCTCCTGGTGCATGGGGCAGGGGTTTCTCCTGGTGCATGGGACAGGGGTTTCTCCTGGTGCATGGGGCAGGGGTTTCTCCTGGTGCATGGGGCAGGGGCTTCTCTAGAGTGTCTTAATTTCCTCACATGTGACTCAGAGCTTTCCCTGATGATCTGTCAAGAAGGGTCAGAGACAGGAGGGCAGGTAACACTGTGCTTCTGAGGCCTTTATTCTGAACCCTAAGGGACCCTGGAAGAAAGGTGGGGAAGGCAAAGGGAGTTGGGCAGGAAGCTCTTCTCTCCCACCTCTGTGGCCCGTTGTGTCCTCTGGTAACAGAATACTCATTTACTGCATATACCAGAAATGAAAGACAACAAACAAACAACCTCCCCCAAAGCGCAAGTGAAAATTAAATGTCGAGTGCCGGCCATTAAAACCTTGTCAGACTCCTTCACAGTTATTTCCACTTGGGTTCCCGTCAGATAATCAATTCCCTTACATCTCAATATTTTCAAAGTCTTAAAAAAAAAAAAAAAAAAAGTCAGAGACTAAAACATGCTTTGTACATGTTCTGAAATACATCAATACAAATTATCACTTTAGCTTTTACCAGACTGAAGAGTAGGAATGGTTTTACTTAAAATTCTGAGCACTCTCACCTTCTAGGAGACATGGAAATACATTTCACTCAGAGGTCTGGCTCCTCCAAGGGGCGACAGTCTCCCCTGCCCCTCCCTTGGGGAACCACCACAGTGGGCTATGTTGTTAGTTCTTTTCTGGAGGGGCACATCTGCATCATCTCCATCAATTGCTGACAAGAAGCCCCTGGGAACAAGAGGCCACGGGGACAGGGATTCCATTCCACCAGCCTTTCACTGAACCCCATCACAGTGAGATATGCGAAGTACTAGGCCAACTAAAAATCACCTCGATATTAATATTAATATCATCATCATCATCATCATCCCTGGGTGCTTGCAACTTCAGGACTCTGAATAATACATTTTCTATCCCCTGGCCTAAGTTTTTATGCAGGCAAAACATGAAATGGGGCAGGAGACTCCAAAGTAGGCACTATGGCAAGATCTGCTTGCCCTCTGATGTGCAAACCAGGAAAACGAACGCGCTGCTGCCAGCTAGGATAGGCCGGCATCAAGGCCCAGGGATGAGACGTGCAGACTAAGGCTCCACAGTGCTGAGTGACCTCGGATTCTCAGATGCCCTCCCTGCCTGCAGCACACCGGCTGTGCACACTTGGTCAAGGCTGTTTGCTTTGAGCACAAACCCTGCACGTTCTGCTCACCTTTTCTAGCCCTGTCCCCTTTTCTAGCCCCGCCCCATCCCCAAGCTATGAAGAACACGCTGCCCATTACCCAACTGCAAAACCCCACAAATGTTCCATTACTTACAGCAACACCCACTAACTCTGTTGCTATTACACCTTCCAGTTCGTTCTCCTTCTTTCAAAGAACACTTGCAGCAGTGCTCAGGACTGCTTGCAGAAGCCAGGGGCAGGGGAGCAGGTAACTGATGCAAAGGCTGAAGACATGGGGGCTGTGGCTTCAGTCCAGGACGCCTTGGTTCTGAGTTTGCCAAGGGAGAAGGAACAGAGATCAAGTTCTGAGTGCTCGGTGGGAGAAGGAGGTCAAGGCATGACTTCAGAGTGAGCTGTCAATGTTATCTGACCCCCTCAAAGGAGGACGGGGTGGGTGTGGGGAGGAGTGTGTGTATGTGTGTGTGTGTGTGTGTGTGTGAGAGAGAGAGAGAGAGAGAGAGAGAGAGAGAGAGAGAGAGAGAGAGAGAGAGAGAGAGACACAGACAGACAGACACCAGCAGTGAACTGCCAATGCTGCAAAAAGGCTGGTCATAATGACACAGGTGACCATGATCCAATGCATCCCGAGTCACAAGCCACTAGATGTGTCTAACAAGGTCAAAGCCGACTTTCAGTAATCAATGCTGAGTGGGGTCCACATGTGTAGCTAAGAGACAGATTTGCCCAACATCTCAATTCTGTGAGCCTGGAGTACTTGGCAAATTCCAGGTTCAGTAAGACAGCCTGGCTCAAAATCAAAAATCAAAACAAACAAACAAACAAAACAAAAAACAAAAAAACCAAAACAAAACAAAAGAAGGCGAGTGGCATCTGAGTGACACTTAGCCTCCAAGTGGACTTGCATCCATGTGCACCCCGACCCATGTGCATTCCTGCCCACATAAATTAGTAAGTGCATGTGTGTATACACAACCTTCTCCCTACCCATCCAGAGATAAATGGCACCCTTTCAGGGAGGAGTGAATAACATGAGGGTTAGAGAGTCAAACATAAAACAGGCTGCTGGTAAGCCCAAGAAGCTCTAGGGTCAGGAGGCTGTCAAAATCCCAGTGTCCCCCTTGGTCAGGGGTTGGCTAGGAGCTTACCTTTGACGTCATTAAAGCTTGTCTCTGAGAAGCCCTCACTCAGGTCAATCAGCGTCCCCTCTGACTTGCACCGGGGGAGGCAATTGGAGTTGGCCGCCCGGATGCGCTGGGCCGCCATGGTTGAACCTCTTGGGTCGGTGAGGCACTAAGGTCTCATGTCTCCTCCCCCAGTTCCAGCAGGGACAGCAGCTTCTGTCTCATACAGTCACGCTGCACGGCAGGGTCAACTTGGCTGTGTGCTTCTTCCTGAAGGGAGAGAAGAAATAATTTCCTCTGAACAAGTGAAGCCTAGCTTCGGGGGTGATCTTACTGGAAGAGGGAATCCTCTTTCTTCCAGGCCAGTCCAGCGAAGAGTGGCCTGATTCATTGCTCTGGCCTGGGAGCAGAAGCAGCGAGCTTGTCCAGACTCTGTGCCCAGTGGGCACGCACAGACACTCTTCCTACTGCACAATGGAGGTCTGTGAAATGTGTCCCAGCACCTGGATGACCATTCAGTACAGTCAAAGGGGATGCCTGGGACTGTGCAGCAGCACACTGCCACTTCCAGGACTTGGGAAGAAAACAGCCTCTGTCCATCCAGAGTGGCGGGTCTTGTTGGAGAAGCAGCCGTGGGAGGTTGGCACAGGCAACAGTGAGCCAATGGCACCATTTGCTCTTGAGGCCCTGCCACAGTGGCTCAGGGGGTGGGCTAGGCTGTTCCCTGCCTATACATATCCACTGGACCTAAAACAGCACATCATAAACCCGGTCCTTGGGGAATTAGGTATTTGGTGTGTAGCTAATACATGTGAAATTGGACACACTGTTGGACTGCTAATTTCTTAGGCTGGTGGATGACATTACGATGAGCAAGGTTTGCTGGTAGTGGGATGAGGCAGGCAGGGCTTAAGCACCTGTGGTGGGGTGTTTCATTGGCTTGGAGAAGAGTCTAGGCTACAATAAATAGCGACAACAAAGAGCTGGCTTCGATGTGTGAATTTTGCAGCTCCTTTACCAGAAACCAATAAATACTGCTGCAGCTGGCCACTGTCATCCCCAAACAACCGCGTTCTTTCTTACAACAAGACCTGAGTACCTTATGGCTCAGCACTCCATGGCTGGAAAGGGGGCCTCTGACACATGTGTGAGGGCCTTGTGCCGCACTCTGTGGTAAAGAGCTCACACAGGCCAGGGCTCCGCATCCCCAGCTCAAAGGCCCCAAGTAATGAATGAGAAGGCTCTACACCCACTTCCTAGTGATGACAAGAGCCACCTGTATACAACCTGAATCCTGCTTGGCCCAAGTATTTGTGCCTATCATCCAGGGTTAGAACCACATTAACTAGACTTGATTTTTTTTTTTAAAAGGAATACACACAATGAAATGATACAGAACATGTACCAATGTCTCCATGAACTCCAGTTACCACCACCAACCATAAGAGGCCAGTCCTGGCTCCCATGACCAGTGGGCAGAGATCCAAGAAAAGGCTTCCGACTTCCCGTCCACCTTACAACTCCAGAGGATCACTGCTTGCAAGTGCTCTAATGGCAAAGACTCAGCGTCCTTTACGAACTCTGGGAAAATCACAGCAGAGGAAATGGAGACCCAAGAGTGGGAGGGGGAATGGCACTTCAGGAGTGGGTCAGAGCTCAAAGGTAACCTTGAACTCACAATGAGGGAGGAGTTTGGGGGCCACTTGATATTGTGGCTCCTGAGATTCTAAGGAGAGGCAGCCAATATGGAAGGGAAGGTGAGGTCAGGAAATGCCTACTGGTTGTGACAGCTGATGACAGGCACGCAGATGCTGTCCTGCAGATGCTGGTACAACCCAGAGCTGCTCTGAGGACCCCAAATGAAAAAGGGGCATGCTTTGGCTTTGGCTCTTAATCTGCTCTAGACACCTAAGTATTTATTACCTGTGCCTGCTTTCCTCTTGCTAGCTAATACGTCCTTCCAACAGAAATGAATCGGGCACCTCTGCCATCCTTCCTCCCTCAAGGAAGTGGGGCGGGGGTTCTTATGGACTGTCCCACTCCCAGCAACAAGAACTGATTTTGTAGAGGGTTAAAGAACCGGAGTCAAAATGGCACAAAATGGGGCATTAGTGCTGAGCTCCAAGGCAGCCCCCTGGCTTTAGAAAGCTTTGGACAGAACCTTTCCTGGGTTCCCATGCGCATAGCCTGGGATGTGATGGACCACAGGAGATGGAGTTCGGTGTAGGCCCGTTCAAAGGCACCTGAGCCTGGTACTAGACCAGGGGTGGGTCCTGGAGGGCTTGGCCAAGAACAGAGGGCAAAGTGAGTGGGGAACAGGGCTGAATGGGTCGGCTCACCTTTCTCTGAGGGTTTTTGGAAGCCACCGTAGGTGTGGCGGTTTGAGTGAGAAATGTCTTTCACGGGCTCCAGAATTTGAAGACTTGGTCCCCAGCCAATGGCCCTGTTTGGGTGGTTTTAGGTGGTACAGCTTCACAGGAGGGAGTAGGTCACCAAGGGTGGTATGTGAAATTAAAAGGCTCATGCTACGGCCAGTTGACTGTTTTTGTGCTTGTGGCTCTCAGCTTCTTGCGCCTCCTACTGTCATGTTCCCACTGTCATGCCATGCTGTCATGTTTCCACTGTCATGTTATGTCATGCTGTCATGCCTCCCCACCAGGATGAACTCTTGCTTTTGGTTGTGGTGTTTTATCATAGCCACAGAAAAGTAACTAACACTCCTGGCTGGGAACTGTCATGTGACGTAGTTGACAAAAATGTTGTTTCCTTTGAGAATGGTCACTTCAGGCCTAGGAAAACTGCTGGCCAGGTGCAGGGGCAGAGGACAACACTGAAGGTTCAGCTGGATAGCTTTACCTCCCTCAAAGTCGTGCACAGAAGGCCAAGTCACACAGAGGTACCTGGGAGATTTCTGAGCAGGCAGCTTTCTCAGAGCAGGCCAGGGGTGGACACCAGTACCTTGAATTGGCAAGGCTGTGCAGTACCACTCAGAGGCCAGTGATCAATACAGAAGAGTGACCCAGGACTCTCTCGCGACTGTGAGGCCTGGGGTCTGATCCAGGCCTCCAGAGTGGACACAGTGTTGTAATGATGATGAAATAGTTATTTCTTATGGAGGGGACATGGGCAAGGGAGCAAACCAGCAAGATATAGAAAAAAGACACCTTCAAGGAACAGATAAGTATGTATGTATCCTCCATCCGATGGAGAGGCCAAGCTCTGAAGTGTAACCACCAGCACCCGACATGCCTTGTGTTCACACTGGCACCAATGCGCTCACTCAAACACGACCCCCCTTTTCCTTAAGTGGAGGATTTTTATCTTGGGGGGGGGGGTTAAAAATCCCAAGAATGATTGTTTTTTTCCTCTCTCTCTCCTCTAGAGACAACCCGCCCTTGAATTGGATCCTGGTACTGTCACTACCACACTGAGGGCAAACAGGGACGTTACCCACCCCATCCTTTGGGGACATTTTCTTACAGCGAAGAAAGAGAGCAGTTAGTCCCTCTGGGCCTGCTTGGGGAGGGGGAAGGGGCTCCTCCCTCCTCAAGGTGCAGTCCAGGCAGGCGGAAGGCGAAGCCCCTTTCTACTGGCTCCATCACTCTGAGCCAGGCACACAGAAATCACGGCAGCTAACAGTACCCAGAGTTGCCCCACATGCTGTACTGTCGCCCAGAAGATGAATTATCATTCCCATCACCACCCTGGTAATGTATTTATTTCACCCTACCTGGGCCTTGCTGTCCCAGCCTGACTGCCCAACTGTGCTGACAAGGCATGGGCACCAACCCTCAGTCTCTCACTCACCTTGTACAAGAAATTAATCCCAGGAGGCCTTGTGACAGCCCAGAGGCTGGCAAGAGGGTCAGGTGACCCTGCAGCCAAGGAGACATCACTTAGAAGCTATGCTCTCTGCCACCTGGCTGGCCACTTCCTCCTCCTCAGCCTCAAAGCCAGTGCTGTGGGCTTCCCAATTCTTCCACTATCTGTCCTTGTGGGTGCCTCACTTTCTCCAAGGACACACCACCTGGTTCCCTCAGACCTCTGGGGATTATTTTCTGTCTCTAAGGAAGCAAGCTTCCCAGGCAGACATGCTGCGCCCTCGTGGCTTAGTTTCACCTTCATCTCCAGCTCTGAGGCCGCCTCTCTTCACTGCACACCTATCCAGACTGCATCTGGACCTGCCGTTTCTCAGGCCTGCCTGGCAGCTGCCCTTGCAGGTTTCATCCAGTGCCCCAAATGAGAACCATGTTGGCGGCTTACCTGGGCTTCCAAGAAGCCAGGTTTCTCCTCTGCCCCCCCCCCCCCCCCTTGGCTCCATCCTCTTCCCTGGGGCTCTGCAAATTCTAGGTGATTCATGGGCACCGACTCTCATCAGACCAATTCAGTCAACCAATGTCCCCGGGGCTCTCATCTCCAGTTATTACCACGTTCCTGAACTGTTTATTGCATTCTGGGCCTTTCAAGGCTCGGGTGGACATGGCCAGGCTCCCATTTGACGCCCACCTATCTTGGATACAGGACCACACTGGTCTCTAGGGTTTCCTGGGTCTAAATCCAAAGCTGCCTTCGCACCTTCCCTAGCTTTTACTTGACACTGGTGGCTCCATTTAACCAGCCAACCAGCCAGAGGTCCCTGTTATACCCCTCAGTTACTTTTACACACACACATACACACACACACACACACACACACACACACACACACACACACACACACACACACACACACACACCACCCTCTACTGGCAGAGAGTAACCTCCACCTGACCCTTCTCCGCACTGGCACACCACCTCAGCTCAATTACAGTAATTGGCTCCTTCCCCTCCAGGCTGCCTGCATCCTGTAGTCCACACCTCAATCAGCATTCAGAGGCTGCCAGGCCTCTCCACCCACCCTTCTGTGCTCTCAGGAGTGCTTACACCATCTCCAAACCGTGCTCTCCAGACCCACCCTGCTATCTCTTAGGTCAGTTTCCTATAGGTCTTGCTCTCCTCCCACCTGCCTCCACAGTCTTGCCAAAGTTCATTTTCTATAACAAGGCTCCACTACATGCTGTTTTGGAGGCCTGGAAAGTTGTCCCCAGGTATTCAGTGCACTATATCCCCCATCCATCCATCCATCCACCCATCCATCCATCCACACACCCACTCACTCATCGATCCACAGCAAGACGAACATCGTCACCCCACACTCTTCCTGTACTTTTCTCATCACCTCTAAAGTCCTACCCTTCCTTAGCAAGATGCCCATGGAACACGAGCTTACTCAGTCTCTTTCTGGTCCTGCTGTGCTACACAGGCTCAAAGGCTGGCTGTTAGGAATTTCTACTACACCAGGACAATGGGTCAGAGGTATTTGTAGGCATCTCGAATGATCCTGATAGAGCCAAGATGCTGGTATAACCCGATGACACACAGCATCTTCAACATGGGAAGCCCACCCTTTTGACATTTCACACCCCCTAAACACTGACAGACTTCCTGGGTGGATACCTCAGAAACACCCAGGCATCCAGGCTGAGCAAAAGAAGACACCCACATTTCTACAAAAGATGCCCCGCCTCCTTTTCTTAGGCTTCAGCCATCCTTCTCCAGGGCAGGCTGACCCTCGAGGTCAGTCTCAGGACAATGAGAGGGGCAGGCTCCACTCCCAATGCTGCAGATGGTGCCTGGCTATGGAGGCATCCCTCTGTGGGTCCAGGATCTTGCTGTGGATCTCACTCCTATTTCCTGACTTTTCCTTTTTTGTGTGTCAAGGCTGACTTGTTTAAAGACAAAACCCCCAGGAGCTAGGAGGTTGGCAAGCGCTTTCTCTACACAGACAGAACCGCTGACAGATCCTGCTGGCAGCTTCAAGCACTCCGTGCCCTCCCTGATGCCGCCAGCTTGCCTCTCTGCACCTCCCAGTCACGGGATTTGCATGTGGTGGCCTTTCTGCCAACACCCTGGCTCCAGGAACAATGAAGCAATCCAATCCGGAGAAGACACCAAGATGGGGTGTGTCTTGGGTTCGCAGGACTGTGCGCGCCTTGGGCAGAAACCGGGAGTCGGAGAGGGAGAGCCAAGGCCGGAGGAGACCAGGACATGAATGCTACGGGCACTCTCTTCCCCACTGTGTTTGGATTAAAATGACTCACCTTTTATATCTACCTGAAGTCTGTGGAGTGCTGGGCACTGATTTCGACAGATTTCTTCCAGTAAACAACAACAAAAGTATGAGGTTTTTTTCCATCCCTATGATTCCCAGTATTTGCCCCTGTGTGACTCCCCAAGAAAACAGTTGTACTAGAAGGTAGCCTGGTTTCCTGGGAGTCCTGAGACTACAAGACTACCGTGGCCTTAGTGCAGCACCTGATCTCACAAGGATGGCTAAGCCATGGGGAATGTGCCTCTAAGCCTAGACTAGGCTGGCATAAGCATTAGCCCAAGTAGAGACAGCATGGCTCTATGGCAGGGCTTCCTAGGAAAAGCAGATGAGGGAGAACATGCTCAGATGCCTCCTCCTGAGGGGGTCAACTCTGCCCATGGGGAGGGGAACCCTGCCCACAGCTTAACGGACAGGCTTCTGTCCCCACCCGCCGACTTGTAGATAAAGCAAAGTGTTGCCCTGTGGCTTCCGAAGGCGAACTGAGGACTTGACACCTGTGCTGGTGCCTGTGTGTAGTGTTTCAGAACGTGAGTCAGTGTAGGAGGCACCAGTGGTTTATAGCTGCGGGAAGCCTGTGCTCCACCACAGAGGGAGTGGAGGGGGAGGGCGGGACAAAATGCAAACCCAACAGACTCTGTCGCATGCTGTAAAGGGGTGCCCTTCTCATGCCCACCTCAACCATGGCACAATGTCACCACAGGAGACACAATTGAGAACCCAGCTTCTAGATGCGAGGGTCCTAAGACTCAGAGAAGAGCTGAGGCCCCATGTGCCTCAGGGCAAGGTGGTAACTTGCCCACATTCAAGGACCCTCCCTGCAATGCTGCAGGACCCACCAGACACTTGGAAGGGGAGCCCAAGGGCCAGCGAGAGCTGGGAAGCCTTGCTCCCTCTAGGTCAGTAACAAAATACATAAGATTGAGTTGGGAGAGCACAGGGTTGTGGTGGGGATCAAGACCGCTTTCTGGTCACACTGTCTGTGCCATGCTACTGAAAACCTCTGGGAGTCTAGGGGCCAGCCAATGAGAGTATGGCAGTGCCTGTCTCCTAGGACCTCGGAACCAATCATCACAACCAAGTCTGTGGTCTGTACTGCTGAGCAGGGAAGGAGATGGAGCCAGCATGTGGTAGAGCTGACAACAGATGGGGTATGAGGAAGATCTTGTGACTGGCCCAGACTGCACACACTTCCAAGCTCTGATCTCCATTCAGTGACCAGGAAGAAAAGGCACAATTATCTCTGAAGTGTGGTCAGAGCAGAGAGAGCGAGAGAGAGTGGGAGAGAGGGGAGGGGGAAAAGGGATGGGGGCGCATTTCGTTCCTGGAAACCGACTGCCTATGAACCACTGACCAGTATCCAGAACAATGAACCAATCAGAGGCTTACTGGGGGAAATGGAGGACAGAGCTCATCCCTCCACCCATCCTGTAGCTCCTCATGTCTGTCTGTCCTTAGGAAGTTAAGGATGAAGACAGACTGTACATGATGCCATGGAAACGGAATCCCCTTAGCACCTAGATGGGATGGAGGGTAGCACATCTCTTTAAAGGCACCTTTAACTTGCAGCTCCTTAGGAAAGCTCAAAGAACAGAAAATCCAGACGATGTACATCAGTACATTTAATTGTAAAATCTCAATCCACTTCATTTTCATAGGTGCACATTTGACATAAAAGGAAAAGGTTGACCTTTGGCGGTGAGGGACTTTTTCCTTTCACAATGTTCAATTTCCCTGTTTTCTTATTATTTCTGTTTTGTTTTTGTTTTTTGAGACAGGGTTTCTCTGGGTAGCCTTGGCTGTCCTAGACTCACTTTGTCGACCAGGCTGGCCTTGAACTCACAGTGAGTGCTGGGTTGTTTTCTTTTCGATCATTTGAAGATGCACTCTAGCAGGTCCCATTCCCAGCCTTGGCTGCTGCAGGTCCGCTGTGACGTGGCGTGGCCACTTTCTCACTACAGAGACCCTGTCTCCCACCCCGAGGACTCTCTCACTGAGCCCTTTGCTCAGCCAGTTGCAGTATCTTTCCTACCCCGCTGCTTGAGCTTATCCAGCGGCTGGCTTGAAGTCTGAATTATGCACACAGATCAATCTTCCCTGTCTGGCTTTCCCTGGATGCACAGCGTGCCATCTCTTAATGAAAAACTTGATGAGCAGTCCCATCTACTTCCTGTTACTTAAAAAATTGGTTCGTGTGCTGACAGTAATGCACAAAGAATTTATTTTGCTTCTCGGTGAGGAATGTCACAAAATTAATTAGCGAAGAACTGAGTAATTACTTCTACATGGCATTCCTGAACAACATGTCCCTTCCTGACTAATTCAATGTCACCATCAGACACTTTAATGCATACAGACATGAGGGTCTGCACCGGGGCCATTCTGTGTCAGTAGCCTGCCAATTCTGTGGTAATGCCCTCTTATGCAATTGTGATAACACTTCCATTGGTCACGCTCCTGAAAATTCCTGTTAGTTTTTTTTTTTTTAACGTATTTTTTCCTTCAATGAACTTTAGAATAATTTAATGAGATGTTTCCTCATCACTTAATCCCCTCAAAAAGAGTAACCCCACTTGGATTTTCTTGACACTACATTGATGGGGACTGACATCTTTATACTATTTCTTCTTTTTGTCTAAAAGTATGACCACTATCCATTTATTTTTCTGTAAACGGACAGAGAGTCCATTGAACTTTGGGGACCAAATATTGTTACAAAGATTCAATTCTGTTCTTTTTGGTCCAAAAAGAATCACAAACAATACAAAGCAAATGTCTGCAACTATGTACCAATAAAGTATTATTAATAAAACTTAAATGGCAGGCTATAGTTTGCTCTCTCCCGAAGTCAAGCTTAAGAGCATTGGCAGATCAGAGCCTGGTGCTCACCAGACGTCAGTCCTCAGCTGGGTATGTTAGGAATATAAAAGAATCCGAAATCAAGGCCAGCCTAGACTACATAAAACCCATCATGAGCGAGTACATAGACAACTCACTTCTTGCCCAGAAAGCATCTCAGAAACATTTCAAACTGGGGTTCAATGCAGTTGCCACTGTGTGTATCTTTTTTTTCTCTGGTATTTTCAGGGGAGTAAAGTTTTGGGGGAAGGGAAGTCACTGACTTAAGTATCTTCAGTAGCTGAAACCTTCAGAGCGGCGGTTCTCAGCCTGTAGGTCATGCCGTTCGCGCATCAGGCCTCCCGCTTATCAGAGATTTATATTATGATTCATAACAGTAGCAACATTACATTTTATGAAGTAGCACGAAGAATAATTTTATGCTTGGGGGTCACCACAACCTGAGGAGCTGTATCATAGGGTGGCAGTAGTAGCACTGCTTTCGGGAACCTGATGAGCAGCGGCAACGTGTGCAGACGTAGGCTTGGTGGCCTGGCCCGCCAGTCTGCCCTGCATGGCCACTCTTCCTTCACTTCCTCATCCACACAAATCACCCTCTTCCTGGCACACTGATTCACCCTGACTTCCTTTCCCGTAGTCTAGTCAATAACTGATATAAAATATTTCATTTGAATCTGGGCGTGGTGACTCATGAATATAATCCCAGCACTTGGGCGGTTGAAGCAGGATGGGTTTAACAGCAGTGGGTCTGCACAGTGAGCTCTAGTCACTCTGGTCTATAGTGAAGACCCTGTCTCAAAACCCAAACCAGCCGAACAGGATATTTGCATGTTCGGCATTTCAAAACTGCAGTTTTAATTGGCCATTCTTTCTTTAAAAAAAAAGTCTTTCCTTGGGGCTGTAGAGATGACTTAAGAGTTGAAGCAGGCTTACTAATCTTCCAGAGGACCTGGACACCCACATGGCTGTTCACAATCACCTGTGACTCCAGTTTCAAGGAATATGTGGCCTTCTCCGGCCTCCATGGACACTGCACACACATGAGGCACATATACTCACACAGGCTCAGGTTTACATATTAAAACAACAACAGCAAAACCGAAAGCTTTGAAATGCTTCTCTTAGGCCAGTGAGATGTCCCAGTGGACAACCTGAGACTGATCCTGGGGTTCATATGGCCAAGGGCCAAACCGACTCCTGCAACTTGTCCTCTGACCCCACATAAGTAATGTGTTGGTGAGCAGGAGTGGGGGTGGGGCCAGGACTGTCCTCTTTAAAGCAATACATTTTTGTAACCAGTGCAGCCCCATTTCCCTAAGGAGAGTGAACCCAGACTGGGGACTCAGACTGCTCACCTGGAACACAATATTTAAGGATGTGATTCCTGTGACATTCTTCCTGAAGAGATGACAGCACAGCATTAGGACAGGAAGTGTGGTACAGTAGGATCTGCCCCTCCTGCCAAGAGCCCCACGCCACATGCTTCGACAATTCCCTTCTCTCCCTGTCTTGGGCCTCAGATACAACCCTGGGCAGGCTGGAGCCTCCACGTGATCTTGTTTCTGTTGGTCCCTGATCCTGACAAAGTACTGGCTTCTAACGGGGCTCACAGCAGCAACCTCTCATCTGCTCTCTCTGCCAATCGTGTCCTCCCCCTCCCCCGCCCTGTGCACACGCGCACGTGCGCGCGCACACACAATCACTCACTCTTCCAAACCATTCTCCTTCCAGCGGCTGGGCAGTGCAGCTCGTGCTTTGAATGAACTCTTGCCTCAATAAAGGAGACCACTTGCCCTTCTCCCGCCCCCATTCTCCCCTCCCCCCTCCCCAGCAACCCCCATCCTGTCACAATACCCATGCTCTCCTAGTGCAGTTTAACATACTTCTGCCCAGGGACCGATGCAGTTCTCTCTGGCAGGCAAGCTCTTCCTCACAGAACTCACCTCACTGTCCATCTAGAAGATCCCTCAACTGCTCACCAGTGCAGCTGTCATCGCTCTGCTCGGTGTTTTCTTTCTAACTCCTGTCTTTGCTTCTATCACCTTCTTCGGGTCTAGCCTATCTCCCAGCTCCCACAGGGTGCCTGGAACAAACACAGCTCCTGATGCTGCTGCCTCCCTGCACAGCGTTGGAAATTGCGTAGTCACAAGAAAACAAGCTAAAAGTGAGGGCGCATAGCGCTGAACTGACAACGTGCAGTCCTGTGACTTCCTTATTTTAGTGGCGCATAAGCTGTGTCCTCCCAGGTTCCTCTACCTGAACACAGCACCCCACCCCCAACCCCAGGACTCCAGAGCCTCCTCGGCCTCGCCTCGAGGTGCTCTGCGGTGGAAATTTAAAAGGTGCCTGAGCCACTCCCATTAAAAGCATGGCTCACAAACCTCAATAGTGTTTCCTTGCCAAAACCAGGAGAGGTTGGAGGAGGAAATTCCTGTCTAGTGACAGTTCAGGGCTGGCAACAGGTTCTGGAAGTGTACCCACCAGCCTGGAGGAGGAACCTGGGAGGGTACAGCGTGTTCTCCACTAAAATCGGGAGGACTGCATGTTATTAATTCTGCACTCCGCGCCCTTACCCCTAGAACCACGCCTAGCTGAGGGAAGCCCACACGGCTTCTTGTAGAACATGCTCACTGCACCATCATCCTTTATCTAATCCTATCCCTGCCCCGAGGGTTTGGTACCAAAAGCATCTAGACAGCTTGATGCAGCTGGTCTCAGGCTCAAGATCCCCGAGCTCTCCCCTGTGACCAAAGAAGACATTACCAATGTAGATGTGAGGCATCTTACAATAATTCAGAGGTAAAATATCTTAATATTCTAACATGGTCTGTATTTCCTTCTTGTGCGTGACACGGAAAGAAACGTCATTTATCCAAAGGAAAACAGAGAAGACTTACAGAACTTGGCTCGAGCTAATGCAACTACCTGCCACTTTCTCTGTGTCCCCTGAATCTTCTATGCCCTTGCGCAAGAGGTCACGTGTGCCCCTCCCTGGAATCACATGGGCATCTTGTGGTCATGCTGATGGAGGGGCTGACGACAGGTCAGGCTTGACCCCACTCTGTCCGCAGCACTCCTGGAACCTTGGGTCAGAGCAAGCTGCTCCCACTCCTAGCACAAAACCTATTTCACCCTCACGGAGTGACCCAGCCTTCTAAAACACGAAGCGACGCCCACGGCATATCTTATTTCCAAGTCTTGAGACATGTCAGGGCTTGTGCATTCCTCTTCACCCCCACTTCCTCCCAGCCCTGCTACCTCTAGGGTCCAGGCTGCCCAGACTTGACACTACCCACACTTTGGGGAACCAGGCAATTCTGTGCCAGGGGCTAGCCCCAACACACAGGGAGATCTACCACGCCTTCCTCTTCTACATTCCAGCAGCCTCCCCTCCTCACCTGTTGGTGTAATGACTCCACTGCTGCAAAATAAACTCCTCCAAGCCTAAGAGTCCTCCACAGTCACGTGATGCTTACCAGCATGAGAAGCCCGTTAAGTTGCCCGCCTGCATCTCCCACAGCCCCGGGATGTGCCAGAACACCACCACAAGGTACCCTGAGCATGGCCTCTCCCTGCAGCACCATCTGGAAAGGGTGCCTGGGCCCAGAGACTCAGAAAGGCTCATGGGAAACTCTACAGCTTAAGATGGGCTTCAAGCCACCCTTGTATCGCCCAGAGGACCCTGGAGAGGACCCCAGGGTGCAACGATTACACGATTACACCTAGATACACATTACCAAGTTCATTCTCTTTAGCTCTTAGCTGTGTGGCCTGAGAAGTAGGCAGATCCTAGTGGTCCCTGGTCTCATACAAGCCAGGGATGGAACAGGAGAAGACAGGGTACAAGGCCTGGAAACACAGCCTGCTGCTAAGCTCAGGCCAGGACAGCGAGCTTCTGCAGAAGGCAGAGCCTGTGCCATTCAGCATGACAAAGTTCATGGACAGACCGCCAGCCTTCTTCACCCCCAGGTGCTGTAGACTGCTTTACAGGGTACCCCTAGGTGCTATGTATTGCTTTACAGGGTACCATCAGGTGCTACAGACTGCTTTACAGGGTACCCCCAGGTGCTGTGTATTGCTTTACAGGGTACCCTCAGGTGCTATAGACTGCTTTACAGGGTCTCTCCAGGTGGTGTGGATTGCTTTACAGGGTAACCCCAGGTGTTGTAGACTGCTTTTTAAGCTTCTGCTACCTCCCAGTGGCCCCACCCCACTGTGATTTGAACACAAAAGGTTTAAACCGACTTGGGTTTCTGGGTGCTTCATTAAACAGGCAGGGCTGACTTCATCAAGCATTAGTCACATTCTAAGCCTGACCTCTTTTGGCCTTTCTGCCATGATGGGCTGTGTGCACTGATGGTTTCAAGATGCTCGGGTACCCTCCTCTCAGTTGTTTGGGATGTTTAAGAACTGGCCGAGGGGCTCAGATTTAACAGGAATGCAGCATGGTGGTGTGAACAGCAGCTTTGGCCAAAATGTAAACTTCAGAGAGGTGTGGAAGGGATGGCTACTGAAGGCTGTTCTGAGGCCCAATGCAACCTTCCTTGTGAATGACCAAGTGACAGTGTCATTAGGGTGGTCCTAATCGAGTTTGATGGGAAATCCTTGTTTATAAAAAGAGACAGGTGTGGACACAAACATGAAGGAAGAGAGGGAAAACAACAACAATAACAACAAACCAGTGAGCCAGGA
Organism: Acomys russatus; assembly: GCF_903995435.1. Lineage (NCBI taxonomy): Eukaryota > Metazoa > Chordata > Mammalia > Rodentia > Muridae > Acomys > Acomys russatus. The sequence continues at coordinate 40,159,045 of NC_067148.1, read as the reverse complement.
AACTTCCATGCTCCAGTGATGCCAAGACACCTGAGCGGGACAGGTGGGAAGGCTCCCCCCTTCACAGTTGTCAAGGAACCAACTTTGCCGGCGCTGGGTTTTGAACCGCTGGCCTCTGGAATTCAAAGAACATTCTTGCATTGGTTAAGGCACCGTGTGCTACGGTCACATGTCATACAACACCTCAGGGCCAATGACGGGACTGCAAGTGGGACGGAGGACTCGTAAGAACACATTACCCATACACAGGTGGCCTAACTTAATGTACACACACCCTACAGCATTCACACAAGTCGTCACACTTCTCAGAATTACTTTCCTTGCTAAGCAACATGTGGCTGTGCCCTGTGCAGCCCAGGGAGCCAGCACAGCCTGCTCAGAGGCTAACACCATATACTTTGTCTGCAGAGCTACACTCCACTTTGGGGACCCTGGGTGGCCCTGCTCCCCCAGCGAGCCTCTCTCTGTCACAACTACATCAACAGCATCTCCTAGACACACACCCTCAGATGGAGTGGTAAGACTTCTTGCTCCGGTGTACTTTCCAAAACCATCAGCCACTGTCTGGTCCTGCTTGTCACATTCCTGAGGGATGAGTCTGACACTGGCAGGCACCCAGTAATTACGCTTCTAGGTCTGGAATGGGATTTAAAATATCTACTAAGTTACCTCAAGAGGCATTTAGTGATAAGCAAGTAACTGGGCCTCTGAGGATGGCTACGGGAAGATGCTGTCTGCACAACATGATTCCCTAGAAGCGTACCACCCCTCCAGAAACTAAAGGGGAGTAGACTAATAGGACCAGAGAATGGGACCCCCCACAGCCCTGCAGGCATAGCTAGGGGATGCTCTTTTACCACAAGTCCTGCCCTACCAGCTGTAACAGAACAGGCATCAACCAACAAAGCCACGCAACGGGACACCTACACAGTTACTACACTAGACGCCCAGACCCACAGTGGGAAGCAACGGCATAGGCTGGAAAGAAAGCCACATAGACAAGGAGCCTCGGAAAACTCATCTCTTACCACAACGGCTAGACATTCAAGGTCTTAAAATATGTCTTCCGGAACGAACTGAATCTTGTCACTGTTCAAGAGACCGTAATGAGGGGAGAGACCAGCGAATTGGCGAACTGACTATAAACATACACCCGTCTTCCTTGTAACAGGTTGATTGTCTCTGAGGCCATAAGCAGACCATCACCACCATGATAAAAGAAAAAGAGGCAAGACCCTACACACTTCTCACTCAGCTTGACGTGCCAGCACCATGGCCCGGACCTAGCAGGATTACTGTGTTCCAAGGCCAAGCACAGTCTTCTTGCATGGTCCTTGGCTTCTAGGGTCTTTCTCAGACTACAGTGGGGACTAAGGTGGGGGGAGGCATGGCAAGAAAAAAAATGTGGAACTTGAGTTGGATTGAGTGTGAACACATTCATGAGTCAGGTAAGGGGAAGGAGGCTGGCAAAAGCAAGGACTGTGGACTTGCAGGTCCTCCCGCGCCATTCTGAGGGATATAGTCCCTTCTCACACACCGAAGCATGGACTCTCCCAGGTTTTCTTTAGGTAGACACAAGTGCATGAAAACAGGCCCAAGGAGGGTAGAGGCGGGTGGCTCTGTTCCTACTCAAAAGCCCTTCATGGAACAGCTAGCTATCCTCGGCTTTCTCTGCAGTGCATGACTGTCTATCAGTGACCAATGCTGAATGTAAGAGGAACCCTGGGAACCTGTCCAGGAAGGTCCAGGGCCGTTCATATCTCCTATCAGTCAGTTGTCCCCAGGGTGCTCTGAGTAGCAGTCAGCAACCTGTGACACTCTCACTGCAGCAGAAAAGGGAACATCTTAAAAGCGGCTCTGGGTTGACACCGAGGCTATGGTCACCTGCCCCAGTGTCTTGTGTTTTATTGTAAAAAGTACCTCACTGGAACTGATGGTTTTACTCCATGTTTCTCTGGCCACAGCAGGAGCTATATCTTCTCTTCAGTCTCTGACACTCACCATAGCACCTGGGACTCAGCACCAATCACCCAGCAAACACAGCACACGCAAGTCTATGGGCTGTGTGTGGTTGTAACACTTCCCCACGTCAGGAGTGCTTATGTGCACAGCTGACTGGCTCCTGCACGGTGCAGGCTCCTGCTCTGCAGATGCACAGGCTGTCAGTCACAGCAGTTGGACTGGGCATCTACCGGGAACGGAGAGAAAAGCAAAGCCATGACTGCTCCCCGACTTGACAGAGGTCACAAAAAAGATGACACCAAGGTGCAGAGACATGCTCATGAGATGTACTGTGCTCCCTCACCAACAGCTCCAAGTCCTTACTCTGTGGGCTATTCATATGGGCTAGGTGCAAACAGGGGCTTGCAGATGTGGTCAAGTTCAGACAAGCTCATAGTGGGTTAGGGGGTTAGGGTGGGCCCTCCATCCACTCATGGGCACCCCTTTAAGGAAAAAGAGGTTTAGATGTGAAGAAACAAGGGGGCTGGCCATGTGAGGATGGAGACGGGATTCAGAGGGATGCAGTCACAAGCCCTGGGCTATGAGAAGCCAGGAACAGACACAGGGGTTCCCCAGAATTCCTAAGAGTGTGGAGTCCTGTCAATATTTCCAGTGTAAACCTCTAGCCACCAAGTTATGTAGAATGCATGTCTACTGTGGTTTAGTCTTCCCCTGGCATCTGAGGGGACTGCTTCCCAGGACCTGATAGACCTTCAAGCCCCCTATATAAAAGGGCATAATGTTTTCAGATAACTTATATATACCCTCCAGCACTCTTTAAAGGTTATTATGTTGTATATTATTCAAGGAATAGTCACCAGGATGTAAAACTTGGTACGGTATAATTTTCTCCCCAGAATATTTTTACTCTGAGGCTGACTGGATCTACAGAACCATAGTTAAACAGGAGACTATTTCTCACAATTAGGGCCAGAACCTAGCACCTTGCACATACAACCGAGACGCAACCCGATTACCACTAGCTACTAGAGCAACAGGCTACAGGGTGGGCGTGCACTGGACTCTATTCCACGTGCTTCTGTGTGCTGATCTGTAAAAAACACCATGGCCACCCTGCACCAGAGACTCATACACCATGTGCAGAGACGAGGAAATGAAGGTGCAAAAGGACCAGGCCACCTGGCCAAGGTCTGCCAGCCTCAGGGAGGCAGGGATGAGCCACTGCAGGATCCGCCACTGGGACCTCCCCCATCTCATACACAAGCAGGCCAAGGTGAGCAATACAGGTGGGAACAGGGGAGCCTGGCCAGGCTGCCCGCAGAAGCATTCCATGTGCGGCTAAAGGGCCAGGCAACCCTCTAGGGGTTGCCCCGACCCCAAGCCACAGGCCTTAAAGCGCTCTGGAGATTGGTGCCTTCTAAAGGAACCGGTTCTGTTGGAACAAATGCAACAAAAGGTCAGTTGTGAAAACCCGAGCTCTCAGCTATGGAAACACAATCTCATGCAAAGCAGCTGGCTTCCAGTCCTAGAAGATAAATTCAAGCTGGTCCCTCCAACAGTCCCTGATCCCTTGAACTTACCTTGTTGCTCATTGGGTAAAGGGCCTTGTGGCAACCAGGACTGGGTCCCCAGTACTGTGCTGGTACAGCAGTGCTAACGGGACACTTGGTGAACAGATAGGCTTTATCTTCTCTCCTCAGAGTCAAGGCACAAAGTGATCCCTGTGGGAACCTGCCTGCTGCTGTTCAAGGAAGCCTCTGCTGTGGGCCGGGACCCAGCAGAGGTTAGTGATGGACAACCTATCAGACAGGTTTTCCTGGGACAATGGGCCCAGCCAGGCCTGGGGCCTTCTGGCAATCCAGACTTGTTTTCTTACAACTCTTATGGAAAGGAACAAGGGGAGAGGTTCCTGCGACTACGGCCAGGGTGACCTAGAACCAGAGGGCACAGGGCAGTTTCTGGAAGCTTCTCTGTCTATAGCTTTAAAGTGCCTGAGGAACAGTGCCTAACACAACATGGGTGGCAGTGGGTCTAGTGGAGGCACCGGAAAAGCAACACTTATAAACAGCTCCACTTCCACCAGGTGGACCTGCTTTAGGACCAGGTGGTCCTCTCACACCTTTTGATTTCTGCCTCTTCTCTTGGGCCCTCCGGCAGGGAGTAGCAGGAAGCCAGTCAGCTCCTGAAACAGTAGGGCCTCCCTCCCTCCTGAGGGTTGGCTGGCCCAGCCCCTGCAGTCTTAGCAGACTGACTGAAAATCTCCTTCCTCCAGGCTCACAAACATCCTCTTTCCTGCCTTTCTGGACCAAACACCCACCTCAGGCCTCATGAGGCCAGACAGGAGGTCAGGGGACACCTGGAGGTTCAAGGACATCTTCCCAGTGTGCCCTCCAGGGCCCATATGAACTCCTTGCCATATGCTCGCCTCCCCTCTGTTTCCATCTGCTATTGTTTGAAAGTTCATTTCAAATATGTCACCCCAGCACTCTTCTGGGGACTCCTCAACTTCCTTTGGCTGGACCATCATGGTCCGGCCTGTTTCCTCACTGGGGGATGGGTCACAGCTGGGGAGCCAGCAGCTCTACAGAGATCCTGAATGCAGGCACTTGCACTGCAGGCTGTAAGGCAGGATACTAAGTGGTTCCTCACCTGTCTGCCCTAGGCGTCCTTTTTTTCTCTTTTGCACCATAAACAGGATAGGCTGGTAGCAACATATGCTCTGGGCACAAAAACAGCATCACATTCAGCTCTCCTATGCACCAGTCTGCCCAGCACCAGGGCCAGGGCCAGGGCAAGCGGCTACAGCCAAGATTAGCAATGGAGTCAGGAGGGCTGGAGCTAAACAGCTGCAAGGGCTAAAGCCTGCTTCTCACCCACCCGAGGCACCTCCATGGCCAGGAGCACGGAATGGACAGACAGTGAGATTCCAACAATGAAAGCTATGAAACCAGCAGGTGCCGGTATGAGAGGACCCAGTCAGACCTGCTCTATGCTGACTGTGTCAGAGCTGGGCTCCTCTTTCCCCTTTTAACACACCTGCCCCTCTCTTCTTCCGCCCTGTAAGAAGGTGTGTGTCAGCCTTTGAAGCCTCAAAGCTTAGTGAGAAGGCTGACCTAGACTGCGGGGGAGACTCAGAACGCAGGCTCCCAGCCCCACTTTGGAGGACTTCACCCATCACTCAAGGCCCAACAGGAAAGGAATGACTTTCAGGATGTGAATGGGGTGGGGGGAGGTATGGGGGAAAGATGGAGGGGGGACAGGGAGAAGGAGAAGTGGTTACAGAAGATAGGGATCCCCAGAGGAGGAACCTGGGTAGCCCCAGGTGTGGTTGTAGGGAGGCCATTGTGAGCCCGTCCTCCCTTACTTCCTGCCTCTACCCACTGAGCAGAGACCCAACAGTCTTTTCAAATGGACCTACATCAGGAACAGAAGCAAGGTTACCAGGGCAGATGCAAATGTCACAGCTCAAAGGATATCCCGGAAGTGGTTTCCTCACAAAGCTTCCTGTGTGATTCACTCCTGAACTGCACACCTCATCTCGGGTTGTCCTGACACCCCGGGGGGCGGGGGCCTCACTAGGAGATGGCTGCTGGACACTACTGTTGACGCACACAGTACACTGGGGACAACGGCAAAGGTTGTGACTGACCCACATGTGTCACCGGCAGAGCAAGCCTAAGGGCTTGGGGATTCATGACAGACTATGGTCAGGCGTGGGGGAGGGAGCAGGGGTCAACAGCTAAAGGGCTCAGGGAACTTAGACATGAGAAGTCAGTTCTTCAAAACTACAAATGAAAACAGCTTATTCCACGTCATTCACAACTGCCAAGAGGTGAAAACAACCCGGTGTCCACTGAAGAATGAACAGACCAACAAAACAGACTACCATACAGCCATAGGCAGACGTAGAAGGCTTATGTATGTCACAGTAAAACTGAATCTTGAAAAGTCATGCTAGGGGGAAGAATCCACTCAGTGAAAGTTGCAGGCTTGCAGAACATTCTCAAATGTTCTTTGACTTAGACTGTCCTGAAACACCCAGTGTAAGCTGAAAACACGAGTGAACAAACCATCCTAACTCTGTATACTTAACAGCTCATGATGGAAAAGGCTCTTGACAAACACTCACGGAGCTGCGGATCCCAAAGTCAAACACCAGGAGACTGGGTCATGAGACCAAGCTTTATTCTGAACCAAGTGGGGGTGCGCCTGTGGCCATCACCTCCAGGAGTCTACATAAAATGTGCTGGAGGGAAACTGAGGCAGCCGTTACTCTGTGACTACACTGACACAAAGTCACTCTGAGGTGGTGCGGTGCCACCAGGACTGAGATGGGTCAGTGACATGCCTAACGGAAGACTGTCTGTCTGTGGATGTACTCAGAAGGCAAACAGTCTTTAAAAAAATTCACTTGTGCCAGGAGTGGTGGAGCATGCCTTTAATCCCAGCATGCGGGAGGCAGAGGCAGGTGAATTACCGTGAGTTCGAGGCCAACTTGGCCTCCAAAGGGAGTCCTGCTGTGTGGTCCTGCTCTGTCTTCACTTCTTCAGAGCAGGCAGGGATGGGCTGTCCGTAGGGAGATGGGTGACACGTCCAAAAGATCCTTGGGATACTCGGTTTGATGCTCACTCATGTGGAATACCTGACGAATTTCCAGGTGTTTGCTTGTTTGTTTTTTTGAGTTAGGCCAAGTTCAACAACCTACTGAAACTTAGCTTCCTGGGTTGGGCCTAGTATCCCATAGTGCCTTGTATGCAGACTTACCCTCCAGAGGATGTCAAATTCCCCCGAACCCAAGAGAGCAAAGCCACTCAGGAGCCAAGTGCTCAGCATCCCACCACAGCCAGAGGCTCGCGCACACCCACTCTGCACTCTGCCGCTGCCAGACAGACTTCTTTGCTGATCTTGCTCAGCAGTTGGTCTTGCTTTAATTGTTGTTCGCCTTGGAGGCACAAGTTCCCTGTATGTAAAATGCAGGCTGAATGAATGCTTAGCCCAAGGCACCTAGCCTGGAGAAGATCAAGAGAGACAAACCTATTGGAACTCTGCACACTAAGCACAGCCCAAGCTTGACCATAAACCAACGGCAGATGAGTCTCCCAGTGCTGAATAAAACCTGGGCTGCCTTTCCTCATTCCGTGTCAGGACCAAAGAGAGGATCACTTAAGACCCAACCTCCAAAGGGCATCGGTGGTGGCGCATGCCTTTAGTCCCAGCATCGAGAGGCAGAGGTAGGGAAATCTCTGAGTTCAAGGCCAACCTGGTCTACAGAGTGAGTTCCAGGACAGCCAGGGCTATCCAGAGAAACCCTGGCTCAGAAAAAACAGAACAAAATAACCTACTTCCTTGGCAAGCTCCTCACGAGTCCACCCGACACCTCAGCAGCAAGGGTTCAATGAGGTTGGGAGTACTGTCTCTCTGCCTTTAACCTGTCCAGGAACCACCTACTTATAAGCAGCCTGGCCCTGCTTCCTGGGCTTGTCTTAGTCCCTGGAAAGCACCTCCAGAAGTGAGCAAATTAACCTAAGCGCTGTAAAAATGCCAAAGAAATAAAACGTATCAAGGACATGTTTGACAATGGCTTCGTGAGGACTGGCCCATGGTTAGTTCCAAGGACCTACCTGGGAGGCCTTTTCCCAAGATCAGGCTGTCAATACTTAAAGAATCCAGTAAAGACGACTGGAGAGACGGCTCACTAGTTAAGAGCACTGGCTGCTCTTCCGCAGGGTCCAGGTTCAGTTTCCAGTGCCACACAGCAGCTTATAATCATCTGTGACTCCAAGTCCAAGGAGATCTGTTTGACATCCTCTTTTGGCCACCGTGGCACTGCACTTCCACAGTACACTAGACACACATACAGGCAACACAGCCACGCACACACAAAATAAATAAAACAAACATTTAAGCTATTAAAAAAAAAATCTAGCAGAGGTGTGTAGGAAGTCAAAGTGCCTGTGAAGGTTTGCAGGGATGGCAGGAGTTTCGAATCCTCTGTGAACCATGCTAGGAGTTCCTGAGCCCCGTATGCACCATTATGTTCTCTGTGTGGACAGAGTGTGGCCAATGTCAAATGATAATAAACAGACCCAAGATGTGTTCAGTGAGCGCACAGTCCAGGGCTGCTGGCAACACCAGCAGAGCATTGGACAAGAAGGGCCAGGGCCAGGATAGGTGACCCGTCAATGAGACTTTGAACAAGCCACCAATCTTTAAATCTCTGCTTCTTCCTCTGCCAAGTGCAGTGTGGCTGTGTCATTTTCAGTCCACTGCACACTAGCCTCCAGAATCTGTCTCCGTCCAAGTAGAAATGAGTGTCTCAGCTGGGTGTCACACACCAACACAGCAGGCTACACTGCAGGCGCACACGATCCAAGTTTGTCCCCTACTGAGAAGTCCCAGCATCTTCTCCAGGGAACTAAGAAATCCCAAGTGGCCAAGGCCATGTCCCATAAAGAATTGCTACGCTAGGGCTGGCAGCTATCCCTGGGTCAGATGTTCCTTGAGTGAGAAGCAGAGGCCTGGTGGCAGGGCAGGATGCACAGGCAAGGGCAAACATGTGATTCTGCAATTCCTGAAGGCACCCTCACTTCTCAAAGTCTGGTTCCCAGGCCTCGCTGTGTTAAGACGCTGGGTCTTTCCAACTGCTTGGTCCCTTTCTTCTCCATCAAATCTGAGCACAGAGTTAATTCCCTTGAAGCCCTGGAGACCCTGGCTTCATGTTTACTGATGGGGAAACAACCGACCAAGGAAACTAGTCTATGCAAATGTTAAATTAATCTATGTAAATCCACATTAATTTATGCAAGTGCTATTGTGGCTAGAACCAAAATAAACACCTGTGCTTAGAGGACGGTTGCTTGTTTTGGGGTTTGTTTTTGAGACCGTCTTACTATATAACCCTATCTGGCCTGAAATTTCAGAGATCCTCCTGCCTCTGTCTACCAGGTGCCGAGATTACAGGTATGTGCAATCACACTCAGCTCTTAGAAGAGCAAGGAATAAGCACTTTATAGAGATAATTTAGTAATCCAGGAATGAGATACGGGGCTGGGTATGTAGCTCAGTCGGTAGAGTGTTTTACCTTGCTTGCACAAAGCCTGAGGTTCAATCCTATAAACCCAGCACTATGGAGGTGGAGGCATGGGAAGCAAGCAGGCGTCAGATGTCGGAGCTAACCTGGACTATGCGAGGCCCTACCTAAATAAATAACTACCGCCTGTCTTTAACAGAGCCCCTGCATCCAGGGATCCAAACAAGCACAAATATTTAAGACGAAAAACAGTGTGTGCGGCAGAGACTCATAGCTGGTCAACATGCTGAGACGAACTGTGAGAACTCAGCCATAGATGGAGAACTTAAATCAGTGTTCCCCAAGGTCCAGGGATCATCACGGAAGAGAGGGGCAGAAAGAACGTAAGAGCAGGAGAATGAGGGAGGGGGCTGCTGTGACATGCTGTCTTCCGGACATCACCTAGTGCGTGGTCACCTCTCCTGGTAGGCTAGACATGCCCCAGGGTCTGGTCTCGCACTCCTGTGCACATAGGCAGCGCTAACTAGACTCAGTGGCTCATAAACAAAGAGGACATGAAGTTGAAAAGAGGATGTGGTGGTGGTGGTGGTCCAAGGGGAACTGAGAGAGTGGATGTGATAGAAATACACTATATATGCGCATGAACTTCTCAAAGAGTAAAGAAAAACAGTATTTAAAAATTATGCCATGGGCTAGAGAGTGCTTAGGAGCCCGTGAGAGATGCGTTCAGTTCCTATCACACAGGCCGGGCCGCTTATAACCTCTTATAGCTCCAACTCCAGGGGACCCAGCACCCTCTTCTGTATTCCAAGAGAATCTGCACTCACACATACACATAATTAACAGTGAGATGAAATCTTTTAAAAATCATGTCTGCATGAGACATGTACAGAGTCTTTCTTCCCTATTAATCCCTCCAGAACACACTGAAAACTAGGCGGCATTCACTATGTTGTATCAGGTACCAGAGCCATGCGGGGCCGCAGTGGAGTTTGTGGAGAATGTGCGTGGATTATAGTAAATACAGCACAGAGGTAGAGAGGGCTGGATGGTCCAAGGGGATCGGGGTCTCATTCCCCACCTTTGAGGCTACCAGGGAGAGCTGTCCATGCTGTCCACGTGTTTTTCCTAAATGTGAGCCCGCTCAGTCGGCTTGCTTTAAACATTGAGCTAATGGGGATGCTAGGCACAGGGGCTGGGGGGCAAGAGAACCTCTGACTAGAGTGGACTTCTAAGTCCACGTGTATTTCATCAAGACATTCCAAAGCTCTTAACGTAACTCTGGAATTTCTCTTCCATTTCAACCTGCCCCCCAAAGCCTCAAATATGATCAGAATGTCATACTGGTCCCCAGGGCACACCTGGTTGAAAAGCGGCTCTCTGCAGCCTCTTAAAAAACGGTGAGTAGGCTTAGGCTCCTTTCTCCATCCAGGCTCCCCAGGCCCCCTGTGCAGCTGCTGGTCCTCCCTGCCTTCAGCTGAAGCCCTTTATTGACTGAAGACGCACAGGTTTTGTGGCTATTTCAAGGCAGTGGTTTTGGAAAATGCCCAGAACAGTCTCCTGTAGCCTCCTTAATCACCTGCCAGAAACTATGAGGTCAAACCTGACCCCAGAGAGCCCCACAGGCACCCAAGGGACAGACGCGGCACTTGAATGTCACCCGGCTGGAGATGGTCTGAGCCATCTGGGTGTTCCATGTTAGTCAGACTGTGGCATTAGTTACTATGACTCAGTGTGTCATCCAGTGTCTCCTGACCTGTGTCCTGGCTCTAATTCACAGCTCAATAGTGAGTCCATGGCGTCCTCCCATAAAGCCACTCCTCCTAACGGTTCTATCATCCCCAGTATGACTCCGAGGCTGATGGCCCCGGAGGGACATTCAAGATTGAAGGTATAAGACAGAGTCAAAATTTGTCAGTGACTCTCCATAATGTCCAGGCAGGAGGTAGCTACACAGAGTGGTTTTAACCAATGCCCTAAAGAAAAGTCCACAAGTCTGGCCACCATGGATTAATGGGACCTCCTTTTAGGCCATTTAATTTTTAAATTGTTTACTTGACGTTTAAAGACACTTAGCATCCTAATATTAACTTCACCTGTTAATGTCTAATTTGTGGTTCATGTTTGTGGGTCTCCCAACAGCTCAGTGAAAGGATCAGGGGTATGGCACAAAACCAGTGGCTCCTGTGGCCTCCCAGGTACCAGCTAAGAAGCAAGGTAGCAGGCAGCAGGCAGCTTGGAGGGCACAGAAACCTGGTGGAATTCTGGGCCTGGGCTTTGCTATTTCCTAATAACCCTCTGGGCTAAACCTGAATGAGGCCCTCTCAGAGGCCTATCATTTGTAAAATGGGCAGTGCATACAGAGAGCTCCCAGGGTCTAAGAAAATTCCAGAACAGCACATGATCACCAAAGCTGCAGTGGGCTGGGTGCAGCTGGGGCAGGGAGGCAAGGAGACACACAGGACAACAGAGAGCTCAGACTCTCTACTTGCTTGGCTGAGCTCTAACTGCCTTAGTGGGAGACTAGGAGTTACACAGACTCCTTGGCAGGCAGACAGATAGGGAGAAGGGCTATGGTTAGGTAATACAGGTGGTGAATTTCCAAGATGATCAGCCTTTTCCTGTTTGTTTGTTTGTTTTTGTTTTCTGGTTTTTTGAGACAGGGTTTCTCTGTAGCCTTGGCTGTCCTAGACTCGCTTTGTAGACCACGCTGGCCTCAAACTCATAGCGATCCACCTGCCTCTGCCTCCTGAGGGCTGGGATTAAAGGCATGCACCACCATACTCATCTTAAAAGCCTGATAGTTTAAAACAAAGGCCTGGTAGGTTTTTTTGTCTACCACCAGCAGGCCCCCTGCTGATGGTCTGACTCAGCAAGTACAAGGCTGGATCAGGACAGGTCACACAATAGCTATGGACCCATCAACCATCCTGTCTTCAAACTGAGTAATTCTAAATTAGAGAAGGAAAAACTTCAGAGAGTTAGAAACAAAAAACAAAACAAAAACAAAACAAACCATCCCTAATGAGACTGGATTTCTCCTCTGCTTTGCAGAAGAGGGCCTTCTCTCTGAGCATCTGCCACACGAGTGTGTGTCTTGCCCCTCATAAAAACCTTTCTCCAGCTGCTGATTCTGCCTGCTCCTGTTGGCTGTGTTTGAGATTTCTACGATGCTACCTGTGGCGCTCAATATTTTTCCTGCCTTTTAATTCTTTTAACTGGAAGAAGGAACGAACCGGCAAGCAGGATCCCTAGTCTGTATCACAAGTACATGGGCCGCTCACACTCATCTCAAAGGTGACTAGACCACTGCGTCCACCACACTGAACAGCAACATGTGTGATCACAGGGCAAAATATTTCCAACTGGAGGAAAGTTGGGTCTGGAGCAGGCTATGTTGCTGAACCTACAACACAGGGCCAACGTCCGAAATGGCCCCCCCAGCAGAACTCTGGGCACAGCACCCCTGGGAAGCTCTCCTTCACAGTGACCTCCAAGCTGGGAACTTAAAGATCAAGAACATGGGACATTTGTTTTCTGGGACAAAAATCACAGGAACTGGCCCCAAGGTATCACAGCCACTGAGTGCTGGGCCCTTTGAGAGCTGTGATAGCTGGTGTCTAGTCCCTGAACGTCACCCAAAGATGTATCACCTCAGTGTGAGCAAACAGCCTGCCTCACCTCACTGGGTTCATAGGTGGGAGACACCAAGGCCTGCTGGCTCATTTGAGATGGCAAAGTCACCCCAGGGCATCTTTCTTCCTATTTCCTCTTCCCTGACATCTCGCTGGCCCAGTGACTCTGGCAGAGTGCCAGCAAACCACACAAAGGCCACCCAGGGAAAGTGCTGAGGACAAAGAGCAGTGTCCCTTTAGTCTCCTCTAACATAGATTAGGATGGGGCCTGCTCAAGCAACCTAATGTACAGCCAAGACCAGTAAGGGGGGGGGGCGGGAGAGGGAGAGTAGAAGTAGCCCCTCCCCCATTTCCTGCTTCACCACCCTCTGGAACCCCTTGAGTTCATCCAGAGAGAATCAAGCAACTGATAGTAACTTCAGAGTCCCAGGCCCCCCACTCTGGCCCATGCCAGCCCAGAAGAATGCGAGGAATGTGGATGGCTCTCAGCTTGTTTCCACAACCCAAACAGATCAGCGGCTACAGGGCAGGGAACTGCACTTATAAGGAAAAGGGCCTGCTGCTGGCCACTCCCTGGGCATTAAAACCTCAGACCTCAGGAGCCTGAACACTGCCCCGGAGACTGACAGCTCCTGCATACTTTGTGGTATCCCGGGACACCCAGGCATTCTCTCTACTCTAGTGCACATGTGGATAAGACAAAAAGATGGGGAGAGACATAGAAACAAGTATCAAGCAGCTTTCTTACTTGGCTTTGCAGAGGGCACTGTGGCTTTAAAGAAAACCCCTAACCAACTCTTGTAGGCAGCAGTGGGTTTATTTAAATGCATACACCCTCCAGAATGGGAGATGACATGACCCAACAGCTGTTGCTCAAACTCCGTTTTCAGCCTTCAGAGCAGGAGTCTTAAGCTCGGTGGCTATAGGCAATGTTTTCCACTGGGCAATACAAGACACAAGCTGCAGCCATATCAGGTAGAAACTTCTCCCCCACTGACTCTACTGGGGACAGTGACAGTGGTCCTACTAACAGCCAGATGGAAAGGCCTACACAAACAGGAACTAACCCTGAACACAACACCAAGCCCCCACTAACCCTCTAGTCCATCCCTTCCTCCCGACACCCCAACAATTGGTGTCGGGGGGGGGTGATCTATAAACCTCAGGGCCAATGGAATCAACTGTTCATCACTGGACTTGGGCAACTTATGTTAGAATAACAAGAGCTCCTTTGTGCAAACGCGGGACAGGCGACCAAGCCCTGCCCCATCCTGTCACCAGAGAGAACAAGCTGCCCAGCCGGTTTGTCCATAGGACATGAATGGGGATTCTCAGAAAGTAAACAGAATGTGGCCATCCTGGAAACACACAGGTGCCAGCTTCAGGCACTTGACCTTCCCAGCTGGGCACACTGTGAACTGGAGGACACAAAAAGGGGGGGGGGGGCGGCACAGGCCACCAGAAACTTCTGGAAGTTATTGCTCCTTGTCTCTGTCATTGAATCTCTGTGTGCTGGGAGTCTTCCTTCTTCTCTACCCCTGCGTATGCTCACTGGGCCTGTGCACCTCAGGCACCAAATGCTGCAGCTGGGCAGCGGGTAAAGGCAGCAATTTCATCAAGGGGCTGCTTACCTGCTGGGGGATGTTGGCCTCCTGATGTCAGAGGAAGAACTCCAAGACCCGACCATCCATCCAGAAGAAGAGGGATGCCCTACGAGACAGAAGAGCAGTGTGAGAAGATTCTGAGAGTGGGCTCTGTTGTAAGAGGTATCTGTGGGGCTGCCCTGCTCAGGGAAGGGTCACAGCAACCACCTCTGGGGGGCTAGCCTGCCCTCATTTCTGTTCCAGCCACCGGCTGTTATCAGAGCAGCAGCCAAATTCAGACAGATTCCAGACCAATGGAGCAGTGTGGTCCCCTTCTGACATACCAGAGGTATCTTGTGAGTATTCAGTGAGACAGCCGCAGAACAACCACCTGCCAGAGCAGACTCAACCACCATACAAGGTATGGTTGGGTTGGCTTGAGTCCCCCGGCGCCATCCACCCCAGGCCAACTTTTGTGGTTGTACTGCTGTGGGCATTTATTGGGCTGCAGCCCTTGGCAGGGTAGGAAGAGAAGAGCCCGTTCTGGTCATCTTCCTACCTCAAAAGCCACTCTACCTGCCATAGCTGTCATGCACGTAGTCCCATATCCATGCCCCGTACCTTCAAGACCAGCACCCATGCCTCACCCTCACATCCATGTAACATACAACCCCTCCCTGCGTAGCCAGGGCACACGCTGAGATTTCAGAGCACAGACTTCACCCATTAGGGCTTAACCTCCATGTCAATGGAAATACAAATCCCAGATGCACCAGAGGTGTATAGTGGGAAGGGGAGGAACTTACCACGCTAAAGCTTCCCAGAAAATGTCACACAAGGAAACAACGGGCTTTGTAAACACACAGGCAGTGTTTGACATCATCGGCACCAGAAAAAGCATCAGTCAGCTTGAGGTATACTACCAAAAAGACTAGGACAACGTAAGAAGAAATGTTCAGAAACAAGAGAGACCTCAATGCCCTCAGAAAACAGTGGGAGGGGCCGTTCAGGGCGCCATGGTTCAGCCGTCCTGGCTTGCTGGAGAAGGGCCAACCATCCTGTTCTTAGGTCAAAGGAGTCCTCAGTACTGGAGAATCCCTGTCAGACTGCATATAGGACTCCACAGTCAGGAAGCTCATGTGAGAAGAGGGAAAGGCCCTGAGCACAACAAAGCCAGGCTGACTCAGAAGTGGCCCGCTAACCACCTGCCATTGCAGAGGCAGTAATGGGAGAGAAAGGTGGCTGGGGGTTGCTGTGCTAGGATGTCCAGAGGACAGGACCAGATGGTCCCTGTTCACGTCTCTTCTTCTTGCTCTAATTATCTGGAAACCCAAGGTCTCTGAACAACAAAAGAAAGCTTGTGACTAGAAAGCCAGGCTCCCCAGTTGTCATGACTTCAAGGATAACCATATGACCAATTATCAATGTAAAGGGCGGAAGATGCCTACCTTTCTGGTTGCTTCAAGAAACACCAATGCCATCACTGGAAAAGATTTGGGGAACTCTCTACAAACCCCAAAGCCAAGAGGAAAACACTGGTTTGTTTTCAGGAGTCTCAAAGCACCAGTGTCTTCTCCCACTACCCAACAAGAGGTGTTTATGTCACCTTGGTCATATCTCATGGTCCCGGAGGACATGAAATTTCAGAGCTTGACCCTAGCTAAGTCCTAGAAGGCTGAGTGAAGCCTCATGGCCACCATCTCACCAAATTCAAACAGCAAATGACAGAGAGAAAGAGACTGCCCACACCCCGTTCCAGGACAGTTAGCAAGCCCCTGTTTCCAAGTTCTTGGATGACCTCTCTACCAAACTCTCTGAAAACATGACTTCATCTGGAGAGAGAAATCTCTAAGGAGGTAAAAATGCATCAAGGCCTAATCCAGCATGACAGGGAGATTTGCTTAAACGGATTAACGTGCAGATGCCCAGCGATCATGACAACGAATGGACATGATGCTGGCAATGGCCAATGGCCTCCGGTTGCCATCAGGTGTCCCAGGCCCAGCCCCTTACAGTGGCCCCCACTCCACATCCATGCTGGACTCCAGGAAAACTCATTTCTGTCACGTGTGCTACCCAGTGGCTTGGGCTTCTCCGTTGAAACTACCCATCAAGTAATCCATCACCCCAAACACACCATTCTCATCTGCAAAACAAGGGTAGAGAATCTCAGGGCGCTGCCATTCCGGATGCTGCTGTGGGAGACAGGCTTGGGACAGCTAACGTCCTCCCCCAGCTCACTTGTTCCAAGTCTCTAGGAAGGGCCTTGCATGGCTCTCTATTCCAGCCAACACCTCAAGTCCTGTTGTCTGATACAGAACTCCAGTGGAGAGCGATGGATCCAAGTAGAGGCCTCATACCTGCATCGCAGAACCCCCATGGGCAAGTGCTAAGGTTCCAGCATGAATACACAAGACAGAAGTAGGTGAAAGCCCTACTCTAGAGGCAAGCTATAGCCTGTGGGCTGAACCCAACCAACATGGTCATCTGCTTCTACAGGCTCCACACAGCCAGCTGCTTATCCATTCTTAAATAGAGGATGGGGAGGAATGAATCAAAGGACGAGTATTTCATGAGGTGGGCATCCCGTGAAATCCCAATCGCAGTGTCCTTATCCTGATGTGAATAAGCCAAAGTGTCAGCTAATCTCCCCTCCAGGGCTTTCTAGGCTACAACCAAGGGGCAGCTTCAGAGCCCTCCTGGCCCAAAAAGCTGAAAGACCTGTTCCCTGGCTTTCCAGAGATGTTTACAAGCCCCTGTTCCATGCCAGGCTACTTACGCAATTGGGCAAAGAGCCAGGCAGCTGCAGGCTCAAGCCAGAGGCAAGTGGGCCCCCACCCACAGGTGCGGGCTGGAGGCCAGGAGTGGTGCCAAGGGCAGCCAGCACAGTGAGGGGCAGGAGAAGAGCTAAGACAAGGAGGTGGCCACAGAGGAACGCGAGAACCAACCCAGCCCAACCTCAAAGGCCAATAGCTTGAACTGGTTCCAATCTGGGAAGGAGAAAAGCACTTGAGGGCTTGGTGCCTCCCAAAGCCTCCAAGTGCAGTCTGTGACGTCAAGGAGAGCCCTGAAAATTCCAGGGCCTGGCTGTAGCACTCAACCCCAGGCTTCCCAATATTTGGCAATGGTGGGGCTTTTGAAACTGATCGTGAAAGTCAACACCAACACTCTTGAAACTGCCAATGGAGGTCAGGGGTAGCTCTTTTGGTAAATTGCATGCTGCATAAACACGAGACCTGAACTTGATCCCTAGCACCGCGCTTGGGGAAGGCCCTCGCCACAAGTGGGTGTGAACTACCAGGACTTGGTTTTCATCCTTTCTTGAAAAGCTATCTGTCCAGGTTTGGACTGCCTTGTTCACCTCACCAGCCAGTTCCCTAATAGCCCTCAGAGTCTGATCTCTACCCACAGGAGAGTTTTTACTTTTCTTTGGTTTCTTGAGACAGGGTCTCATGTAGCCCAGGTTGGCCTTAATATGTACTCTATAGCCCAGGATGGCCTTAGACTCCCCGTCTTCCTGCCTTCCCCTGAGGCTGAAGCCTTTCACCTGCTGTCTGTGATCACCGTCTGAAAGCTACTGAAGAAGCTACTTCCAAAGGCTGGGTGCCTCTGTCCTAGTTGAAGAAGGACCACCCCTGGGGACCACGGGAACGAGCAGTTCATGAGCTTGTGAGCAACCACCTTGAGCAGAGGGTTGGTGACCGCCAGTCATGGGTGTGCTTATGCATTCAGAAGAGGCTGATGGGTCTGGCATCACCACACTTTTCTGGACTTCCATTCCCCTGCCTGTTAAAAACAAGGCTCTCCATGGCATGTGGGGGGAAAAAAAAAACAAAAACAAAAACAAAAACAACTCCCACCGTGAGCCCTTCTGCCTTTTCAAAAGGGACCACTAGGGAGAACAGATCTTGTCATTTATCTCTTTGAAACAGAAGACACCCAATACTTAAGTGCCAAACTACTCCCGGTACTTAGAACTTCATTTCTTACTTACATCTGAGTAAGGCTGGGGTTCCCAGACCCTGGCATGTATCAGAGAACTATTAACCACAGACCAATGTCTGTCCCCACCCTGCCCAGGTTCCTGACACGGAAGTCTGAGGTGGGTCTGAGAATGTACACTCACTCATCACAGGGGCTCCAGCTGACACTTTGAAGTCAATGGTATATACTGAACCTGAAATGTGTTGTCTCAGATACTGTGCTTGGCAAGCCTGTGAGGCAGCCTGACAGGTGCTTGCTCCCCACCCCGGTCACCCAGCACACTGAGCAGAAAAGGAACAGAAGCTGGCCAGGGAGGGCTTCAGTGGCTTCTGTGGATGGTGAAGTGCAGAGCTGGGACTGTGAACCAACGCAGCACAAAGCCAACATCTGGGACCTTGATAATTAGAGGCACCACATACAAAGAGAACTGTCCTATACAAAACAGGCCACAGGGACCAGATGTCTGCAAGCAGGGACATAATGAAGTCCCATGTTGTACTTCCTTCCTTCACCCTTCACTTACAGGTGACAAAACCTCCCAAGTCTAGAAGTTGGATAAAGTTAAATATCCTGCCTAAGGGCGGACGGAGGCAGCTGTGGTTGAGCCTTGGGAGAATTTCTGTGCCCACAGAACATGGAAGGTGCTGCAAAGGAGTATGTGAAGGCCTGGGTGATCTGTCCTCAAGCGGGGGGAGGGGGACCACGGGGGACAGGGAGACAGACTTGAGTGCCAGCTCTGCCCTGGGGTATAGTGAAATCCTCCCTCCTGGATGCTGGGCGGAGTAATAAGATGACATCACTTACGGTCCCTGCAGTTGCCAGTTTTCACAGACCGGGTGGCTCCAAGGTTGCCAACTCCTCCCAGGGGACTTTCTCTCCAGCAGCCTAGCAGGGCCAGCAGAGAGTGCGGTGCCCTGCTGACCAAGGACCACCAGGATGGGGCTGTCAGCTGACCTCTGGAGAACTCCTTCCCACATACAGGTCAAACCTTCGCCTTGGCAACCTCTCACCCTGACAACAGGGTAAAAGGCAAGAGAGAGAAATGCATCCAGAGGTCCGAGCCTTTCAATGAGACCCAAATTCTTGCCATGCCTGACTCATTGTGGACCAAGAGCCCTCCTTCCCTCTTCAGCTTTGCAAAGGAGGAGCGAGGGGTGGGTGGTGGGTGGGGAAGGGTGGGTGGTGGGTGGGGTGGGGTGTGTGTGGGGGTATGACAGTCACAGTTGAGAAAGCCCAGACAGCAGACAAGGTGGGAAGGGGGAGGGGCTGCTTACTTTATAAGGACCTGTGGTTCACTAATCTGATACATTATCTCAGACCATTCCTTTCAAATACGTCACACCCCTGTCCCCAAACAGATGTGGAAACTGAAAGGGAACCAGGCTGGGAATGTTTTCTGGAGCCCCAAATCTGAATCAAGTTATAATACCCATCTGTACTTTAAATATTTCTCACATAGGACGCATCAGTGTCTCCATCGGAGATAACCGTACTGTTGTCCAGAACACAAAGCAACTCAAATGCCTGTCACTTGTTTGTCTGTTTATGTACTGCGTGTATGTGGAGGACAGAGATGAACCTCAGATGTCATCCCTAGGAGTTGCCCTTTGTTTATATGAGATAGGGTTTCTCACTGGGACCTGAGGCCCCACCAATGAGGCCAGGCTGATGGCCCAGGAAGCCCCAGAGACCTGCCCATCTCACGTCTCCAGCACACACCACACCCACCTTTAGGAGTGAGTGCTGGGTACCGAACTCAGGTTCTCAGGCCTATGCTATGAGCACTTTACAGTCTAAACTGTCTTTCCAGTCTGTAAGAAATATCTTGCTTTAATTTTTTTTTTTTTAATCCTCCAATTTGAAATCTTCCCATCTCAGCCTCCAGAGTCTTGGGATTAGAGGTGTGTGCCACCACACCAGAACTATCTTATTTTTAAGCTCATGTATCTTTTAATGAAAAAAATAATGCAAACTTGAAAAACAAGACAACTTGATAGTTGCTCTGTTGGACTGTAATGCGTTTGGGGAAGCCTAGGAATCTGTGATACAAGGCTGAGGGACCACCCAACCTGCCAGCTAGCTCTACTTACCTTGATCCCATAGCCGCCCTCCCGGCTTTGGTCAAGCTGAAGCAACAACACAGGCAGAGGAGTGATCCAGTACCCAGCAGCCCAGAGAGACCATGTGGAAATGAAGCTAGGCTCTGCCTTAGTCTCTCTACCCTGTGACCCTTCCATGTATCTGTTTAGTCCCGCTCTTCTTCCTCCTCATGAGCCCCATTAATTAGGCATGAAAGGCTTTAGCCTGCCATAAACCCAGTTCCTGCCCCACACAGCTAAGGCTCATTTGGCTCCTAGGGATGTGAAGTTACACAGAACGTTGTTGTAGATGTTGTCACCTCACCTTCCTCATCAGCTCGCTTTCCTCCCCTGCCTCTGCCAAACAGCAACTTAGCAAGGTTAGCAAGTGTGCTGGGAATCGGAGAGAAGTTAGTTTGAACATGGGAGATGAAAGTTGCCTACACGCTTTGCACACAACAAAATGGTACCACCTCCCACCACCGCCAACCCAGCCTGGAATGACAAGGACTGTGAGCCAGCAGAGAGGACAGGCTTCTCTGAGTCACTGCACGCTTGAACTCTCCCCATGTCCTTCTAAGCACCATCATAGCGATGATGGCTCAGACTCACCTGTGTCCAAGCCTACCGCATGAAGCAGAAATACTCCCCATGAAGCCACTCTTGGTTGTCAACCTGACTCCATCTGGAACTAACTAACCGACCCCTCCCCCCACCAAAGCAGCTTGGCAAACCTGTGAGGGATTTTTTCAGGATTGAATTATTGGAAGTGGGACCACCCACCCTAAATCTGGGCCACACCTTCTGGTGGAGGGAGATGGAAGAAGGAAGCTCTCTGCCTGCTTGCCCTCACTCTCCACTCCTTCCCTGGTGTTAGAGCCTACTTCTTTGGGATTCGAGAAGTATACCGAACACCAGTTGTGACACCCAACCTTGTGGAATGAAAAGTTACTGGATTCTTGGACTTTCCAATGGGAGACAGCCATTGCTGGAGCAGTCAGACTAAAAGCCTGCAAGGCTTTTACATCTCATATACAGTCATTCTATCAGTTCTGTTTCTGACTAATACACTTCCCTGATAACCTTCAGGGGTCAGAAGGAAAGCCTTATAGAAGTCCACCCGACAAGAGGCATCATATCGTAATGGACATCACACCACAATACACACACACCTCTTTCAGGGTGCAGCCAGGACAATTACATGCTGGGTGCTCCCTACACGTAGGATGCTCCCCATTGCCTCACACCAGGGCTCAGTAAATACCTCAAAGCAACCCTAGGATCCATGCTCCATGTCCTCAGGGACAAATTCCAAGGCATGGTCTCTAGTTCCTCAAGAAGGCCCCAACACAGTGCAGCGTCTGTGGTCCATAACACCATTCCTTCAGCAGTTCACCCATTGCTACTGTTCTCTCTCCCCATCTCATCCTCCTGGTACCCAAACTTCTGCTCCTGAGAGCAGTCGCCATCTAAAATAGCAGGCTCTGCCTTTGGGGGTTGGAGGGTCACAATCCAGAACAGATGGGAAGTGTACAGCTGGCTCTAGGTCACTGGGTTGGCTTTCCGCCAAGACACAAACACGAGGCTGAATGACAAAAAGGGGGCACTCTCCTCCTGGCTGCTTCTGGTCAATGCTGGAGGGTGACTTTGTATTGTTGTAGAAAATCCCAATTTAGAAAGCCAAGCGAGCACTTCATTCCATTGGTACGATGCGTTTAACACCCTGCTAAATCCGAGGGGAAGAGCAAGGGGGCATTTGTACTCCAACAGCCAGTTTTCTTCAGTAATACGTAAAATTGCCACGGATCACTCTCAGGGTGAGGATAAACCACAGGTCATGGGGTTGGGGCTCTTGGCCAGATCTGGGTACTAATGCAGGTGCCATGGTCCCAGGCCAATCAGCAGGGAAGCCCATCCTGGGTTGAAAAAAAGGCAGGGTTCTACTTAGCAGACACTTTTTTGGATCCCCAGATTCTTGTGTGTCCTATTGCTGCTATAACACAGATGTATCCCCCGCAGTTTTAGGGGCTGGAAACCTGAACCCAGTCCCAGAGGGTAAAGGCAGCAGAGAGGACTAGAGCTAAAAACCCTTTCCCTGCCCTTCCCAGCTTCTAGCATTCAGCAAAGCACACTGGTTTAGTCCGTGTCTGTCATCAGCTCCTGTGGGCGCACCTCTCTCTACACCCTCTTACAAAGCCACATGTGTTTGTATTTAGGACAGAGGTAAGAACGCCCATGCTACGGTTTGGATGCAGTTTGAAAGCTAAAACCTTCGTTTCCCAGATTGGAGACGCTGAGAAAGGATGAATGCTTTAAGGGTTGGGCCTACCAGAACTTAATCGGATGCCCTTAAAAAGAATTCATGAAAAGCCTTGTCCTATCCTAGACCCTTCAGTTTCCCAGTCTCTCCTGGTGACCCAAGCTCCTTCCAGGGTGCTACGCCCCAAATGTGCTGTAGATGCCTGCGGGAGGCTCTTGAACCTCTTCTTTATCAAGTAAAACACCAAGAAATCTTGACCCCTGTGGCTCCCTCAGCCTGCAAAGGTCCAATCACAAAGACTGGGGCTCGGGTATCTTTAGGGACACACCCTATCCAACACTGCCCCACACCAACCCTGCTTCACCTGCCTCTCCTTCATGCGCATTCCCCCCATCACCCTACCTCCAGGATAAGTGTTCTATGAAGAAAGACCAAGACCTTCGTGCTGTCCACTAAGAACCCCCTGGATGCTGGCAGCCACTCAGTAACTCTGTATTGTGTGGGTGACTGCAGAGTCTTCCCAGTGCTCATGTGTGGAAACTTCCCAGTGCCCATGTGTGGAAACGAACTGAGGTCCTCACACCCTAGCTGTGGACAGGTTGCTGAACCTAAAAACCTGAGAACTCTGGCTGATGAGTGTGTTGGGGTGAACCCAGCAGAAAGCAGAGGTCAATAAGTAAAAAATTACAAGGGTCATTTAAAAGAGAGGCCCCTTCTGCGACACTCACTCCCCTTCACAGCTGCCTCCTAGAAATAAATGAGTAAAATTAAAATTTTCTTGTGAACTATCAAAAGGAGTTGTCTGACAGCATCTTTCCATTTCAGTATCATTCTGCAAGGACTCAAAGTGGGTGACGCCCACAACAAAGGTCGCCATGGAAACCCGCTCACCTCCCTCCTGAAAAATCATGACTTCACCTCTCATTCCTCCGAAACCCACTCCAGAGTGTTACCGAAGAACCTTTGTGCAAACAAACACCAGAGACTGTGCCTGAATGGCAGGAAATGTGGCAGTTTTTTTTTTCTTCTAATTTTAACTCGCTCCAGGAATGTGTGTGTTCTGAACACTCAGCCAGGGGCCCACATTCCTTTGCAGCAACCTCCAGGGAGCCCAGAGAGAAGGCAGATCTCAGGCAGGCCTTCTCAGAGGAAGGTGTGCCACAAACTGCACTCCACCTGGACAGAGCTATGCTCAGAAGGTGGAGTCCAGGGCCTGAGCCCAGGTCATGGCTGGGAAAGACTGGAAAACAACCTTGCCAAGCATCCCCTGGGACAGAAGGATTCCAAGGAGCCTCACTCTGTTTTAAAGACTTCTGGGGGGGTGGGGCGAAGAGAAAGAGGTCCTTGCAATGAAAGACAGATGAAGAGCTGGTATTTGCTATGTTCTAGAAAAAAAATCGAAGACTTTGTAGGGCCCAGTGAGAAAAGTAGATCAAAACCAAACAAAGAATCTTCTGTTTGGAACGAATGAGAACAACAACATGAGTTTGGGGGAGGGGTGGCAGGTGTACCTGCATTGAAAGTTTATCAGATACACACCACTCCAGGCAGACCAGCTCCAATATCACAAGGTGGTCAGTGTGGAGCTTGATGCAGAGGAACCGGCTGCAGTCAGTGGGGGTGGGGGTGGAGGTGGGAGTGAGAGTTTGCAGATCTGATTTCCACTGGCAGTTTTCATGCTGGGGCGGACAGCAAGCACAAAGCCCTTCCCTGTAGCATTCTGCCATAGTTCAGGAGAAGGGGCAAATCCATCAAGGAAGAGGCATGCCACAGAAAACCCCACAGTGAAGGTGGGAGAGACTTAGTTATGCACTGCACAGGTGAACCCAAGGGCAGGCTGGAGGGCCAAATGCAAACCAGCACTGCACAGCAACTGACCACAGATAACAGAGGTCGATCATTTCTCCCTTCCAGCGGCTCGATAGTCAGGGTTGGTTTAGCCCCAGTGAAGAGACTCTCTTCTTCTGTCATCTCAGCCTCTCAAGCAAGGCCAAAGTCTCATCAACGGGGAGGAATCAACTTCCCAGATTGCCTGGCTGGAACTGAGAGTGGCTTGTGGCTTCCCCTGCTAGTGTGAGGCCACCCTCATCCAACCATAGGGCAGTTTGTGAACAAAGCAACAATTTATCAAGCAAGCTTACTCCCTTAATCACAGACGGGGCACTGACCTTTCACTGTGTTTTGTTTTGAGACAGAGATTCACATAGCCCAGGCTGACCTCAAACTCCCTATATGGCTTAGGACGACCTTGAACTTGTGCTCTAGCTGGAGCGCACCACCATGTTCCGCCTAATGGTGCTGGAGATGGAACCAGGAAAACCTGGAACTTCTAATCCTCCTGGGATCACAGGTGTGTACCACCATGCCTAGTTTACGTGGTGCTGGGGACAGAACCCAGGGCCTTGTCCATGCCGGGCAGGCCACATACTAATAGAGTTCCCTTCTGGAACATTATCATTCTGATGAATTTTATTAGAGGCAGAATGTAGGCCAGCCAGAAGCAGGAGGGAACAGCAGACAGAACTCTGTGTGGTCTAACTGCAAACAGCAGAGGAGGGTCAACACACAACCCAAGGCAGGGATAGCTCTGGGTGCTTACTTAAGACCCATCAAGTTAAAATAAGAAAAAATTGAAACTGACTGGGACTGGAGTGATGGCTCTGCGGTTAAGAGCACTTGCTGCTGTTCCAGGGGACCAGGGTTCAATTCCCAGCACCTACATGGTAGCTCACAACCATCTGTAATTCTCCCGCCAGGTTATCTGATGCCCTCTTTTGGCCTACGTGGGCACCAGGCACATACATAGCGCTCATACATGCAGGCAAACCCGCTCAAAGGCATAATTTTTTTTTAATTTTAAAATCTGTTAGAAAAATAAACAGTTCAAACAGGGAGAAAAACAGGGCCCTTCAAAGTTAAGGGCTGAAGTTCTCTGCATGGCCGGCTGTGGCTGCCTAAGTCTGAGCAAAGCTCTTTACTGTGACTGTTTAATGACCGTGCTGGCATCCCATGCTCTGCCTATATCTACCCAAAGTTAAGGGATCACCTGGTTTGGTGGTCCCTTGTGCCCATGGAAGTGGCAACAGCTACTCAGCACACTTAGAGCCTCAAAAAAGCCAGCCTGTTCCTGCAGGGCATCACTGACCCCTGTTCATCTTCCTCAGAGAAAGAATCCAGCCAGCGCTAGCCCACTGCACTGCCCGGAAATCCTCTTTCCCAAACATCAATGGCAGCCTCGGATTCCTCTCTGAGGTGATGTTACCCTTCCTGGGTAGGGATTATGGTACCCAAAGATTTCTCCCCTTCCCCATATTAAATACAGGTGCTGTAACTATAAAACTCATCTTTTTTCTTTGGATTGGGGCTCCCCTCCAGGACCCTGAAGCAGCCTACTGTTGAGGTGTCTGTACCCCTCTGGGAACTGAAAACACCAATGGATCGTTGGAAGCCGGGAGTCACACAAAGCCCGCATTCTGTTTGTAAGAGTGTGCAATCAATTGTGCCAGTACTGCCTTCCAAAACACGCTTGGGGAGAGACATCAGTCTACAATGAGGAAGGAGACCAGGAGGGTTCAGGGAGTGCCTCAGGAACCAAGTGACTTGGAACTTCACGCAGTGAAGGGACATAGGGTCTGGTCCCTGCAGCGAGGGCACTTGTGCCTGCCCCTCGCACCTCAGCAACATCAGAGACTAGCTGAGCCAAACAGACGACTGTGCTTCAACAGGTGGTGTATAGAGAGACCAGAGAAGGAACTGCTGTCGGCAGCTGGAACCCCAAACTTGTGTGACCACAGAGTATGGCAGCCCAGGGAGTGAAAACCCCTGAAAATCCCCACAACAATACTCAGGTCTTCTCTAAAAGAAGTGCTCCACAAATTTCCAGGATCTTCCTGGGGGACAGAGCAGGTGAGTGGGGGTGGGGATAGGCGGCTATGTTTAACTGATAGAACCTCAGCTGTATACTTCAGCAAGCTCAGAGAGCAGCGTCTCGGCATGAGGAACAAAACATGACGCCAGGGCTCTGAGCTCAGTGAGCCTACATGGGGGTGGGGTGGGGAGGTGCGTGAATGTGAAGTTAGGGTGCACCCACCACTGCAGGGTGGTCCTAGGGGCTCCAGCCTAGGTAGACCACCAAGTTTGGCTGCATTTCTGTCACAGTGCCTCTGAGGACCACAGGACAGAAGTCAGGTCCCCTCTGTGTGCTTTTCTGTTCTGTAGCTCTCCCCATCTAGCCAGGTCCGTGCCCAGGGATCACAGGAACACCTCTAGGATATCTACACACTGACCCCCCCCCCTACAACTGCAACATCTCAGAGGCCAAGACAGGTGGCTAACCACCCTGACTGGTCCTCACCCAGCAGAGACAGTGTAAACATAGACGCTTTGGGATGTCTGACACCTGTCCCACCAGAAAAACTTCAGGTGCGGAAGTCAGGACAGACCTACCACTGTACCACCCTTCCCTATAGAACTTCCCGCAAGCCACAAGGCCTGCCCACCCTCAATTCTTCAGCTCCTAGAAGCGCAGACTGTATCTCACCTCAGAAGGTTACGATGGGTGAGGAACGCTTGAGAGGTACCCAGAACTCTGCACAGTCCAGGCAGTGAGTGCTTTCGTTAGTGCTTGCCGTTGTCCCCATCCCAGACCTGCTGGGCTGAGTGCTGCATTCTTACAACGTCATTAGGTCATTTCTGGGCAGGCAAGCAAGATCTGAGAAATGCTGGGCTAGGGGTTTGCAGCATGTCTAAGACCAGGAACTTAAGTGCAAGGTCGCCCCCACTCCACCCCAGAGTGTGCGTGCATGTGCACGTATGTGTGTGTGTGTGTGTGTATGTGCTTACTCCAAGACCCAAGCTCACACTGTACACTGAACTAACCCCGTCTACTTCAACAGGTGCCTTGATGTGACTCTGTATCTGGACAAAGCTCAGCCAGTCAACCTTGCAGGAGAGCTAATCTCAGGCGGCTTTCTCTCCTCCCCATCCCTAAGTCACTAGCAGGATTAGTGAGGATCCTGACAGGTTCCCAATACACCTGCCAATTCACTCCGAGACCTGGTGCCTTGGGCTCTGAATTTCAGAGCAGTTTATTAATGGCCCATTGTCTTCAGCACTCCTCTCCCTTTCTCAAATTCTCTCTGCAGAGATAATCCGGGCTTTGCCTAGAAGCTTCACCTCTAAACGTTCACGCCAGGACAGAACAAAGAACAGAGGCCCAGCACGGAGAGGCCTAGGCTGGCTGAGCACAGTTTCACAGAGAAGGGAGATGCTGGGCCTCCCCAATTACTGCCTCCCTACTGTCCTTCCATCTGGTCCAGGATGCCTTCTGGGATCCCACACATCATCTTGTTGTCACGTCTTTTTAGGCTCCTCTTGACTGTGTAATTTCCCCATACCTTGCTGTTAGGTGACCTTGACAGCCAGGTGCTTTAAAAACTTCTCTTGCCTTTGCCTCACTAGTCCTATGGGGTTGTGTGTCACTGGCAGGAGGAACACCCAGGGGGCTGGCCACTGTCATCACAGCACACTGTGAGCAGGATTTAGCATTGCTAGTCAGACTGACTGTGGGCACCTGTCCAGCGTCTCTGAACCCCCTTCTCCAGGCTCCTGTCCCTTCTCTGGCTCCTACCCCTTTCTGCTCATAGATGCCCCTGTGCCACTGCCGGCCGGAGGGGCCCGAGTCTCAGCTTCCATGTGGACTATGCAACAGGGAGCACAGATCCAGGGGATGGAAGCCCTGGCTTAAGTGCAGGCAGCGATACATAAGACCTCTGGTTCCCTGCCACCTGCCCTGACATCTGGATACACTTGAGGCAGCTACTCCATGCTATTATTAGAGTGGGCTGTAAGCTCAATGCAGCCTCAGTGGGACTAGCAGGAAAAAAAAAAATGGCCCAAGGAGA
Organism: Acomys russatus; assembly: GCF_903995435.1. Taxonomy (NCBI): domain Eukaryota; kingdom Metazoa; phylum Chordata; class Mammalia; order Rodentia; family Muridae; genus Acomys; species Acomys russatus. The sequence goes on along the minus strand of NC_067148.1, from coordinate 40,130,610 downwards.
TGATCTGGCCTGTGCTTACCACAGAATAACTCAAAGAGGAGGTTGAATACCACCTGCCTTCCCCACACTCTTTACGCCAGCCCAACCAAGTGGGCAACACTGGGTAGACGAGCTTTTATATAGCCCACAGTTCCAGGTTGCGGTTCATCATAGCAGGGACATCAGAGCAGCGAGTCGTATCACATCTATAATCAAGAGCAGAGGCTGGGTGTGGTGGCACATGCCTTTAGTCCCAGCACTCGGGAGGCAGAGGCAGGCAGATCACTGTGAGTTCGAGGCCAGCCTATTCTACAAAGCGAGTCCAGGACAACCAAGGCTCACACAGAGAAACCCTGTCTCAAAAAACAAAAACAAACAAACAAAAAACATAATCAAGAGCAGAGCGCACTAAACGTATGCATGCTTCGTACACCCAGCTTTCTCTGCTCTTTTATAGGGCAGGGCCTCAAACCACGCAGATCTTATCAGTCAAGGCAGTCGAGACACCACACACAGACATGCCCACAAGCCAAGCAGATCCTGGGGAGGGGGGGTGTAGGGAGGGGCAGTGGGGTAAGGGAGGGGGGAGGGGGGGGGGCTTATCTACACTCTCCTCTCTGATGAGTCTAGATCTGACAAAGCTTGGCGTGCCCTCAGCCTGAGATGGTCATCCCAAGTGACAGATGGGTCACCTGACAGCGGTGCTTTAAGTTCGCAGGTGTCCTTTGCAGGGGTAACTGGACCACTGTTCTCAGACCCCGGACTCTGCTGTAGGCCCCTTTTGCTATGAGAACAAGGCTCAGGTTTCAGAGACAGGCTTCCCTGGGGTCGGACTGTGTGCGGAAGATGAGCATGACAGGAAAGTGAGGAGGCACGCTCATGCATGGAAGCTCGAAGGCTCAGGTGAGAGGACCCCCTGGAGCTAGTGGCTCCAGGAAAAACTACCCATGTCCAATTGCTGACTGACTGTCCAAGCTTGGACAAACTGCTGAAGTGTTTAAGTGTCTCCACATGCTGAATGTCGCATAGATGCCTTGCTGATCAGATTCTAGAAGCCTGAGTCTCCAAGCAAAGCCCAGTGACAATGGGTTCCAGGTGCAGGAGGTGAAGGACACCGTGCTCAGGTGCAGCCAGGGTTCTGGGCTCATGTCCCACTGTTGTGTGTGTGTGTGGGGGGGGGGGGGGCTGGAGGCGCTGGGCCATGAGAAGGGGGACAGCAGGAGAGAGGCCGAGTCCAGGGACCTGCAAGCAGCCTGGCAGCTGCCATTGAACCTTTAAAGGCAGGGAACCAATTCCATTTCGTGATAACAATGCAAACCACAGTAACACCTGCCTTCAGAGGAGCTCTCATGTGCACACACTCTCTAAAACATACCACTACCTCACACAACTGACTCCTGAGGCTCAGTGCTCACTACCTTCTCTTGGCAGTTCCTGAACCCCCTGGGGGAAAAAATAGGAAAGAAGGCAGCTGCTTGCAAGACTGGGCACAGCGGCTTCAAGGGGCAGGACCATGGCTCGTGCCAGGCACACTCCAGACCGCTTCTAATCGGGGTGCTTTCTTATGATCCCCATTACAAATCACCATCCCCATTACAAATTGGCCTGTAGTCGTGAAACGCAACCTCAGTGTGAGATGCAGACCAGCTCAGATTCCTCCCTCTCCTCAGCACTAGCCAGGCGACAGTCTGAGGAAGGAAGGACCCCATGCTTTCCCCATACTATGAAGCTTATCACCCGGCTGTAAGCAGCAGCTACGTGACACTGTAAAATGCAGAAAGAAATAGAAGCAGCCCCACACCATCACCGAATCACAGCATCCCTAGATGGCTGCACCAGCCCATCTCTAAGACGGAAGCTAAAAGCCCCACACAGTTTCTACAAAGGTCCCACAAATAGATTCTTCATCCTATGCCTGGTGAGACGCTGCTGAAATCAAAGGACCCAAATGACCTGGGATGTTCAGGGATGCAGATCCTGTCTGCAATGTGGTCCCCAGACCCCAGGGCTGGAGAAAGGAGGACAAGGCAGCTGGAAGGTGTGAAGAGCTTAGCTGTCCAATCACGGGCAGGGGGTGTCCATCTTCCCCTGAAATGCAGTGGCTTAGGACATGATTCTGTCTCTGTGAAAGCAGCCAGGCAGAGCAAAGTGGTACAGCTCTGTAGCTGTTCCAATTTTGAAGGGGGTTGGGAGCTGAAACTGTCACTACCCAGAATGCACAGGGCAGGCAGCCTCATGTTCTAAGTCGATGAACAGTCTTGGAGATGCTCACAAAAGTGATCTCCCCCAGAACAGCTGGAAGGCCTGCAGGTGACCTCTGTGCCTACTAGTGGATGTTGTCCTTGTGCCCTGGACAGTAAAAACAGCCAGGTGCAAAGCTGACCACAAAGGACTCCATTTTGAAAATAATGTCTGTGTGATGGATCTTGAGGTAATACAGATTTTTCAATTTCTTCTGCCAAGTTGTGTTTTTCTAAATCATCTATAGTGAGTTTAGATCACTCAAAACACAGAATTCCCTCCGTGCCTCATACCACCGAGAGCCTTGTTCCCAGATCTCAGGTCTGAACCTCCATGTTTTATGTGCTGTCCCCTCAACATTCACGTTGACTCAGCCAATGGCTCAGGCCTGAAATTTCACAGTCACCCTAAGCTACATGGTGAATTAGGCTACATGAGATTCTGTCTCAACAAAGAAACAACAAAACCCCAATTTGCAAGGGTTCCAGGTGGTTCCAAACAGCAGTGGTGGTGGGAGAGAACTTGTTCCAACCTTCCATGAAGGGAGGTTGGATGGAGGTAAAATGCTGGAAAGCTGCCTAAAGACTCTGCACACCATCCTAGAAGTCTGGGCTCACTCTATGACACTACGAGTCCCTCGGCCACCTTCAGGCCAGAAGGCTCCATCGGATCTATATTCTGGGTTCTAGGAACAGAGGCAAGACTGCAATGGAGTGTCCTCGTGTGGAGGGTACTGAGTGTGTCTGCTGGGTGAATCCAGGAAGTAAAAGTAGAAAGAACTGCTGGAGGCGGGGCTCAAAGACACACAACTACTCACTGGTCACACCACGGATCACAAAATGACATGGCAGGACTGACTGCAAGCCCCCAGGAACCCTGTCAGCATTCATGTCAACACACAGTCTCCAAGCTTTGGTGACGATGAGTGTGGTACAATGAGGTAGAGAGAGACCTTCCATAGTCCAAAGTTATTCACAGACCAAGACTAAACACACAAAAGGAAAGCCCACACAAAACACCACAAACACTTTACAACGCTACAACTCCAGAGGCTGCTGGGAAGAGGAGAAAGGGTCTGGGGGATAACCCTGGGCTGCAGTAAGCTTTACTGCCTGTCCTGGTTACTTTATATTGTTAATCTAATACCACTTAAAATCACCTGGGAAGACAGAACCTCAATTAACTACCCAATCAGATTGGCCAATGGCCTTGTCTGGGAGAGACTGTCTTGATGATTGATGTGGGAGGTCAATCCCTATGAAGAGGAGTTCTGGGCTATATAAGAAAACTAGCTGAGCAAGCCAGAGAGCAAACCAACGAGCATCATTCCTCCACTGTCTCGGCTTTGAGACTCATACTTTGAGCTCCTGTCCTGGCTTCCCTCAATAATGGACTGTGATCCGGAAGTGAAAGAATTAATAAGCCCTTTCCTCCCCTACGTTGTATTTGGTTACGATGCTTATCATAACAACACAAAGGAAGCTGTCCCTGGACTACACAGACTAGAACCAGGGCAGCTGGTCCACATGTCAGAAGAACTGAGGAAGGAAGCTATCACCAAGTTGCGAAGTGTAGGCACCAGCCACACAGCGATGCCTCTGTCAATACTGGGGCTGCCTAACAAGGACGCCTAACATACAGCAGGAATCATAAGTCAACTAACTCAACTGTTCTATGCCAAGTTCCCCATCACAAAGAAAACACAAGGGCTTTGCAAGTACCCAAGAATAACCTCAAATACCCACTCTGAGTAGAGTTCAAAGAATATCCAGAACATTCCATCAGCCATCACTAGTAGGTTAGAAGAAAGGTCATTCGAGAACAGTCTGTCAGGCATCACTATTATCGCTCGGTTAAAGTAGACGCCAATCCAACCAGCCCTCATGCTTCCTTCACTCCTTCCACTGAGGACTAGTGACCAAAACCAGGTGGCTCGGGTCACCCTCAGGGAAGGGGTAGGTCTCTGTGCAGGTGGCAGGAGGCCCAGGAAGTACTCTGGTCCATTGAGTGGAGGACTTCTTGCTGGTGGGCAGTCAGAGAGAGCAGCATACGGAGCAGAGATATCTGGGGCAGACCACTGAAGTCTAAGATGCCTCCTCAGGGTGGTGCGGGCCATGAGCAGACTGCCTCAACTAAGCAGCAGGCTCTAATGGAGGAGACACAGCCAGTGTCATACCATACAGGAGTACTTTACATCAGGGCTCTGGACAAGATGGCTACAATGACATTATCTATGGAGGGAGGGCAAGATTAGTAAGAGCTTACGCAAAAGAGATGGGCGTGGCTGTGATGCTAGGGCAGAGGCTGGGCACAGCATAGGGGAAGAATTCTCTTTTACCAGGAGAGCAACCATCAGTGCCCTGCACTTCAGGTGCAGAGATGTACATGGAGGAGGGTGGAGGGTGGTAACTGCTGCACACAGACCACCAGAAGAGGCCAAGAGCCCAGGTAGCCTGGGGGCGGCAGGGAGGTGAGAGACAGCAAAGATAAGCATCAAGGTGAGGACTGAGGCCCCTCTCGCACCTCCATGCTCTCTCACCCAGTCAAGCCTTGCCTCCTGCCTTTGCTCCAAGACATTTTCTGGCCACTCTCACATCTCACCCATGACCCCAGGTTCCTGCCTCCCACCCACCATGCTCCTCAGACTGGTTCCAGCAATGGCCTGTTCACCCTGGCATCTGAAGGGCTGGTGTCCAGACTGGGCAGAAGAGCCTGATGAAGAGGCCTGTCCTTCACTGCTGGACTCTGCTGTTCTCCACTCTAAGGGCTCCCTCAGCACTGTGACTTACATTGTCTGTTACGCAAATGCAGTAAGAATCCCCACTCCCTCAACTGGGCCAGGAAAATAGCTTCCGGGCAAAATGCTGAAGACAGCGGACAGCTTTGTCAAAAAACATTAGAGGCCCTGTCTATCAGTACAGTTATCCCAGCACACTAGAGATGGGTAGGGCATGAACATCCAAGAATCAGGAGGAGAAAATACACAAGCTTGGCCTCTCCGCTCCAAAAGATCCTCTCTCAAGGATAAAGCAAGCTTAATAAAGCAAAGCGTTGTGCTCTCTGCTGGACAGATGATGCTCACACAGGTTGGTATCAAAAGAAGCTGCCATCCATGAAAATTACTGAATTTCTGAAGTTTCTCCAGAACCTTCAAATTCATATGAGGACAAGAGGAGCAAAACAGTAGCCACAGCCCAAGAAACCTCAGGCACCAGGTATTTAAGAGGTAGAGAGGGGCAGGGAGTTAAGCCCAAGATGGAGGTACTTAGGTTCCCCATGTTTGCCTGGTGTTTTCAGAGACAGAGCCCTGGGTTTTCCTGCATCGTCATCTGGCTACATTTCTTTCTCAATAACCCAGGGTCAGGACCATTTAACCCTGTGAGTATCCCTGGAGACTGAATAAGTCAAAGATCACGCTGTAGTAACTGCCTGGCAAGACTCTGCAAATACCAGGCACCGTGTCTCTGACCCTCTTTGCTAAAAGGTATGCTCTGCTTTGTTTCCTTGAACGGGGAGAGACGCCTCCATGTCACATCTCACACCAAGGCGATATTTGCATGTTCCTTTCCAAGGCCATGGGCGGAAGCTCAGCAAAACGATTGCCAGCAGCATCGACAGAAGGTAAAAGACAACCACAAACAAATTAATAATCTCAGAGTCACAAGCGCCCGCGATTTTCCCATAATGCCCAGTTTCCCATCATATGCTAAGCAGTCAATGGGCATTTTGCTCTGTCAGTCACCTGTTAGCCAACCTCCTGGCACAGTATTGACTGCAGAAATAACTGCTGGTGTGGCCACTCTCTTCCTGCTCAGAGGAAGCATTCCTTCTCTCCGGAGTGAGAACCACACTCGTGCTTAACGAGCAGTCAGTCTCCAGATGAGTTTTTTAAAAGGTGCTCACGGTACCTTTCTTGGGTTTCATGGCTGCATCCTCTGACCTCTCCCTGGGGATGCTGAGGACCACAGTTTTCTTCTAAGGAGCAGGCTGTATCCAAATCCAGGTGTACGTGCGTTAAAGAGACATCACCCTGGTAGTCAGGGAACTACAAGTTAATAGTATAGTAAACGTGGGTGCTAAAAAGATGGTCTTCACAGGAGACTGGCCTGCCTGATCAACCTCAGAAAAGGCTGACTCAGTGCAGCTATTCCCATTGGCAGAGGCAACCAGGCGATAAAATGTCCAGCTGTAAGGAAAGGCTCTTCAACAGAGGGCAATTTTAGGAACGTCTCACAAGACTAGAGAAAAATGTTCCACCTGTGTGGCATTCATGTGAGGTTGCAGGCAAGGAGCCCAATTCCTCTGCACAGCGAGACTATGATGAAGGGACCCAGGGTGAGAAAGGACCTGAGGGCTCAGCCCCTTGCCATGTTACCTCCCAAGCTATGTCACCTCCTGGACTGCTCACCCCCTGGGTTGCTTGCATTCTGGCCTTTCAAATCATGCCCACACATCTAATCAAATGTCCCCAATGTCCTCAAATGAAGTTCAAAGCTGACAGAAACCCAGAAGGGCCTCTGGTTTCCGAGTACTCCAGAAATTCTGTCACTACTGTAACCCTTTCGGTTCTTTGGATTCCCCATGTATGGTACCTGACTACCCACTGGCCCCCAAAAGTCCTACCATACCTAGGTTGGCCTACTTATTCCTTCATGTCATAAAGCTCTTTGGGAATCCTGGGGGCCAACTTCAACCTGCAAGCCCTACCGTCCTTCCCTGTGTGCTTTAACACTCTCCCCTGCGATGGGCAGTGACCCAGGCAGAGCTGTCTCTGGGGTCCCCAATACCTCCTCTACCTGCCTAGTCAGGCAGTGAAAGAGTTAATTTTAAACCCAGAGGTCGACCTCAAACAGGGAGCACCTGGCACTCTGAAGCACATAACAAAGCTAATGAGCCCTGAGCGGTCCAGATTGCCAGCCAAGCTAGTCCCTGACCCTCCTTAGGGTCTTTAACAAGGCTCCCAAAATGCTGCTTCATGTAAGCAATAGGTAGATGAGTCACACAAACAGCTAGTGCCAAAACCGTTCTCAGGAGACAGGCCAAAAAAATATTCCACCCATAGATTGGCTTTCCTCTCTTGCCAGACTGGAGAAGTCGTATGACACTGGACTGCAGTCTGGAGACAGAACTGTGGCCATCAGCAGCCTGGACCAGGAGCTTCTCTCAATGAACTCAGAGGTTCCAAAAGTCAGCTCAGCACCGTTCGTTCCCTGAGCTAAATCACAATGCAGTCTTTCCGATCAAGTGTCCATAAACCTCCAGACACTACAGTACAACCTGAAGACAGCTCAGGGCCTCGGCTCTGCAAGCTGAACACATGGAAGTCACCACCTGTCCTCCCTGTCCTAGGTGCAGCACCACTCGCCCCCCCCCCCCCCCCCCCCCCCCCGGCAAACCCACTCCAGGGTCCCAACAGAAGCACAATGTCTAAAGGCAGTATACCTTGGGGAGTCAGCCCCTCAGTATACCTTAGGGAGTCAGCCGCTCAGAGGGGTAGGCAAGGAAAACAGCCTTGAGAGCAATCAGAAATGTCCCCCACTGCCTGGTGGGGGGGGCCTTCACTATACAGCCATGACAGTCACCATCAGTTAAAATGGTGGGAAGCACTTTATAGATTTTGAACAAAATAAAAGTAAGTGTCATTCGGAGGGAAGTTTATACTGAAAGATGCTTGCTTATACTTATGAGTTGTTCCCTGGAATGCAGCTTATATTCAGCACATATGATCTATGTGGTCACATGGTAAGCACGCCCTCAATGCCAGTGCTCAGGACTCTGGACACAGAGGCAAGAGAATCTCCTCTGAGTTCAAGACCAACTTGGTCTATTCAGTGAATTTCAGGCTAGCCAGAGCAACAGAGCGAGAACCAGTCTGGTAAAATAATGTGAAATGTTATATGGTAAACCCCAACCAAAAAAGTATTTAGATGGGCGTAGTGGTGCACACCTTCAATCTCAGCATTCAAGGAGACAGGCAGACAGACTTCTGTGAGTTTGAAGCCAGCTTGGTCTACAGATCAAGTCCAGGACAGGCAAGCAACATGAGAAACCCTGTCTCGGGGAGGGAGTGGGGATCGGGTGGGGGAGTAATGTATTTATAAACACAGAAACAAAAAACCCTGTATGCCTGAAGCACCATGAAGTATCCCAGTCCCTCCCACAACAATGTGAATAGCTCCGCCATCCTTGTGTGGACCGTTGCTGGTGTGAACTTTCCTCTCCCCCTTTAACACTTCCTTTTGTTCTAAAAGGAACATGAAATTATTGAGTAATAATGTGAATCCAATGCCAAAATGGGTTTTGGTTGGGGTGAGGTTGTACTAGTTTTTAGGTAAATGTCTACTTTGTCAACGCTTCCCAAGCCCCAGGCCAAGCACAATACAGAAGCCTCTGGCAGCCTGCTTCCACCTGGCCGGGTCTTTCTATGCTGTGAGGCAGAACAGACCAGCCTATGCCTGGAGCCTGGGGAGCAAACTGCAGCACCTCATCTCTCTTCTTCCTCCTCTTCCTTATCCCACCTCCTCTACCTCCATCCTGCTCCACCTCTTCCTCCTCCTCCCAGGTCCTTGAACAAAGGGCAAGGTAAACATGTTTGATCTTTAAAGGTCAGATGGAATGTCCAAAGCATCAAAACCTGGCACTGTTCTGATGTTGAGATATCCCTGATCAGGTCACTCCCCTGGCCATAAAATGCTCTATTTGCTCCATCTTAAAAACAACGCCAGTGTGCAACAAGACTCAGAAGAGGCCCCAAGCCAAAACGAATCCCAAATCCACCTTGGACAGGGTATAGATACTTCTCATTTGGATACCCCAACAGCAGGAGGTCAGCCCTGAGGTCACCGCTTACAGGCCCCTCGTCCAAAAGGAAGATGTGTGACACACAGGGAAGCCCAGGTCCCTCTGCACTGTGATGTTTCTCTCCTCAAAACCGAAACAGGCCCAGCGAAAGGCCACTGGAGAGGCCCCTTGGGAAAAGGAACTTCTCAAATTCCAGCTCACCGAAGTCCCTGTTCAGCTATTGTCTGTCACAACCAACGGCCTGGTGCAAAAGCAGTGTGCTAGGAGAAGCTGGTTGGCAGTCAGTTACCTAATTCCCAGCCGGGATCTTCCTGGATGACTTAGGGGTTATGCAAAGTAGCCCGGTTCAGATTTGACTGACCACAAAGAAACAGCTACTAACAGACATGGCGCAATGCCGGCTAAAAGGAAAAAAGCACAATAAAGGAAGAATCTGAAACCACAGAAAAAAACTCGTATGTTAAAAAAAAAGCAGTTATTTCAAGTGTGTGTGTGTGTGTGTGTGTGTGTGTCGCCAGTGACATGTCTTTTGCCTCTATCCAAACAATTCTGATGAAAATACAAACAAAACTAAGTGTGCAGGTGGGAACAGCAGCGGTCTGCAGTGGCTGATGGCTGTCGGGGATGGATCCTGATGTCACCCACAGTCTCACCTCCTCTATAGACTTGGAGAGGTACCAAATTCAAATGCCATTTCCTGGCCCCACCCGCTTAAAAGGTTAGTTGTTCAATGGCTCCCCAGTCCTGCCAGCAATAGAACTGCTCTTGCAAAGGCTTCAGGGGCAGATTTCTGAAGTGAAGCTCAGCAACAAGAAGACGCAAGTTTCGTGGTAGGATGTCCTGAGAGGACTGAGGCAAAGGGCAAACTGTAGCAGACAGGACCATGGGGCTGCGCTCTCTCCACCCTCTATGCACCACTGGGCCACACCTGGACGCTGTGGGCCAGCATGCTACATGATTTTTTTTTTCTATGCAATATATCAACACCTTTGAGTTGGTTTCGGCTAGATCATTACATAGTATCCTGATTTTCCATTTACACACGAGCTACATGCAAACTCTTGACACTGCTGCCTGTCAGAGCCATAGTTCTTGGTGAATTTCAGATGCTTAAATGCCCTTGAATTTTTTTAGGGTATTCCATGGACCACTTTGTATCCTAAAGCTATTGAACATTCAAGCCCCTTTACAAAGAGCAATAACATAACACTGGTAAGCAAAGG